>NC_081560.1:149074863-149374863 GCF_022355385.1 Mustela nigripes | reverse complement strand
AATTAGCTTATCTTTGTTTCCCCTAAGTGAGGATTGGTAGTTTACATCTTTCAAGGAAGCTGTCCATTACATCTAAGTTTCCTATAGTTCTGATATGCTTGTAATAAATTCTCCACCTTTTGTTTTTCATTCCTTAAAGATGTCATTTTAGTGACTTATGGTTCACCTTGTTCCTGATGGGAGATCAGCTGTCATTCTTTTTTTTTTTTTTAAAGATTTTATTTATTTATTTGACAGACAGAGATCACAAGTAGGCAGAGAGGCAGGCAGAGAGAGAGGAGGAATCAGGCTCCCTGCTGAGCAGAGAGCCCAATGTGGGGCTCCATCCCAGGACCCTGGGATCATGACCTGAGCCGAAGGCAGAGGCTTTAACCCGCTGAGCCACCCAGGTGTCCCTCAGCTGTCATTCTTATCTTTAGTTGTCTCTGCATACTGGATCTTTTCCTTCTGGTTGCTTTTAAGATTTTTCTTTTTCTCTCTAATTATGTACTTGGGTGTGGATGTCATCAAATTTAGAAATTGTTTGACCATTATTTCTTCCAATATTTTTTTCTGTCCTTCCCTTTCATGGATTTAAATGACATGTATACTATGTTGCTTGCAGTTGTTGCCCTGCTCACTAATACTCTTGAAATTTCACAGTCTTTTTTTTTTTTTTTTTCCTGTGATTCATTTTGGGACTTTTTGTTTTGATACTTTCAGGTTCATTTATTTTTCTTCTAATCTGCTGTTGATTTTGTCTAGAGTAATTTTCATCACAGACATTGCATATTTTATTTGTAGAGATTCAATTTGTGTCTTTTATTTTTCTCCCTATCATGTACATACTTTCCTCTACGTTCTTGAACATATGGTGTGTGTTTATACTATTTATAATATCTCTTTTAATGTCCTGTTCTACTAATTCTGCCAGCTGTATTATTTCTGGGTCTGTTTCCATTGATTGATTCTTCTTCTCATTATAGATAGCATTTTCCTGTTTCTTTGCATGCCTGGTAATTTTAGATAGGATGCCAGACATTGTGAATTTTATATAGCTTGGTGCTTGATTCTTCCTTTAAATACTTCCTTCCTCTGCTTCTCCCCCCTTGGACAGAATTAAGTTATTTTGGAGCATTTTGATTTTTTCAGACTTTCTCAGAAGCTTTGTTAGGTCAAAACCAGTCTTAGTCTGTTGCTAATTTGACCCATTATGGAGGGTTGGTAAACCTGATCCTTCCTGGTGGTCCTTTCCTTAGACACGAATTTACTTTACTCACAAGTACTAATCAATACACTGCTAAAGACTTAAAGGGAACTTTCAGTAGATTTCTGGAGGGCATTTTTTTGTAGCTCTCTCCTCTCTGGAATTCTGCCTTATGAATTGCAATTGTGTTGGCCTCCTCAAAACCCAAACTCTCTTCAATTCATGGAAATATTAGGCTTTGCCTAGGTTTCCCCTTCCTCTGCTGCCAACTGGAAAGTCTATTAACATTAAGTTCACGCTTACTTCATTTATTTCTTTTCTCTTGGGTATCCCTTTTCAGCTATGCCTGTTGTCTAATACCTGAAAACTGCCCTTTCATATGTCTTGTTTTTTAAGGTGATTGGTTATTTCAGTCCCTATGAGTCCATCATGGTCGGAATTTATACAGTTAATTACCATGCTCTGTATCTTCTACTCCTCTGAATTTATATTCTCAGATCTTTACAGTTGAGTCTACACAACTGGATCCAGTTCAAATAAAAGGGCTTTGATATGATAAATATGAAGCTATGAAACTTCAGAGCCTTCTACTTCAGGCTCTGGGTCATGCAATTTTATTTTAACATCCTATTTGGAAATTTTAAAAATAATATTTCAGGATTTTAAATTATAATGCAATTAAAAATTATAATTTTATGCCAGTTCCTTGGGGATTAAAAAAACCATGAAGTGTTAATGTGAAACATAAGGTCTTGTTTTGCTAGTGGTCAGGATAGTTGTGCACAAATAAAAGCAGATTTTAATATTCTCCTGAGACCAACAAATAGGTATTGCAAACAAAATAATTAAAGTGGTTTGTAGCAAGCAAGCAAGTGAGTGCTGTGAAGGATCAGCTGCTATTATACTTATTTTTCTGTTTGAATATCTGCCTGGGAGTAAGCTGCAAACTGAAGCCCTGATCAGCTTTAAAAAATTTAACAGCAGAATGAAGAGCATTGGCTTTATGTTACAGAATTATTTAGGTCAGAATTTCAAATATTAAAATTTTTGAGGTGCACCTTTTTGGGGTGTGGAATTCTGAAGAACTCCATGTGCCCTTCGCTCCCTTCCTCTCTTCTTCTCTCTTTCCCTTCTTCACTCCTTTCTCCTTCTCTACCCTTCTTTGTTCATGAGTGTTTACCAGGCCTGGTGCTCAGTAGTACAAAGACAAGAGCATATGAGAAACATACGCCTTGCTCTCAAGAAGCTGGTTCTGGTTCGAAGCCCAGGGTAGATGGAGCAATGGATTGCACCTGCAGTTTCTTTCTGTTGTATAAGGAACACAGAATTCACAGTGCCCCCAGATTTGAATCAGGGTTGTGGATATACAATAACGGGCTAGAGGATCCTTAGGGATGTTGGATCCGAGTAAATGGAATTACCTTATTTAGCTCTTGAGACCTCCCTTTCAGGTGAGTTCTGTAGTGTTCTATTGGGCTTATAAGATTGCATGAAGGGCCACTTTTCTGACCGTGACCAGTCTTCCTCAGACTCTGCCCTGAGTCTTTGAACTACACTACTGCCCTTCCCTCCAGGTGGCAGACAAAGCTATGTTTAGCTTGTCCCTACAGTTATTAGTGCTTTTAGTACTCAGGCCCAGACCTGCAGAAGAATATATTTCCGGTCCAACTTAGAGCATAGTTCAGGTTTATCACATCTGGAAGGTGGGGGGAGGGTAGGTTAGCTATCACTGACCCACTTCTGGGAACTGCTTTGACCTACCTTGGATGTTCAGAGACCTTGGAATGAAGGAAAACTACCTGAGTGGAGGGGCATGACATGGGGTTGTGGGAATTCAAAACTTGCAAGCTTGCTGGGAGCAGGAAGGCCAAAGAAGACGGGGCAAGGAAAAGAGGGAGGGAGGAAGAGTGAGATCCAAGAGAGGAGTAGAAATGGAAAAGGAGAAAGTGAACGTAAAAGATAAGGAAAAAAGGAGAGGAGAGAAGGAGAGTGTAAATCCCGCTGACAGCCCACGCCAGCCCAGCCGTCATCCATAAATAACTCACAACTGGAGTAACTTCACCGACTGTCTCCCGTAAATGCTGGGGACATGTGTGGGTCCCCTGGCTTATTGGAAGACAGATGTCCACCTTGTGCTCATGGTCAAATATAATAGAATAAAATGTGATGAAATAAAAGCTCAATTAAATGAAATAGAATAAAAGAGCCACTAAATATGTAAAACCCCAGGGGACTTGTTTGGGCTTTCTGGGCGAGATAGCAGATTCTTCTGTAAGGCAGCAGGCCTCGTGAGAGCCTGGGACATCTGTTTCACCCTGTGGTCATGGCCAGGTGCGGGTCTTTAGGAAATAGGGCCAGCTGCTCACTGCTAGCTGGTCTGACTGGGCCCCTCGGGGGAATGGACTGTGATGGAGGAGGTGGGGACAGCTCTGCCACCTGTACCATGGGCAGTTCTGGGTAAAAAGGGCAGGCAGAATGCTGGCTTTACTGGGAGCAGAACCCATTTGTGTCACTTATAAAAATGAAGGAAGCCATGCCAATTTTCAATTAATGGGCCATTTTATTTAATGATAAGATGGTTGAGTCCTGGTTTGATGTCTTGGCAGGAAGTCAAGTATACCACGGGGTCTCTTGGAGATGAGGAACAGGAAAGAGATACATGCAGATTGAGATGGTCTGCTGTGAGCTCCCTTAGGGCTGTGCATTAGCCATGGCGTCGAAAAGGGCAGAAAGAAGGCTGCTCTGGCTTGCCCTGAGGCCAGGCTTTGGCCAATGTTTTGCTGGACCCCGAAGGATGTATGAAGAGCTTTAGCTTCTGAGTTGGAAGGATAAGGAGTGCTCACCGCAAGGCTCTGTACTGGACACATTGAATCCCATTGCATTAAAGTCACTAAATGCAGTCAAAACCCTGGAAAGTACTGTTACCCAATTACAGATGACACTTAAAGGAATTAAGTGCTTTGTCCAGGTTATGCAGCCAGGAAGAGAAGCCAGGACTGGAACCCAAACCCACTGGATTCCAGATCCTAGAATCTCTTCATTTCATTGCATAATACCCTAGACCAGGGCTTCTGAAATTTGAGTGTGCTTACTGGTTCAAAATGCAGATTCCAATTAGATAGGACCAGGGGGAAGCCTGAGATTCTGCATTTTTTAACAAACTTAGAGGTGATGCTGATGCTGTTGGCCCATGGACCACACTCTGGGGAGCAAAGGCATCCTCTATGCAATTTCCTACATCCCATGTAAAACAGGGAGACTCATGCATACCCCATGAGCTTCTAGGGGGTGATGAATGAGACAGGGTGTCTCTGGTCAGAACCACCACTCAGAAAGTGCCTTTCTGGGACACAGGGATAGCTTGGTCAGTTAAGCAGCTGCCTTTGGCTTGGGTCATGATCGCAGGGTCCTGGGACTGTCGAGCCTGCTTCTCCCTCCGCCTGCACGTTCCCTGGCTTGTGCTCTCTCTCTCTGACAAATAAATAAAATCTTTAAAAAGAAAAAAGAAAGAAAGAAAGTGCCTTCCTGCCACCTTTTCTCTCCTGCAGTTGTAACCAGCACCAAGCTTTGACAGCTTCCTCCCACACTCTCTTTCTCACTGGGATGTCCTGGTCTCTGTGGAGCCTTGGCTTTCCTAGCCTTCCGTGTTCCATAGGGATCTGAATGCAGCAGATATTCTAATGAGTCTGTTGACTTCGTTGGGAGGAAATCTTCCACCACAACTTTATTGAATCCCCCTTTTTTCTCTCAGTCCAGGTTTGTCTGTGAAGTTTCCTTACTATCATCAACTTTAGTGGAACCATGGTTGTTAGAAGGGAAATAGACTTATTATTTCTCCAGAGATGGAATAATGCTGGTATCACACAGATGTCTGATAGATCTAGGCCTTTGTAAAGAATAAAAGGAAATGACTAAGAATGTGATTACACAACCCTATATGAGTTTAGAGCTTTGTATAAGTGTTTAATAATATTTTCCCCTGATATTAGAAGGTTCTGAAATTTTACTGAAGTCTTAAAGATCAGACAGAAACTTACTTGTGTGTGTTTTGCATTGGATTTGCCAAAGTATATATTTAGAAAAAGGAGATCCTTACCATGTTAATTGCTGTTTTGAAGATTTCTCCTCGTTATGAAAATTTATCCTCTCTGCTGCTCAAACAGACATGGAGTAAGACTTCTGCAGTGATTCTATTTTAAACAAAAATTTCCAAGAGGCACAGAAGCTACAGGACATGACGTCACAAACCCCTACATGTCCACTGTTCAAACTTTGCCATATTTGAGATCTCAATTTTTAAGAGGCTGGCCATTTCAGATATAATTGAAGTCTGTTTTGTACCTGCTTACATTAAGTCCCATTAAATTCTGTGTCAGCCAGATTGGTTTTGGGGTGTTTTTTTTTTCCCCTACAAGTAAAAGAATAATATGAACCCAGTTTCCTTCAGTGATCTGAGGCTTTATCATCTCACCTTAGAGAAGGCTCAGAGGTAGGCCATGAGGTCATAGGGCAGGGTGATATAGCCACTAACTAGTTTCCTCTGGGATCCTTGGTCTATCTGTTGTGTTCTGTGTGCTCAGACTGCCATCAAGTGCAAGTTCCCCCATGACTCAAGCCTCCAGAGACAGAAAGGTGCTGTGTTTTCTTGGTGGTCATCTTAGGATTGAGCAAACCTTCTCAGAATTCCTCTAGGAGAGCCTGTTCACATCTCAACGAACAGAAATAGAGTTGTGAACCTTCTCCTCGAACTGTCTAGGGTAGTAGGACCACCCAGGTTGGCTTTGACCAAGCAGGGATGCACCTGTGGTTCTGGGTCCAGGGGGCACCTCCCACCACCTCAAATCCCAAGGTGGAGGGAAGGGCACCTGTGCACATAGCATAGAAGACTGTCAGCAAATCGGTTTTCCAGCCCCCTCTATTTCCACAGTGGCAGCCACTGTCCTGAAGCTGGTGTATGTCCTCCACATCTCTTTTTACTGATGCACATATCTCTACTATACATGTCCTGTATTCGAGGTCTCAAGAGAAACAGGTGTCTGTTTTCCTTACCTCTAGTATCTGCGTGGTACAGGTAATAATGCAGTACTACAGGTGCATCCAGTGATTTTCCTAGCTGCATAGGAGTACCTCACGCAAATACCATTGCCTCTGGTTGTACTTTTTTGGTCATTGTTATTACCTCGGAGGCCAGAGTAGAAGTGAGGAAGAAGCAGCTGAGTGGGACAGACACGACAACTCGTGTGTCTCCAGTTACCCTGTTGATAGTGTCCTCATTATTTTCATTCTTCTCATGGTTAGCGATAAGCAGAACTTTTAAAAACCATTACTAGATTCAGTATTGGTTGTTTGTCAGCTTTTTGGGGTCAAAGGCTTCTCGGAAAATCGAATACAGTTCACAGGCTTTCTCTATAGGCAAATGCACACATACTTAAATACTTAACATTTTTTGGAATGGTGAGCCCCCCTTGAAGCCCGCTAGAGGCCCTAGCTGAAGATACACATTGCTTCTGAATGGAGGCAATCAGATCTTATTCTGTTCCTTACTGTGCTCTCTAAGGAGGACAGTTTGGCTTTCAACCAGGGGATTAAGTAACACCTGAGAGGATGGGAAGATTGGCTTTTCTTTAGAATTTGTCTGACTTTTCTTTAGTCTTAGCTCTTTGTACATGGAGATTCGTAGAGGTTTCCTGATAATTTATCTGACTCAAAATGAAGATGGTCTAAGTTTCAGTGTGCATGTTCAGTACAAAATTAGATGGAGTGAGCATTTTTATTATTTGGTCTCACATTTTATTTCTTTCATAGAAATATTCCTTTAAGAATGCTACAAGGCATAAGAGTCTCCTGCCGCCCTCTGCTTCCCGTCCCAATGACTAAAAGAATGGATGTTCCCTGGGAATTCTATCCCTGTTTTCTTCTCTACTTGTTTTAGTTGTTACAATATTTTTGTTATCAAACTACAAGTATTTCTTACATTGAGAAAGGATTCAGTGATACTTTGCCATCACTTTGTTCCAGTCTCATTAGTCAATCAACATGTGCTCTCGGTTCTGCATTTTGGCTCTATCTAAAGATGATCCATTTGCAACCACCCCAGTCTAAGGCGCCATCATCTTTCACAGAGATGATCTTTTGAGTGAGCAGTATTGATGAGAGAGGAGTTATGGGGAGAAGCTATTAGATTGTAGGAGGGCAAGGTAATAGAATATTTCAGGGGGGATATTTCTGGAGTAAGAAACGAAATAATTTGGAACCTGTAGAATGTTTACCTTTTTGGACACATAACTGGGAGATAACTGAAGAGAAGGCTGTACATACTTCTCTTGGGCCCCTCAGAAATAGCCTTCCTTCTGATATTAATGACAATGAACTTAGGGAAAGGCAGTCAGATGAAGCAAATAGAAATTGTAGCATGATAACTGAGGTTTAGTTAGTCACACAGCTAAAAGACATGACGAGTTTGGGAGATAGGTGTGTGTCATATGCTAAAGGGAGAACATTCTAAATAAGAGGATTAATAGTATGTCTTTATGGAAGAATAATTAGTCTGGATGACACTCCCAAATGGAAAAGAACTAAAAACCTGGGTATAGTATAATATAGTATACTTTTAAAATACTTTCAAATGGGTCACTTAGCAGTCAAAAGCAATGTCCACAGAGGTCAGATATAAAGTGAAAATTGAAACTTTGGGAAATACATGAGGTTCCAATTTAGTTTTTGCCTTGACTCTATTGGCCAAACTGTAGAAACCTTGAGCTTTTATTCTTCTGTCTTTGTGAGGCTTAATGAGAGATTTTTGTCATAAAGCCAGAAACTTAGATTCTCGGTATAAAGGTTAACTAGAAATGAACTCACTGTGCAGAAAGGAATAGCAAGAAAAATGTTCTCTCTTGATCTTGGAGTTGCATGGAAGGGGTAGGTTTTCTTGAGAATTGATGAGGCCCTGAAGGTTTATGACCCAAGTCATACTACCTGTGGTGCCTAATGAAGCTCAGATGAAAGTTTAATATTAACTTCTGGGGTTGTAGATTGGTAATGCTCCTAGGTAGGTTGTAGAAGCGAGCACAAATATCCCCTGAAGTAATACAAATTTGAGTCAGACTTCAAGGGACTCATAAGGAAGTTCTGAGAGAAATAAGATTATACACAAGAAAGGGAGAGGAAGGAAGGAAAGAAGGAAAGGTAAAAGGGAAAGGAAGAAAGAAAGAGGGAAAGAGGGATGGAAGGAAGGAAAGAAGGAAACAAACCGCCATGACTGAGAGCTGGGGTGGGGGGCAGGGGGGACAGTTTAATCAGATCTGAAATGAACTGTAGATATTAGAATTATCTGACATAGACAATTAAATAAGCATGCTTAGATATGTTAAAAAAGAGAAAGAGGGGGCGCCTGGGTGGCTCAGTGGGTTAAAGCCTCTGCTTTCGGCTCAGGTCATGATCTCAGGGTCATGGGATCAGCAGGGAGCCTGCTTCCTCCTTTCTCTCTGCCTGCCTCTCTGCCTACTTGTGATCTCTGTCTGTCAAATAAATAAATAAAATCTTTAAAAAAAAAAAAAACAGAAAGAGATGCTGGAAAATATAAGCAAGGAATAAAAGCCATCTAAAAATGAAGCAAAATTGAGAAATAAATAGCTTCAGGCAATTAAAAACCTAATCATTGAAGTTAAAAAATTGGAAGGATAAGTTAACTATCAAAGTGGACACATATAGAGAGAGAATTGTGACCGGGAAAATGTGAAGAGATTATTTAGAAGGCAACCCAGAGATACAAAGGGATGGAAAATATGACAGGGAGGTGATGGCACATAGAAGAGAGGATAACACTGAACTTCTAGAAGGAAATAGGAGATGATGGGGAAGAAATAATATGAAAGGATAGTATGTTCTAGAATTCTCTGAAATATTGAAAGGAACCAAACCCCAGATCTAGGTGGCCTAAGGATAAAAATCAAAATAAAAAGTCTATATTGAGATGCTTCTTTGCATGATACTGCAGAACGCCAAAGACAAAGAAAAATCTAGAGAGCATCCAGGGAGCAAACACAAGAAGAGTCTTTCTTCTTCAAAGAAATGGCAGTTAAACAGATTCCTAATACCTGGAGTTAGTGGGCTGCGTAATAGCACCCAAAGATACCAGGGCCTAATCCCTGGAAGCTGGGTTACCTTATGTGGCAGAAAAGATTTTCCTAAGTGATTAAGGTAATGATCTTGAGGTGGGGAGATTATCTTGGGTTATCTGGGTGGGCCCTAAATCCAATTTCAAGTGTTCTTATAAAAGGAGACAAAGGGAGGTCGAAGAGAAGAGAACACAACATGGCCACAGAGGAAGAGCTTATAGTGATGTGACTATAATTATGCCAAGATAGACTGGTAGCCACCAGAAGATGGTGAGAGGCAAGGAACCGTTTCCCTTAGAGCCTCTGGAAATAGTGCATCTCTGCCAACATCCGGTTCCAGCCTAGGGAGACTGACTCTGGACTTCTGGCCTTCAGAATAGGACAGAATACAGTTCTGTTGTTCTACTCCACGGAATCTGTGATAATTTGTTATTGCAGCCAGAGGAAACTGACATAGGGGGCAAAATGGAAGCCAGAAGACAGTGTCATAGAAAATTTAGTGTGCTAAGAGAAACTAGTTGTCAACGTAGACTTTTATCTTTCAAGAGTAAGATTAAAAAAGACACTTTCCAGCACACCAAAACTAAGTGTATCACTCAGAGAATGACATTAAAGGAGATTCTAAATGATGTGCCTCAGGAGTGCATGTGAAAGGTATGAGTTCAGAAAAGAATGCCTAACAAATACACTGATAAGTATTGGTTAAATGGAAAGATATTAACTCCACAAAGTATTAGGACATTTATGTCATAGGAAGGCCTAAAGAAAACTAGAACTAAAATACTGGATATTGTTATCACATTAGTTGGGATGATGGTAATTAGAAATAAATGTTGGAGAGGAGCCTGGGTGGCTCAGTGGGTTAAGCCTCTGCCTTCAGCTCGGTCATGATCTCAGGGTCCTAGGATGGAGCTCCATATGGGGCTCTCTGTACAGCGGGGAGCCTGCTTCCTCCTCTCTCTGCCTCCCTCTCTACCTACTTGTGATCTCTGTCAAATAAATAAGTAAAATCTTAAAAAAAAAAAAAAAAGAAATGCTGGAGAGGAGAGTAAGATATGGATTAACTTTAACTTCATGCTTTGTTTCATATGCATTTTAAAGTATCTGAGATAACCAAGAAAAGAATAATGTAAACAATGTAACTTCCAAAAGAGGGTACAATAATGAAAATAGGAAGAAAAGTCATTCCAAAGGGAAGTAAAAAAGAAGAAAAAGGAAACAGGAAGATATGTTATAGAAACAATATGATAGAAATTAATATAAGTGTAGGTAATCATAGTCTAATATAAATAGATTAAGATTTCTACTAAAAAGTCAAAGATGAATATAAAAACCATGTGAGTGTATTTTACTTCTAATAGTCTCCAACTAAAGTGTGAGACAGAGAAAGATGGATGGCAAAGAGGCAAAAGAAGTTAGAGCAGGCAGCTAGTAACCAAAATAAAGCTAGTGTCACTGCATTAATATTGGACACAATACAGTAAGAGGCAAGATGAATTACCAGAAATAAGGGGGATATCTAAATAATGGTTAAAAGATTCAATTCAGCAAGGAGTTATAGTCTTCCACATGTACGTAACTAATAAAACACTGAAAATATGCTTTTTGAATTTTTGAAAATATCGGCTGAATTCAGACAGAAATAGACTAATTCCTAATCTCATGGACCTAAAAGTAGGCCACTAAAACCTACAACATTGGAACAGTTAATGCACATGAAACATTCACGCAGACTAACCACATGATAAACCACAAAGCGAAGCTCAATACATTTTAAAGGATTACCTTTATACAATCCATGTTCTCAGGTCACAGTACGTTTAAGTTAGAAATCAATAGGATGATACTAAGAATACCCTCATGTTAGGAAATTTTTGAAAAATCCGTACTAAATTACTTATGGGTCAAATAGAAATCAAAATGGGATTTTTAAAAAGAGTGGTATAATTTATACATATAACTTGTGGGACACAGCTAAAGCAATGTTTGGGTGTAGATTTATTGTTTTTACTTTCTTAGAAAAGACAAAAGGTGTAAGATTCCACAGCTGAGTTTCATACCTAAAAAGCTGGGAAAATAGCTACCTAATAAATCCAAAGACAATAGAAAAATAATAGAGATAAGAGTAAAAATTAATGAAATAGAAAACCAGAGAAACTTATAAGAGAGATTCAGTTAAGCCCAAACTTACTTTTTGAATAAGATTTATGGGCACCTAGGGCTGAGTTGGTTGGGTGTCTGACTCTTGGTTTCAGCTTGGACAGCCGTCTTGGAGTTGTGGTATCAAGCCCTGCGTTGGGTTTCGTGCTCTGTGCAGAGTCTGCTTGGGTTTCTCTCCCTCCCTCCCTCTCCCACTGAGCCCCCTCCACCCTCCTCTCTCTTCCTCTCTCTCTCAAATAAATCTTAAAAGAAAAAAAGATTTATAAAATAAACTTCTAGTATCAAAAAAAGAGAGAGGGCACAAATAAATATTGTTAACAGTAGATGAGAGCATGTAGCTTTAGATGCATTAGAGAAAGTGAAGAAGTAGAGAGACATTGTGAAAAACATAGGCCTATCAACTGGAAAGTCTGGACAATATAGGTGAATTTTTAGAAGAAAAAATGACTTTGGGCAAAGAAGGAGAAACAAGCAAATCCCTATGTAAAAAAAAAAAAGAAATTTAATCAGTAATAAGAATCTTCCTACAAAGAAAACACCGGGTTAGGAGAGTTTATAGGCCAGTTCTACCAATCATTCTAGAGAGTAGAGAAGATATTTATGACATGTGGTAAAGAATTATCTAGAATTTTTTTTAAAAAGGTCCCACAAATCGATATGCTGCAAGAGACCCAACCCAATAGGAGCTCTTTTTACTACACATGATCATAAATTGGTATGATCACTTTGGAAATTTGGTATTCCTTCATGTATTTGAACATATTCATATTCTCCTATCGAGGAATTCTGATTCTAGGTATATACCCTAGAGAAATTCTTATGTAAGTGCACCAACACATACGCACAAGAAAAATGTGCACAGAAGCTTTGTAATAGCAAACAAAAACATTCCAATGGGAAGGAACACCAGGGTATGTAAATGGTGGCATAGTCATACAGGGCAATGGGGTACAGTTGTATAAAGAAGTAAACTAAGCAGTACCCCCATCACCTGGACAGATTACAAAAGTGTGAAATGTTCACAAGTATTGGAATTGTCTGGGGAGCTCATGGAGAACACAGAGGCTTTGCTTGATAAAGTGGAATGGGGTTAGACCTCTCTATATTTTATCAAGTTCCCAAGGTGATACAGATGCACAGCAAAGTTTGAGGAACACAACTACCAAAATTTTAGCTTGCATGAAGCTCAACAAAATGTAGAAGACAAAGTTATACATTATTTGGGCTACGTACATAAGTCATAGCGTGATGAAGTTAGCTGCTGGTGAGGAGGAAGGTGTAAGCATTTGGGGAGGAGGCAGCCAACCAAGATGCAGGATATACTTTATTTCTCAGCTTGATAGAAGACCCACTGATCCTTTTATTATTCATACTTAATGTGATGTTTGTGCCTAAGATCTATTTCACAGTATGAGCTTACAAAGTCATAAAAGCAAGATTTATTTCAAGCCTGTGTGTCCCGGTCGGCATCTGGGTATGACACATTATTGCTGCCACTGCAGAGTTGCTGACTTTAGTGAGGGTAGTGCAGGTCACATGGTGTATACACATTGTCTTTCTTCTGCTGCTCATCAGCAGTGCTCTCTGGAAGGAATAGTCAACTGGGACAAAGGGAGAGTTTGTTCTCCAAATGCGTGGAATAAATTGGCTGCTTGAATTGCCCTCTGAATCCATAGGAAAGTCCAGAAGTTGGGTGTCTTCACATGGGTCCAGAGACTGACCTGGTGGGAAGCCTGGAGACAGCGCTTGACAGCAGCAAACAAGGAATGCGTGGATCCCTATGTGTAGCTCTGTGATACTGAAGGGACCCCAGGGGGCCAACAGCATAGGAAAAGGTCTGGCACAGAGCTCCTGGAACTGACTGATGATGCAGGGTTGGAATTTTCCAAGGGGAAGGACACATCCCTGGTGGAGGAGGTGACCCTTTTTCATTGCTCCCAAGGGATCTGAGGGAATTGTTCCTGCGGATTCATAGTTTCTGATTGCAACTGTTTCTGTACTGGAGGCTAAGGATAGGCCCAGAAGTGCAGGGATCAGGGAGGACTGCACTGGGAGACAGTGTATGTGCTTTAACCCAGAGTGAGTGGATGAGAACTGGGCTACAGGAGACAGGGTGTGTAGAGATCCTCAGTAATGCAGCTAATGGGTTGGGTTAAGCTGTGCCAAGATTGCAAGGAGTTCTGGGAAGGCAGAATGGAGAAAGAACAGCATAGGGACCACAGCAGCTGGGGGCAAAGGCAAAGCACCCCCCCCCTTCATACTGTTTAGGTTGTGGCTGCCCTTGGCTCACTATACACTCACCCCAGGTTCTACTGCAAATTGCCGGGAAAGATGATGGCTGTGCTTTCCAGAAAGGTACTGTGCACCCTGTAAGTCAGGCTCCCTACAGAGTTCCAGGGTCCTGCTCTGGATGCAGTGGGGAGTGCTTGTGCCACTGACCAGCCAGGAAGTTGAGATTGCAGGAAAGGTTTAATCAAAGAGCAGCTATAGTGGTTCTGCCATTAGGAGTAAGTGAGAAAAACAAAAGGTTTGTAATCTCCCCATTTCCTCTCCAAGGTGTGTGGGCTCTGGTGAACCCTCTCGTGCATAGTTCAAATTATGTTCTTCTTGACCTCACAGAATTCCTCTCCCAATCCTCTATATTCCTTGTCCAAGGAGAGCTAGCTAGTCCATCCTTGCCCTTTCCCACAGTCCTACTTACTTTTAGGTCAGAATGTGGTTTCTCTCACCCCACTGGCCTATGCTCAGGGCAGGGCTTCTGTTAGCAAGGCAGCTAAGAGCAGAGCGCAAACATCCTGCTCATCTATGGTCTCTACCTCTGCTCGGGTTCCTGAAGCCTAGCTCGTTCTGGGTACATTCTGGTGGCCCTCAGATGCGAACACTTTGCCCTTTCCCCATCTCCCGTCTGTTGATCACCTTTCCTTCACCAGTCTTCTGTTTGAAATGCAAAGTTTAGTGGTTCTAACCCAGATTCACTTTATTTTATTTATATTTTAATTTTTTTTTAAGATTACTGCAATTCTGCATCTCTGGGAGCTATCTAAAAGGATACAAGTCTTACTGTCTCCCTTTCTCCCAGATCTGCATATGGTTTCAACTGGCCAGTCTTCACGCTCACATCAGGTTCCTAAGACAGTTCCTGGAATAGATATGTTAACAGTTCACCCTTCAACATGTTGTATTCTGGTGTAAGTGATCTGAAAGCCTGGTTCACTGATTTCTAATCTTCTTACCTTCATTTATACCAGTTCATCATCTCAAAGCTAGAATGTATCATCTGCAAGGAGAAAGATTTAAAACCTATTTTAAGACATAAGTTATTCACAGTCAAAATCTTGACTTGCAACCAACCACCAATTTAGCCAAGTTTGAGAGACAGTAAACAAGCACTTTTCTGAACTTGACTCCTCCTCCCAAACCCTTGATTTTTGTTAGTTTGTATTTTTTGTCATTGCTGGTTTGCTTCTAGCCTTGAAGCATTTTGGTTACTGTCTTGCCCCTCTCGTCTCTCCCTAAGGCAAGCAGACACAGGCTTTTGTTAAGAAAAAAACCCCTTATATTTCCACATCCTAAAAAAAAAAAAAAAAAAAAGAAAGAAAGAAAGAAAAGAAAAACTGATCAGAGCCCCGGGTTTGTACCTAAACCTTTCCAGGGCTTCTCATTGCCCTTGGCCGAGTATGAGGACCCCGCCCCACCACAGCTCTGTGGCTGCCCCTGACCACTCCTCCTTTCTGCCTGGGAAACCATGGGTAGGGGGTGGGGGACAGCGGACTTCATGGGCCCTGCTGCCTCTGCTGGAAATCCTGTGCCACAGGGTGTCCTGTTGTGTCTCCCCCCCACACCCCCCAAGCCTCGGTCTTCAGCAGCACTCCCAGCAACTCAGTTCTGCATTGCCCTGCCCCCACATAACACTTCCAGCACTTTGCCTAACAAGTTCATCCTTCAGGTTCAGTGTCAGTGCTAATTCCTCATAGAAGTCTTATCCTGGAAGGAGCTCCCTGTGGTCTGCTGCCTTTGCTGTTTCTCTGCTTGCAAATGCTCAGTGAAAATGGGGTAATAATGGGATTTACCTCACAGAACTTCTGCAGTCGTGAGCACCAAATGAGATAATGTGTGTAGATGTCCACCATGGAAGCACAATGAGTTTCCTTGGCCCCTAGATTTCCTTATGGTGGCACTTGGCATATTTCATGCTATGCAGACTGGAAACTTTACTGGGTTGGGTTAGGCCTGACTCATTCAAGGTCATCTCCCCAGTGCTTAGTACAGGAACAAACCACATAGGAGATGCTGGGTAGGTCTTATGCAAGGAATGAGTGGGTATATTTTCAAAATTTGAAAGACCTTAAGAAAAAGAAAAGCAAATCTAATTGTTAAAGAATTAAGGGAAACTTAATTGCATTTTGGCCCAAACCAGGTTTGTTTCTCTCAGGTAGATGATGACCCCCAATAGGAAATGTAGCTTTGACTTCTAGCAGCTGCCTACTATGGCATTTGGCAGGATGGATTCTTGAGAGCTTGACCCCATGGAAGCCAAGGCATGGTGGTTTGGTAGCCAGATATCTTTTTTGGCCTGCAGGAAAGCTGTTGAATAATCTTATTTGCATTTTAGGGTTAGCGAGTGTTATAAATAACCAACTAATGAACTGTGTGACGTGGGCCCAAGCCTTTGACCCCTTCAGCACCAGCTGCTGGGGAGGTTGGCCATCGATATCTCCCGAGGGGCCTTTTGCAGACACAGTTGGTGAGTCCATGGTGAGCCTGAGTCTGTTTGTCTCCCTAGGAAATCAGCGACCCGGAGATCCTGGATCTGGTGCACAGCGCCCTTGGCCGGATGACTGTGGTCCGGCAGATTTTCCCATCTGCAAAGGACAACCAGAAATGCATGAGGAACAACCACCGCATCTCCTCCCTGCTCTGTGACCCCCAGGAAGGCTACCTCCAGATGCTGCAGGTCAGTGCTTCGCTCCCGAGCTCCCTCCAGAAAGGGGTCTCACCCATGCCCTTGGCCTGCTACAGGCTAGGGGCAAAGATATGCCTCAGCTTCAGCTGAGTGCTGTTTCCCACCAACTTTAATTGCTAGAACCCTGTCTTTGCTGAAATTGAAACCAGTCAACTGGGCAGTGCCTCTGAGCAGCATTCGCAGGCAATTATGCCTGTTGTCAGCAGACGGGCCTATTAGCTCACTGGGTGTCTCTTGTATTTAAAAGTTACATGCTCAGGGATGAAAGCGATCACCGTGTCTTGGGCTTCTTTGTGGGTGATGGGTTTGCTTGGCGGGATTGGGGATGGGGAGTCATCGTTTGAGTCTGTTTTAGGGTCTTCCCTGTGAGAAGTCAATAATACAGATATAGGTCCTGTGAATCAACTAGAGTCTATTCCAGCTCATCTGCTGAGGGCTAGTGTTTAGGTCAACCATGACACTGCTGGAGTCCCAGCTGAAGAGGGAGAGGCAAAAGGTAGGACCTTGACTTGCCTAGGTGTTGCATTCCTTCTAAGGCAACAGGTCCAGTGTTTCTGGACAGTGCTTCTGCCACACCTTATACCATACATGCAATCAGCGTTAGCTTCTCCTGGGGCCAGGGAGGAAAATGTGAGGTTGTGTACCTATTGGAAGAGGTGGTTTTCTCTCTGGGTGTTTGGGAATAACGATGAAGCATGGTGAAGACTGTCCTCTGGCAGCCAGGAATCCACTTCTTCATTAAGAATGTTGTGTGTAGGGGCGCCTGGGTGGCTCAGTGGTTAAAAGCCTCTGTCTTCAGCTCGGGTCATGATCCCAGCGTCCTGGGATCGAGTCCCATGTCGGGCTCTCTGCTCTGTAGGGAGCCTGCTTCCTCTTCTCTCTCTACCTGCCTCTCTGCCTACTTGTGATCTCTGTCTGTCAAATAAATAAATAAAATGTTTAAAAAAAAAAAAAAAAAGAATGTTGTGTGTAAGAAAACTTTCATATGGGGTCACCTGGGTAGCTCAGTCAGTAAAGTGTCCACCTCTTGGTCAGCTCACATCCTGATCTTGTAGTTGTGGGACTGAGCTGCATGTTGAGCTCTGTGCTCAGTGCAGAGTCTACTTTAGATGCTCTCGCCCTCTCCCTCACACTCATGCTCTCTCTCAAATAAATAAATAAATAAATACAAACTTAAAGGAAACTTTCATCTGCTGCTGGTGGCAGACCCATAACAGAAGGAAATTTCTCCTAACTGGGTTTGCAACGATTGCCCAGAAATTTATGCATGTGATATGCTTGCATTCAGTGTTTGGAAATAATTGTGCCTCCTCTACCCAGCCAGGCTTGAGGAGTAGAAATCAGGGTTCAGGACAGACATGCTGTGTCTGCTGCCTGAGCATCCGTTCTGTCCCAGGACATTTTGGTATTACCTTACCCGGGGGCACACATTTTGGGGAGGGGGATGGTTAGAATCTCTGGAGTGGGCTGGGTCCTGTGGAATCTACCAAAGCATCCAATCCATACTGTAATCTTATATTTAGGGAGGGGGGAAGGAAACATGACCCAATAGATGGTAAACGCTAGAAATATATTCTTGGTTGATGAGGAAACATAGCAGACACAGATTTTAGCTGGAGTAATTCCCACTACTCCCATATACACTGTTCCAGGAAGCCACCACAATGTCTGAGGGCTTTCTAAGGTGGTGAAGGATCAGCCAAGGGAGTGGACAAAGGCCCCTGCAGGGCCCGTGGACTCAAGAGCCCTGGGCATATGGGCCAGGGGTGGAATGTGCTTCATACAAGATTTTACATTTTGGGGTGCTGCTGGCCTGCTCTACCTTCCTCCTTTTTAGAGCTTAGAAGAAGAAGTAGAACCAAATAAGTCCCCCTCTCTGTGCCTGTTTACCACCCCTACTGATTCGGTGGATAGGGGGAGGGTGAGACGAGTAGCAGCTCAGACACTGTGTGCCCAACACTGTGTCCTCACCTGGGGCAGGAGGGTGAGGGGATTCTGTCATTCTCTGTGTAGCCAGACCCTGGAAGGGTCTTACTCCCAGGCTGTTCTCCCCAAGCTTTCAACACTTGAAGGTCTCTTAAGAGGGTAAACAGAGGCACAGCTCTGAGGTATGTGGCTCGTTATCATCAAATGTGGTAAAGGCAATATCAGACCTAGAACCCTGACCATCCTGTCTGCCTTTGTCTGTTCCTGTTGACACCCAGGCCCTACATCAAGAGCAGGATGGAAGAGGCACATCACAGAGATCTTGTGGCAGGGGAGTAGCCGTAGCAGTGGCAACAATCACAGTAGTAGTAGGAGGAGTGCAGTAGCAGTACTATTAGTAGCAACAGTAGTCAGCAGTGATGGTAGTAGCAGCAGGAGTTTTAGTAGTAGCGACAGTAGTAATAGTGGCAATAGTAACACTAGCAGTAGTAATAGTGCAGTAACAGTACTAGTAGTAATAGTAGTAGCAGTGCAGTAACAGTACGGTTAGTAGTAGTAGTAACAGTAATAGTAGCAGTGCAATAACAGTACTAGTAGTAGCAGCAGTAGTAACAGTAGTAGCAGCTGTGACAGTAGTAATAGTAGCAGTAATAGTGATACAGCAGCAGTAGCAGTCCACTCTGTAGTAACAGTGCTAATAGTAATAGCAGCAGCAACGATAGCATTAATAGTAGTAGCAGTACAGTAACAGTGCTACTAGTAGTAGCAGAAGTAGTAGTAGCAGTGTCAGTGCAGTAATAGTACTAGCACTAACAGTAGTAGCAGTAGTAGCAGTAGCAGCAGGAGCACAAGAGCTACATCCCCTCGGTTCAAATCCCAGTAACTCTAGGTACTAATGAATTATTTCATTATTATTATTTATTTGTCATTTTGTGCCTCAGTTTCCTGTTCTGTAAATTGGAAGGAAAATGTCTATCCCTCAGGGACATAATGAAAATTAAAAGAGGGAGCATACAGGAAGCATCTAGAACAAGATTGAGCTATTAACTGTGTTACTATAGAGGAGGTGGTCAGATGTATTCAGCGTCTGCCGAAAGGCTAACCATGGCCTCATTTTTTTTTTCTCTTTTTGTAAGGTATAGTCCACTTGTCTTTCTGAGCCAGCTCTTTAAACGCATCACAGCGGGAGGGAGAGCAGTTCCCATCGGTCTAGCCCCGTCTTGCGTCTCGGGCTTCATGTGCCACTTACTGTCCACACCACTCCCGCAGGCGCTCCATCAGAGCTGCCTCGTGTCGGGGAGGAGAGGCCATGTCCGGGAGACCCACTCAGCCCTCCCAACAAGACCCTGCTTGTTGTAGACCCTCCATAAGGACTGATGGGCTAGATCTGTTAATGATGCACATCTTAACACAAGTTAAACTGCTTCCAGGAGTCTCCTTATATATCTATAAATAAAGCACTTTATTAAAGGAATCTGTCTCTATTTGTTGCCTGTGCCTTGAGTGGGGGTGTGACGAGAGGGAAATGCGGATTTACTTCCTCATCCAGCCCAACTCCCAGATTCATCTCATTTACAAGCCATTCTCTTTGAGTTTCCTTAGTAGCTATTACCACTTCTTTATTTCTTAATGACAGTATAGAAAACAAACTAATTTCTACTAGCCTCTAGCTGTGAGATTTATTGAGAAGACTCTAACATGTTTAGAACAATGAACTCAAGAAAAAATAAAACATTTATGTCATGGATTATTAACTTTGTCTTGATGGAATTAATGAAAATCCTTTTGGAAGTGGAGCTCTCAAGTCCATCTTTTCGTTCTTACCCCAGACGGCTGCTAATCTTAGGACAATAACTCGGGGTTAGAAGTTTTCCTGAGGACCATCATGAATGGGAAGTTTTTACCAGATCGTCTATCTCTTGGCTCCTCCACCGAGCTGGGCTCAGGAACCCTATTTTCTTCTATTAGGCCTGCGGTCAGGATTTTCTGTGCTCCAGACCCAAAGCCAGCCCTCTTATAGCAAATCAATTTGGTTCCTATTTAGTAAAAAGAAAGACTCTTGGAGGAAAAATACCTAAGTAAGTGACTTCTCGGAGCTCCAAAAAGCATTATATTTGCCCGCGTGCTCTTGTCTACTTTCCTCTACAAAGCACTGTCTCATTTGGGTATTTCTCATTCTTATTTTCCTGACAAGTTAGTTTAGGGCCTGTCTGACTCGGCCAGTAATAAAAGTGATAACTAGTCTCCAAGAACCTTGAGACTTTGCTAAGATTTCGTAGACAGCCTTGCTCAGAGGAGAATCTAGAAAGTACTCCATCTTCAGAACATGCCGTCTGGTGACTTCTGGGCTGCAATGGAACTAACAGACATATTGTCACATTGTGACCCCGTTTATATTCAAATGGGTTTTCAAAGGGGAATAGGCACCATGATAGGAACTGCATGGAGCCTGATTCTTGAATTAAGTTATGGGGACCAATGCGGTATTATTATAAATGCCCCCTCAGGTTGGAATTTCTCCTCTTAGTGCATTTTTAAAGTGTCCAGTGACTTGATAGATGGATTCACTCTTTTCTTGCTGAGTCTATGAAAATATTTCAAAACTCCCCCTCCCCATCTGTCCCTATTTCTGTAGGGCTTTCTGGATTATTCTCTGGCTACAAGTTTTTTGCCAGTCTCCCAGTAGAAGCCTTTCCTCTGGAGTGACAGTGAGTTACCCCACACCGTAGCTACCTTGGACTTCATGTCACTTTCAGTGCTTTCCATTTTTCACCCTAAACCCTCAGAGGGAACACAGAGCAACCGTTGGTCAGGAGGCCTGTCGGGCACATGGTGAAGCGTGATCCTCACTGCCGTTGTCAGAGACAGTCACACAGATGGTCTCTCTGGCTGCAGCCAGCTGCTGTCCTGGCCACACACAGCCACCTGCGCATCTGGAGCCCAGAGAGCATCAGGTTGGGACCAATGCCTCTCCCTGCACTGCCATCCCTGGGGCTTGGGTGGTGAGCAGAGCTCCCCATCCCCTTTGCCCTCTGCCCCATCCCCTTTACTATCTGCTCCCTCCTCAGACCGGGCTGTGGGAGCCTCTCTCAGGATGGGCGGGCTGGCAGCAGTTGGCCAGAAAGACCTTGCCTGGGGATGGGTTTCTCAAGCTGTGACATCTGGGCATCAGCTTGTCCTCCCAGCAGGACCCTCTGCTGGCTGCTTGTCTGACTTTGCTGGATGACCAGAGCCTGTTTGAGGCTCTGGTCTGATGTTAGTTCCTGCTGTTTGCCCCTGTGAGGTCTCCCTGAACAGTCCCCTTGGCTTGATTAATGATGGAGGGAAGAGAAAACTGGGCTCCATAGGAGCCTGGAGGAAATGCAGACTTTCTTAATGAAAACATCTCTGAGGTTTCTCTCTCTGGCGTGGGGGGGGGATAATGGTCTGGTGTCAAGATGGACCTGGCTTGTGTGGCTGTGACCCTGGCCTGCCATTCGTCTTCCTTTGCCTTCAAGCATGATTCTTCCCTCGATAATGTGAAGGCGCAACAATTCCCTGGGCCCTGGCGCGTAATGGAGACAAGGCTGGAGCACCCTCAGATTTGCTACAGGGAAACGTCTCCCGAGAGCTGGCTATACAGTGGGGCCGTTGTCCCTCAGGGGCCTCTCCCTTCCAGTCTGAGGGCGGTGGGCACAGGTCTCCACCTGCTGGGGTCCTGATGGGATCAGGAGAGGATAGCTCTCCTGAAGAGCTTAGCGTATTTCCCAGGGAGGGGGAGGCTTGCTGGGGAAGCTTATATTTTCATTTCTCCTGGCCCTAATCCCGCTTCTGGGGACTCAGGTAAGTAAACAGATCATCTGGGCTTCAGAGGGGACGGGCTGCACCTCACTCAGTGCTGACCCAGATGCAAAATCAGTGCCTTTCTTGGCTTCACGCATAAACCCAAGTCTCAAAGATGCTGTCACGTATGGTAGGGGCCAGGGTGGGGCATTGGCATTGTAGTGGCACAGATAGCCTGTGAGGTCCTAAGTCCCCTCCTGCTGGGGAATGTTCCCTGCTTGTCCCCTCCCCCTTGGGCTCTATCCTCTCTTTCCTGCTGGCCTTCCTATCTATCCTCTATTTTCTCTCTCTGGGTCTTGACTCCAAAGTAAATTCTCATTTTTTCATGAAGATCAACTTAACAGTTTTACTGGTAGCCTTCGTTCCTGCTGATGCAGGTAGTTTCCTAAATAAAATATAGTTACTGATGTAGTGTGGATTCTGGTGCTAACTCTTAAAAAAATGAAATCTGTTTTTCCATCTTGAGTCCTCGGTTGGCTTCATGCGATTGGTCTTTGGTTATCCAGCAGCCAGGAGGGTCTACCTGGGTTTCTCAAGAACTTACAGGCCCTAGTCAAGAGCTTCTGGCCAATTTCTGTCCTCTACCTCCCAGACATGTGTCCTCACCTTTCCCATTTCCCTCCTGAGGACCCACTTCTTGCACAGGTTATTGGCTTTGGAAATGTAAGCCTTGCCATGATCCCTGCCCCCGCCTGCTCCCCAGTCTCCTGGAAATGCCCAGATTGTGTCTGGAGATGGACACTTCCCTATGGAACATATCATTCCATGGAACATATCCCCTTTTCCCAGTGTGGCCTCTATCCTCTGTCAGTCATATTGTAGGAAGCATTCTCTTTGCAAATACCTTGATATGTCTTTACCTTGGTGTTTTGTTTTTTATTTTTTTTCTAAGAACAGACTTAAATCTATTCATTTAGCATTCACTAATTCTACAAACACTCCTTATGCACTCATTATGCTCTGTCTTAATTCCCACAAACTCTAAATAAATGGGGAAGTTTTGTCTCTCTTCCGCAGCATGTACAGATTAGAACAAAATAGCATATACAGAAACTCAGGGGCCCAGGAAAGCAGGGGCCGAGTTCAGTGTCTGAGGGGAGGGGTGGGAGGTGAGAGGTGTTGGAGTTCAGTCAGGGCAGAGGGTAGCTGCCAGGGTACTAAGGAGGAGGGGGTATGGGGGAGTGGGCTGGGAGACAAGGTAAGCAGTGGTTGCTGTTTCCCTAGGGAGAAATGAGGGCACCTGAACCATGCTGTGGTTGTGGGAAGTCACCACATAGAGAGGACATAAGGAAGCTTCCTTGGGATTGAAGCCCCTAAGTCTGGTCAGGAGCAGGTAACGGGTAACAGGTGACAGAGTATAGAACAAGGTGGTTCCCACAGGGCTGGGCTGTAGCTGCCCCTGTTCTAGGCATACTTGCCTGCCTCCACTTTTCTCCTGCCCACCTGGGTGGTCTCATGGCAGAGTGGGCTGCAGAAGGCTCCTGTGGCTGAGCCAGCCCTGCGGTGCCAATGTCAGACCTTCCCCTGCAATGGGCCAAGCCACCCCCCTTTCAGGAACCTGAGTCAGGGCATCGTGAGGCCCCCACTCTGGGCCTTCCTATATTGGTACCTTTTATGCAACTCCCTGAGGGTAGAGATGTAGCCTTTCCCATACAGGCAGTTCTGCATCACTTCAGCCCGTGCAGCCCCAGAAGACCCAGCTCAGGACTGGGGACTGTGGCAGCTGTACTTCACTGCTGGGGAAGGAGGAGACCAGGGATACGGGTCCAGGCAAGCTGCTTTCAGGCTGAGCTGGGCACATAATGCTCAAGGGGATCCTCGCTCAGACTTCCCAGTCACCAGCTGCAAAATCCAGATATGACTCCTGCTCGCCCTTAAGCAGCTTTCAGACCAATGGGCCCTGGGGGAGAGGGTAAATGGTGTTGGCAGAACAAGTTTGGTTTCCCAGTAGTCCCGAGGCTTCAGTGTACCAGACCTGTGCTAGGCTCAGAGACGGGGACATGCTGGAGGAGCTCTCAGACCATCCACATCAAAGTCAGGAACCTGTGTAGATCCTTCATTCCCCCTTCCATTTCTTCCATTAAAAAAAGCTGCCCCCAGAGAGCATGGCACCTGGGTGTACTAGTGTCCGCATTTCTCAGGGTAGTAAGTTCGGGTCACCCCCACTGCACCTCTCCGGGATCATTGATCCTATTGGATTTGATTGTCCTTGAGATGAATCTAGATCATTAAATGGCTTGTTTAACGTGACTTTGTCAGCGAGTGGAAGATTCAGGTCACCCGTTCAGTAAGCATGTACTGAACACTTGCTAGGTCCATGCACTGGAGGAATGAATGGCAATGAGCAAAGCTGGCCCAGGATGGGATGATTCCAAAGCTCTTGCTCTTCCTACCAGGTCACCTGGCTAGACTGTACACAGAGTTGAGTCAGAGTCGTACAGTGTGACATTGAAAGAGGAATCGGGCATGTATCTCTCAGGTGGGGAAATGAATTAGCTGGCCTCCGTTCCAGCTCTGTCCCCACTTAGAGCGGAGGCCATAGGCTCCAGCCTCAGGCCCTTTGCCTGGCTCTGGCTCCTGTCTGCCTCTGACATTACTCCCTCTGGCATCTCTGACCTGGTTCCAGGCCTTTTGCTTTGCATCCAGGTCTTTCCTCTGCCATGCCCTTGGCCTCAAACTTCAGTCTGTTTTCTGCTTCTCATGCCTACTTTCACCTGAAAAAAAAATTTTTTTTTTTCGGTTTTGCTTCCTTGTCACTTTTGTGCTATAATGTCCCTAGGCCAGCCAGAGGGGATGAGGGTTTAAATAATGACAGTCCCTGCTCTGCTTGTCTGTCTTCTGTGAAAGAGCTCTGTGCTGTACCTTAACTGAGAAGTGAGGGAAAGAGTCCTTCAAACCAGGAGCCTTTTCTCTGCTCCTGTGGCCTGGAGCTCTTCTTGGGCTGTTAACCCCTTGAGCCCAACCATGAGTGAGTGTTCATGTAGCGGGGAGTCTCTCTCCTTCCAGACCACTTTTCTTGGTTCGGCGCCGATCATGACCATCCCCTGACACTTGGTCTCCACCCACCTCCCCTGAGAAAAGGCTTGCTTTATGTCTGTCCTGACCCAGATGAAGCCCCAAGCAGAGGCTGCCTTTCTACTATCTGCTCTTGATCTTTCCCCCAAAGGTTCCAACTCCAGTCTGCAAACAGCTGGAATGTAAAGATAGTGCCCTCCCTTGGTGTCCCCACCAGTGAAACTGGCAAATCACCTAATTGGGAGGATGCCGAGGTAGGACAGGAGAGATAGGGCCACAGATCAACACAGGGTGTTAGTGTCTGCCTACAGTAGGGAAGAGTACTGACATAGCATCTAACCAGGAGAAGGGACAGGAGTAAGAGGATGTGGAGCTCCAAGTGGGGATCAAGAAGACATTCTGAGTAGGCTGTAGATGAGAAGCAAGTTGTGTTTGAACAAAGGAAGTTCTCTCCCAAGTCAAAGTGGAGGTGGCCAGTCTCTTCTTCTTCTTGTTCTCTCTTTTTGGGGACCAAGATCAGTGTATATCCTCTTAGCAAGACATATATCCTCCATTCACCCATCTATCTGTCCCTCCATCCATCTCCCCCTCCATCCTTCCATCCACCTGTCCCTCCTCACTCCCACCTACCCATCCCCCAATCCATCTATCCATTTATCACGCTATCCATCCACCCATCAAGTATGCATTAAGCACCAACCATATTCCAACCATATGGTCGGTGCTGGATGCTGTGGTTAGAGATGGTAAGAAAAGTTTTATACACACACACACACACACTCACACACCCACATATAAAAGTTTCATATACAAGAGTTATTTACAAGTTATATATGAATATGTACACATTGATATATGCATATACATATGTATATATATGTATACATGCATACATGTATATATGTATAAGTTATATCTATCACATACATGTATATATTTCCAGATATATCTATGTGGAAAGAGCATTGCTGAAGCCTTTAAACTGAAAGCTTGTTCCTTTGACCTGAAATGCGGTCACCCTTCCCAGCAGACATACTTGTGGGAGGACCAAGGGCTTCCTCTGGCCTTTCTGAGTCACATCCTGTTTTTGCCTCTTCATTGCCAGCCTCTCTGCATTCATACTCTCGTTAAGTACCTTAATTCATTGTGAACAGAAGTGCTGGAGGTAAAAAGGGATATTCCGTTGGGTGCTGGTCTGGGCCATGGCTGGGGCAGTGCTGTCCCGAGTGGTGTGTGCATGTGCATGAGACAGAATGTGGGTCAAAGAGTGTCAGCTGCTTGAATGCCGTCAGCTAGGAGTGGGTGGCTGGGAATCCCATGAATGTCTTGAGAAGAGAAATCTTCACATTATGAAGGACTCTCCACTTTGAATTATTCTTTTGGAAAAAAATAAAATAAACCAAGCTTACTCTAAGTGGCTGACATTGTCCTATAACAACGTCTCATTATGAGTTTGTATTCCAGAAGGGAGGTGGACTTGTCAGCAATTATTCTGCAGTGGTAGGAGCTCCTGAGAGACGGGATCTGACAAGCACAGAGAGTGGATTAGTCTTTCTCATAGAGCAAATGTGCCCCCAGGGCTCGAGGGCTAGGAGACCCAGTTCAGGGATTCCCTGTAGGACAGGAAGTAGGTTCTTGGTGATGGGAATGATCGCTTTCTGCTGTCAGGCAAGCCCCTGTATACCACAGGGCTCTGGAACAGGACACTGGCCACTGACATGCCTGCTTCCCCTAGGCCTGAGGCCTTAGCTAAGTCGGCAGTGTCCACGTCATCTAGGCACACTGCCGCCACATTTGAAACATCGCCTGTCCATTCCCCACCCTCTTCTTCCACAGGCCTTCGTGGCCCACATCCCTGTGACCGCTGTAAGGATGCAGGTTGCATGTGCTTAAGACAGGGATCTGCAGGCAAGGCCAGGACACGTGAACACCCGCAGAAGTGGTCAGCTCTGCTTGACGTGCGGTGGCGGGAATGCCCCAGGCAGTTAGCGTGAGTTGCTAGAAGTCACGATGGAGCAAATGGTTTGAGGTCCTGCACTATGTCAGTTGCAGGGGGCGGTCCAGGCTACCCCAGCTCTTGTCTGGGGCTCTGCTTTGGGGGCACCCACCCCAAGACACGTGAGGCAAGAAATTGCAGGTGGAGAACAAGGTGTGTAGGTACCGGGAGTGTGAGGGCCAGCCTGGGGAGTGGTGAGAGGTAAGGCTGGGTGACAGTAGGGGTTCTTCCTGCAGACCAAGGATCTTATTTGATTCTCCTGGGAGTCCTGTGAGGTTGACACATTCTCCTATTTATATCCAGTGATTTTTGTTTTCCTGAAATATTTTTAGCAGAAATCTTGCTGCTGAGGTGTGCAGAGACTCATCCCCTTGACCCACTTCGGCTATTGGTTGTTTGTGCAACCAGGAGGGACCACACACCTGAACAGGGACGGACATCCCCTCCTCCCTAGCCCCGCCCCTTACACTCTCCTCCCTTTGTGCTCCATGACCTTCCCTTGGAGGAGTGGGCTGACGAGAAGTACCAGGCTGCCTTCCTTCCTGCAGAGGGCTCTGGAGGGGCCCCTGAGAGGGTGGGTGCTGGTGTTCAGGCTCAGGCACATCAGGGTGTTCAGTTGCTGTGAGGACGGTGAGCCAGATCTGTCCCATCCGTGGATACCAGCATGATGCTGATGTTCTCCTCACTGTTGTCCCAGTGTCTCCCCAACACTCGTGCTCTTGGGAGTTCTGAGGTGTGTTCTGTGGGCCATCTCTCTGTAGCGGATGGCTCAGCAGAGGGTATTTTCATATGTGCACAGTTGTGATCCCCAAGTCTATCCCTGGCTGGCGGTGATGTCGCTTCAGGGTAGGCTCTGTGGGCTCAGAATCTCCATTACCATAAGCTGCCAGTGTCACTCAGGCTGCTCTTTACCTGTCTGGGGACCAGAACTATCTTTCCAAGACAAAGATCTGACTTCAGGGCACAGATTCACCAATGGCGTCCTTCTCCCAAAGTCACCTGTGTTGTTACTCTATAGCATGACCCACAAGGCTCAGCATGGCTCTCCCTGCCTCCCTCTTGATCCCACTTCCTCTCTGCGCTACACCTGGATGCAGACATTTGGTATTGGATTCAGTCCCTCTAACCCAGGACTTGGCCAGTTGTGGTCCCTGGGCTGGATCTAGTTCATTGCCTATTTTTTTAAATCGAATTTTATCTAAGTCTTTATTTTTAATAAAGATTTATTGGCACATCCCTTGTTTCTGTGTTGTCTGTGGCTGCTTTCCTGCTATAACAGCAAAATTGAGCCCCGTGTAAGAGACTGGAAGGTCCATAAAGCCTAAAATTTTTCATAGATACATTTTTTCATAGCCTAAAATTTCAAAGTCTAAAATATTTCATAGATAGTGCTTGCTAGATCCTGCCCTATCTGACCCCGCTCCTTTGTACCTTTGGGCCTTGGCCTAATGCTGCCTCTCTGTAATGCTGCCCCATCCTTTATCCTAGGAATCCTTTGAGACCAAGCTTTCTGCCTATCCTTCCCCTATCCTGTGTTATCCGAGCAGGACGTCCCCTTGCATTCTTGCACAAAGCCCGTGTATAAGTCTCAACCATGGTGCTGATCGTGCTGGTTCTCCTAGTGTTGTACAGATCTACTGCCCACTCTAGTTCCTGAAGCAGAGCTAGCTCTTATTCTACTTAGGACTCCATTGCCTGGCCTGGTTTTTGAATGAAGCTAGAAGACTGTGGTCTACATACTGGGCACTGCTTATTAGTGTTGTTCCCCTGGATTACCCAGACCCTCTGCTGGTTTCTCCCAATTCTGAAAATGCATCAGTGGAAAGGGTTTCACTGCCTTTGTGTTTGCAGATCTCCAACCTCTACCTGTATGATAGCGTCCTGATGTTGGCCAATGCCTTCCACCGGAAGCTAGAGGATCGGAAGTGGCACAGCATGGCAAGCCTGAATTGTATACGCAAGTCCACCAAGCCATGGAATGGAGGGAGGTCCATGCTGGACACAATAAAAAAGGTGTGTGTAAGGGGACACCCACTGGATGAAGGCTGAAGACAGACCCTTCCTTGTGCATAGACACTCCCCCACCCCCTTGAGCAAGTGCTCTGAAGCTTAGCTTTCTGCGTGGTTGCTCCTGCGGGCCCCTCCCAGGCCTCTCTCTGTGCCACCTCTTCCTTTCCCAGCATTAAATGCTGGTGAACTGGGCTTCATGGATATATTATTATTATTATTTGTGTTTTTCTACAAGGAGATTGGACTTAGAGAGGTTAAGTAACTTGCCTGAGGTTACAAGTAAGCAAACAACGGAGGCAACTGCCCAGCTTATGTGTGCCAGATGGCCACTGTTCCTAAGACAGGCTGTCTCAGTCAACAGTGTGTATGCTGATCACCAAGACCTTAGCTTGTGTGTGTGTGTGTGTGTGTGTGTGTGCACATACACATCTGTGTGTGTGCACATGTGTTCTGTGTTGATGATGTATTGTACACACTGAGGCACGACACCGAGTTGGAGGGTTGGATTTGGAGTGAATTGGGTAATCACAGACTTGTTACAGTGAGTTGGCTTCCTGAGGCTTCAGAAGAGCATTTAGGGACATCTATGATGCTAGGAGTTGTAGGCACAGTAAATGGTGCTTGGTGGCATTAGCACTGAGCATATTCTGTGTTGGTTGAATTTACTGCAGAGCTGGGGTGCCTCTCTGGCCAGCTCAGACTCTGGGACTCCCCTGGCTCATAGTGTATGGGAGATCAAGGCTGGATGACACCCCCACCCTAGGCTTGAAGAGAGAGGGAACTCGCCACAGCCTCCCTCAGCCTCTCTGCCACCTGCTCCTACAGAGCCCAGTGCATGGCCAGAGAGAAGGGCAGGACTTCCACACCCACCATATCCCATCTGTGCTGGACACCGTGATTCATACACATTGCATCCTTCAAACCTTGCAGGCTCTGTGATGCAGAACTTATTAACTCCAGGCTGGAGATGATGGGAGATGGCTTGCCCAAGGTGGCACAGGCAGCAAAGCCAGGATTTGAGCTATTATTGGCCTGCAGGGCACAGGCATGCTGCCCTGTAACTTACTACCGTGTGTCTGATATGGCTCCGTTGACCTTTGGCCCCCCCCCCTTTGGCTCAGGCTAAGGTGACTCCTGGTGCAGATTGCAAGGGAAGACTAAGCTCTAGGAGGGTGGAAACAAAGCTGTCATTCTTTGATCTCATGGCTAGCATGATACATAGGAAGGAGCAAGTGCTTTTATCATATTGCCAGGATGAATATCAAGTGCGAGCCTTCAAAATTTCCCATGAGCAGAGGTCTGGGAAGCATTGATCTTACTCTGGGGCTGTAGGACTGCTAGCAGCCTTGTCCTCATTATAGCCGTCCAGTGCTTCCTCAAGACCTTGATCATCCCATTCGTAGGGACTACCTTTTTCTCCTTCTTTGTCATTGGGATTCCATCCTATATTTTCCTCAATGAGCTTTCCTTCTCTTCTGCAGGGCCACATCACTGGTCTCACAGGGGTGATGGAGTTTCGGGAGGACAGTTCGAATCCCTATGTCCAGTTTGAAATCCTCGGCACAACCTACAGTGAGACCTTTGGCAAAGACATGCGTAAGGTAAGTCTTAGGGCCCCCACCTGCCTCTTTTCCTGCAGTGGTGCCCCTGGCTCTGTGTTATGAGCAGGTGTTAACCACCACCAATGTCCCCTCTTCCTGTCTCTCTCTGACAATGCTGCCCTTTATGTTGGTGTTTATGGGGCACAGTGTGGAGAAGGCTCAGAGAGTATTTCAATCAGGAAGCTCTACTGATTCAGTTTCTGAGCACAGCAGGGTCCCTGGCACCACCTGGTCCTGCTGCTTGGCCCTGGGCAGCCAACCAAGCAGGCCTAGGCTGAGGCTGGAAGGGGTGTAGTGTTTTTCCAGAGTGGCTGAGATCAGCCCAGCTGTGGGACAGGTGTAACTGTGGCTGAGGCAGGAGTCTGAGGTTACAGCCAGTGTCCCCTAGATCTAAGAGCGAGACAAAGCCATGAACAGAAAAATGAACCACAAGGAGGGTGAGAAGCAGGGAAGGGTGGAGCCCAGTTCGGGAGAGAAGGGAGAGGTAGGTAGACAAACTGCATAGCTCAGGGTGGGTTTGGGCTGTTTTATTTGGTGTTCATGAGAGTGGCAGACCTGGGGTCTCTTTCCAGTAATACTTTGCCTCTTCCTCTCTCTTCTTATGAAGGATTTTCAGGACTAATGACTTGGGGGTGGAGGAGGCAGCCTTTGCCCAGAGTTGGAACCCTCAGAGTTAAAGGGAGGCTTGTGAAGTCAAGACTAGTAGGTATTGGGACCGGGAGGTCAATGTAGCAAGCAAGGTATTGGAACAGTTATCCAAGAACCCCAGATGTGGTCACTTAGAGCCTGTGTGGAATGGATGATGGGGTTGCAAGGCTCGGCCACGCAGCTGGCTTAGATGTATTCCTAGGAATGACCCACACAGAAGGCGCATGTGTTTGTTGGGCCATTAACTGATTGCCATACACTCAGGCATGGGATCATATTATCACACACAGACACACTCACACACATGCATTTCTATACAATTTAAAGGAGGGCATCTCTACTAATCAGTGCCCAAAAGAAGAAGGACATAGTGAACTCTTACTGGGGCAGGATAAACCTTTAACAAAGAGGCCTCTAGCCTGGCTTTGGGCATTGGTTGGGCAGTGGAGAGGCAGGAAATGCTAACACGCTCTTGAGAGATTTTTAATCTGGGTGACGGCCTTCTTTGGCTGTACTCTTTGAGGAGCAGGTAGAAGGAAGCATGTGTGGAGTGGCCGAGGGTATGAGGGCTGGAGAATGTGCTGGGGGTGGTCATTGGTTATCACATGGGAAGAGGACCAGTTTCCCACAGAGGGAATGGGACGGCCGGGGGTCCATGTGGGATGTGGGAGTTGGGGAGCTTCAGCTCATTTTAGGACAGAAGGTGGAGTCACTGGTTGGTCCTATAAATAATAGGAGGTTGAATAATTGGTTGTGATGCCACACCAGTTTGGGTGACGTTTTGGAGGTTTGTTTGTGGCATCGTAAAGGGTGTTGGTCACTATGGTGTACTACCCTGGAGGGCCAGGGTGGGATGTGCAATGTCAAGGGCATCCGGGAGCCCTCATGATGTCTCTTAGGGATGCCCAAAGCTGGGAGGTTTGATGGGGGACCAGGAATGGGTGGTCAGCATTGGTCTTTGTTATTCAGGACCACAACAGAAATCAGCTCCTGTTGGGACTCCCACCTGGTAAGGAGGAATGAGAATCAGGAAACCACTTTAGTCACCCTGATACCAAAGGGGCTTGCAGAGTGTAGCTACCTGCCCAGGCGACTAGTCACATTTGCCACCGTGCTTGCTTTCATCCCCCAGTGATCCTCAGAGGCTAGAGACACTCAGGCCCTGCCTGCTGGCTCCCTTGCTGCCCCCAACCCCCTTCTTTCAGCTCAGCTCCAACAACAATGTCCCACAGTAGGTGAGAATGTTGTCGGTGGGGGTCCCCGCCTGCTAGGGGGCCCCACTGACCACTCCAGATGCCTGAGAGGGCAAGAGGCACTGTGTCCTCCACTTCCTGTTTCAGGTGTCTGGGCCTTCCCTGTTGCCATGGCAACACTCTTCCAATACCCCAACTCCAATGGGAGCTGGAATCTCTCAGTGTAAGGAGCTTCGGAGAGCAGGAGGCCTGAATGTAATTGAGTTGGAAGGGAAGCTGATTTTCAAGTGGGCTTTATTTTAAAGCGTATCCTTTTGTCATTTTAAAATCTGACCTTAATAACTGCATATCCCAGTTGTTATCTGTCTGCCTGGCAGCTTATCTCTGTTAAGGAGAAGTTATCTGGAAAGCAGGGAATGGGATTTACCATAGCAAATGTTTGTTATTCAGGCCCATGGTGCATTCGAGCAAGGTCTGGGAGGCTTCGGGATAAAGCCAGGTGAGGGAATTGGGACGCAATGTCACAGGTCTAGGGCGACCTTTGAATGCAGGGCTGAGCTATGCGTTCCTGGTGGAAGATGGGGCTGGGAAATTGGGGTGACCTAAAAGTAAAGATTAGGGTGGGCACCTGACTTGAGGGCAGGGTTAGGGTGCTGAAGCACACCAGGGCAGTGCAAAGATCATTCATGCTAAGGAGGCAGGGGCACCTGTGATGACTGTTCCCCCATTGGATCTCTCTGGCCACACCCAGTTCCAAATGGTGAAAGGAGCTGACTGGGCAGGTTGCTAGATGCTGTTATGCTGGAGCAGGGTCAGGAGTTCTCTGCAGAGATGATTTAGGTCTTGATATATGTGCGTATCCTAATCTCTATTATATATATATAATAGGTATATATATACATATAATATAACTTCTGTATATTATATAGTATGTGGCCTCTTATCTTTTCTATATGTAGATGTATGTATATATATATGTCTATGTAGATATAAGTTTACCTGTGTATATATAAGATTAAAAACAAGTACAGCAAACAAACACAGGCACAAAAAAACAAAAAGCAAGTGGCTTCTTTAAGATTTAAACCAAGAGCAATTGTTTCAATTAGGGAGCAAATGGATGTTTTCTTAAAGTAAATACTCTGGGGGGAATCGCAGGGAGGGTGAGTCACCCAGACGCTTTAGATGAAGTGGCATCAAGAGACAGTGGATTACTCAGCCCCTTCAGAGGGTGGAAGGAATAGGTGATTGCCTTGCGCTGCAGGGTGCGGGACAAATGCTAATTCAATTATCTCATCCAGGAAGTGCGTTCTTGTTGAGGGAGTGCTGGATGGCAAGATCAAAGGTCTATGTCACCAGCCGGCTGTGTAACTCCAGGCAAAATATCAATCATCTCTGTGTTCTGCTTGGAGCTGCCTGGCACGGGTGGTCACCAAGCAGCCTCACGGGGGAGCAGGCTTTGCTGCATAGTCACGTCCAGCTCCCACAGGACTTGGCCTGCCATTTGTCCCAGAGGTGTGTGCTTGTTACCGTCAGAGCTCCACCAGTTCCTTCTCGGTTTTCTCTGTGCTCAGACAGAAATCTGTGAAGGGGAGTCCCATGGCCTTACCCAGGCAAATGTCCTTAGCGGATAACATGAGCTGGGGTGGCATGGTTGGAAGCCCCCTGGATGGGGGTTTCCAAAGATGGGGGCATGGAAAGCTGTTTCGCTGTGGACAGAAGGGAGCCGAGCAGGAGCTGTGGAACTGCTACTTGTGAACAATGGTGCCTTCCAAGTCTGTTGCCTCACCGACTGGGGGATTTTGTGTCACTCCTGCCTCTCCTGAGATTTTGCAGCCACTTCCCTTCCCCGAACCTTCATCTTCTCAGACGGGAGGTGCAGATACCGTGAGCCTCCTGGTTGAATCAAGGGCTCCGTCGGTATGATGACCCCGATGCCACTCTTGGCAGTGAGTGCTGTCCTGGGTGGTGCGCCATCAGCTTCTGCCAGGCAGAGCTGTACCCCTTCTCCCGAGCTGTCTACTCCAGACTGTGTAAAAGCAGAGACGTGCACGCAGGCTTAGAATGAGACCTTCCACCTTGAAGTGCCCTGGACCCCACTGCCGAAGCCTGAGGCCAGAGACAGGAGGGAGGAGGCTCTGTGTGCCCGTGCAGTGCCCTCTCCCCTTCATGCATGGGAGCAGGTAGCCACTCTTTATAAAGACCCAGTGGGAGAGTGTGCTGGGAACACGGCCTCTGATGAAATTTTGTTTTTAGAACTGTTTTGTTTTGATTCAAGGAAGAAGGAAAACGTGGTTGTCATTTTGTTTTCTTTCTTTCTTTTTTTTTTTTTTTTTTCCTTTCCCACAAGCATGAGCTGCCTGGAGTATAACACCTGCTACAGCCCTGCAGAAACATTTTTCCATGGCATGATTACTGAGGATATCTGCCCTTTTCCACCCTAGTGATACTGATGTGGGAGACTCTTTCTCTTCTACCAATGAAGAGTGCCTGTTACACTGACACCCTGGGGAGACAGCCAGCTGCCCGCAGGCCCTTTGAACCTCATTTCCCATGGGCGCCATCCACCTGATTTACTGGCTTAGTGGAGGGTGGCCTGTCTCCTTGGTCAGGATTGGGGGGCGGGGAGTGGTGGGAAGCATCGGGAAAGCCCATGAATTTGCTCTATGTGTTGGCATTCTAGGGCAAAGAACACTTTGGTGTGGTGAGAGAACAGGACGGTTTCTGCTCCTTGTGATAGAGTAGAATCCAGTTCGAACCAAGAGACTGAGGAAGAATTTAGTCTGGGGTTTTCAGGCTTTTCTTTCGTCCTAGAAAATCTGTTCCAGCGGAATCTTATTGGAACCCAGGCACCATTAAACAGTTGTAGAAGCCAACATGCAGTGGTTGCAATAGATGGGAAATTGGGGTCTAGGGTCCTGAGTCTCCCTGCACCATCTCCCCCATCCCAGTATCTCTGTGGTCTTCTGAGCAGCTCCACATGGGAAACTGAGGCTCAGAGATTGGATTGACTCAGTTATGCAGCACCAACAAGCATGTATCTGTGCCTGGGCTGGAAGGCAGATTTCCTGAGGGTGATGTGTGGAGCCTGGAGCCTTCTTTCTGAGCTTAGGACCATGCAGTTCCAGGACGCCTAACTCCAGGCAGCCCCCTTTCCACCCCATCCTCCTGTCACCCCACTCTGTCTGCCCCCACAGAGCCAGCAGTAGGGCCTCAGAGCCCATTCTTGTTGGAGCCTGCTGAAGTCCCACCATGGCCCTTGGCTCGGCCTCCCCATTCCAGCCACGACCCAAGAAGTGGGAGGGCTTCATTCTCCTTTAACCAGTTTAAGATGCTTCTTTTGTCTTCTCTGTCAATTTCCATTCTTCATGAAAGCTGGCTTTGGACAGGAATCAAATGCCCTCCTTGATGTCATGTCCCTGGGAAGGGCTTGTGGTTGCTGATAATTCATAGAGTAATAATTGCTCATCATGTAGTGATTGCCATGCCATAGGACCCCGGCCCTCCCGGGGCTTGAAAGTACATCATTAACATTCTGGCCCAGGTCTGCTACATTGTGTTACAAATCTTCGCGCATTCTCAGGGTTCAGAAGTTATAAGCTGTGAGGCCAGGTGGAAAAGGCACCAGCCCGCAAGACAAGATAGCCCTGGTGATGAAGTAGGGGCTGCCACTTAGAGCACAGGAGGAATCCTTTACCTGGGGTCTCCAGCAGCTGGTGCCTGGAGCTGAACGGTGGATTTTGCATTGAAGAAGGGGAGGTGGGCAGTGGTGGGGCTGGGAGAGTCCAGTGCGAGTATTGTGCAGTGTCTCTATTAAGCAGCTCTGATAGAGGCTCCCAGCTGTGCACAGTGAGTCACGGAAGAGAAATAAACTTCAGTCTCTTCGTGGATTAGCATTCTTGCAGCATATTTCCCAAGTAAAATGTCAACCGTTCCGAACCTTTGTGCAGAACCGCGTTTGATAGAGCCGAGAACCAAAACAAACCCTGCTGCTTCCTCTGAGTAAAGGGATAAGGAAAAGATACAATTAAGTGTTTCATTTTAAGTATGTTTATCACTTCATTTTGAAGATAGCATCAATACATGCTCATTTAGAATAGAAACATCAGAAAATATAGATAAATGAAAAGAAGAATATAAAAGTCAGCCATAATCTCTGAACCAAGGAATAAATACTCTTAGCATTTCTGGTGCATTTACCTTCTTTCTTTATTTTTCTTTCTTTTTTTCCCTTGCCCTGTACATGAAGGTAGAGAAAGTGATATGTTTATTTATCAAATTGCTACTTATTGTGCATACATTTTTATATCCTGACTTTCCACTTAATGCTGTACTGGGAGCATTTTTCCTTCTTTTATTCTTTACTCTTATTTTTAATGGAAATACATTACTCAGTTTACAGGAAGCCATCACTTAGTTTATCTTCCTATATGATGAATGTTTCGGCATTTATACCATATTATGATGGAATAATGTAGTAATAAACATCCAAAATATATGCAATTTTATTACATCTATAATTATTTCCTTCTATTTTTTTTAAGAAGTGAATTACCAAACCGAGGATAATAATTTTTTACAGTTCTTTATATTGTTGATACCCGTTTTTCAAATTGATTATAGAAAGATAAAATAATTTGCATATCCACCAGTAGTATATGGAAGTCTCTGTTACATCCTGTGCTTAAAACATTGAGTGGCATATTAAACATTTTTGCTACTTTGGTAGCAGTATGGAAACATAATGTTGAAAAATTTGCATTTCTTATGGGATTGTGCATTTAAAAATGTAGTCATTGGTCAGTTATATTTCACATTTTGTAAATTACATCTCAGGTCCTTTCCTCTTTTATATCGGGGATGAAGTTTTTCTTGTCACCTCCTATAACCTGTCTTTCAGCAGGTAATTGATAGTTATTTGTGTCAGATATTTTGTTCCCCAAAATTGTTTGCCTTTGAAGAAACTAATTTCACACAGAGACGTTTAACAATTTAATATTTGTATTTTTTTTTAAGAAAGTCATACCCAGTTCACAAAGTAGATACTATTCATCCATACTTTCTTCTAGTATTTTTATGGTTTGATTTTATTTCACTATTATCTGCCATCTTCTTGGGATTGATCTGGGATGAACTGTGACGTGATGACCTAGTTTTTACATTTTTCAGTATTGGTTTCTACTATCCAGGAATCTTCCCTTTCGCTGTTGGCTTGAACATCACTTCTACCCTATGCCCTGCTAAATTTTCCATATCTGCCATTGATTTTTAAAACATTCTTAGATTCTTTTCTCCCCTTTTTTCCCCTCTCAGCTGAAATTTGATCAGTCTTTGTATACTTTTAAAAGGTACTCATCTGCAAGTAACAGAATGTTCATCTTGAGTGGATTAAACAATAATGAAGTCTTATTATCTCACATAAAAAGAACCCTGGAGCTAGGGTGGCTCCAGAGTTGGCCAAAGCAGAATTCTGTGCCCAGATCAAAGGCTTGGGTGTTTTTCATCTTCCTACTTGGCTATCCTCAGGGCGTAGTCCGAGCTCTCTTCTAATTTCAGGATGGCTGTGGTGGTTCTAGCCATCATACCCAGAAAGACAGTAGCAAGTGGGAGAAGAAGGTCATCTCTTTCTGTGTGTTGCTTCCTTTTTATAAATGAGGAGAACTTTCCCGGGAGTTGAGCCTGGCTGCTCCTTTTTAAGGAGAGATGCTTTTGCTTTTTTGTTGTGACAGTTGAGGTTTTCCACCTACATGCATGTGACATTGACCTATAGTTTCCCTCTCAGATGCTTGTGTTCAACTTGTATGAGGCTTGTACTCCCTGCTTAACATGGATAGAGAATCCCTCATTCTTTTGTACTTGTAGGGACAGAGCTCTTGAAAGTTGGAAAGAATTTAACTTGTAAAATTACCTGGGCTGGTTGTCGGTCTTGGAGCTATTACTTTGATATCTTGGAAATTCTCTTTCCTGGTTTCTACATTTCCTTGAGTAATTTTTCGTAATCTACTTTATAGAAAATCTCGTATAACCCTGGCATTTTCAAATTCATGACTAAAGCTCTGTCTTGTTTTTGCAAATTTTCAAAGTATCTGTCCGTTGAAATATTTCTCTTTTCATTGCTACTGTTGTGTATTTGTGTTCTCTCCCTTTATTGCTTGATTAGACTAGACAGAAGTTTTTTTTTTATTGATCTTTTTCAAAGAACTAGGTCTAATTTGCTTAATCAATTTTGTTGTATTTTATGTTTCTCTAATTAATTGATTTGTTTTTCTTCCTATCTCCCTGCTGCCTAGTGTTTGTTTTATTGTTAATTTTTAAACTTATTATAGGAGGCATCAGATAATTTATTCTTTCCCATTTTGGAATGCTCTCTATTTTATTCTGAATATAGTTGCTGCTGAATCTTCGTGGTTTTTCTAATGTAAACTGACATGTAACACTCGTATAGAAAAATGCCTAAACCATCAGTAAATCCCAGTGTATTTTATTTCTTTTATTTCTTTTTTTTTTTTTTTTTTTAAGATTTTATTTATTTACTTGACAGACAGGGATCACAAGCAGGCAGAAAGGCAGGAAGAGAGAGAGGAGGAAGCCGACTTCCTGCTGAACAGAGAGCCCAATGCAGGGCTCCATCCCTGGACGCCTGAATCATGACCTGAGCCAAAGGCAGAGGCTTTAACCCACTGAGCCACCCAGGCGCCCATCACAGTGTATTTTTTCAAAAAGTGAACCCACCCATGCAAATCTACACCCACATCCAGAATTAAGACATCATCAGTGACTCCAGGGGTCACCGTGTGTCCTCTTCTGTTCACAACTCCCACCAGCAGAAACACTGTGGACTTCTAATGCATGCACTACATACACTGTTGTATCTGCTTTCTTTTGCTCAACATCATGTTTGTGAGATTCATGATTACTGTTGTATGTTTAGTTCATTCATTCTTACTGTGTTTTAAAATGTAGGTTTTATTATTCCGGATGGTGAGGACAGCAGATCCAGAGAGATGCCTACCACTGAAAAGACAGTTTCTTATAGTTTCCAAGAGTTGGGCGCATGTCCCACACACCACACGGGGCTGCAAAGAGAAGCACCAGGGTAAGTCAGGTCCCAGAGCAGGCAGGAGAAAGAACTTTTATTGTGGTTTTTGCAGGAACAAATAGGTGAGGCAGAGGAAGCAGGCTCAGGATTGGGTAGTTTGAACTGACACAATGTCAGTGGGCTCTGGGGTGTAGGGGCTGCTCCTGGCTGTCTGCTATCTCCCCCAAGGATGCAGGCAGAGGAATAGTAGCTCAGAGTGGAAGAGCTCTGTAAAGCAGGTGGTTGGGGGTGGGGTGGCAGGCTCTGGATTGGTTAGTTTGCATATGAAAGGCACGCCTGCGGGAGAGTCATTTACTGTCCCTGGGAATTGGGCAGCCCTGGGAGGAACAGTCTCTCTTAAAGGATTAGCAAGACCCTAGGTGGCAAAGCTTCAGAAATACAGAAACTAAAAAGACATGATTAATATATGTTGATGTATAATATGCCTCCTACGACTATTTCACGCTTGGTTTAAGTATGCTGCTGTTGAGGGCACTGGAGCTGTTTGCAGATTTTGTCTCTCACCAATAATATGGCTATAAACATTCTTAGATACATCTTTCAGGGGAACATATATATGTCTTTCTGTTGGGTCTATCCCTGAGAGTGGAATTACTAGGTCAGAAGGCATGCGTAAGATTAACAGATCCTGCAAACACTTATCTAAAGAGCTCATTAGCAGTTTTATTCCTGGGGGTGGTTCCTAAAAGCTGTGGTTGTGCTTCACTGACCCTCCACGAACTAACACCGGTTGTTAGTCTTTTACACGCTGGCCGCTGGCCGTTCTGGTGGGTGGGTAATGGTTTCTCACTGTGGTGGTTTCATTTCCATGATGATTAATGATGTGGAGCTCCTTTTCGTGTGTTTCTTGGTCATTTGGAGATCTTTGTGAGGTGCCCGTCCAAGTCTTCATGCCTTAAAAAAAAAAAAAATGGCTTTTGGCCTTTTCTTAGTAATTTGTAGGTGAACCAGATACATGTTCTCCACAAATATATATATATAGGCATTGTTCTCACACGCTGTGCCTTATATCTTTCCTGCTCTTAATGACATCTTTTAATGAACAGAAATGCTGAATTTTAATGTAGTTCAATTTATCCAATTTACCACTTTTTAAAAAATCTATTTGTTTACTACATTTGGTGTGCTGTTTAAAAAAAGTGTGTACCTTTTTAAGAATGCGAAGCTGTCATCCTATGTTTTCTTCTAAATGTTTTCTTGTTTTACACTCCTCATTTGTGTCTGCATTACATCTGGAAGTGATCTCTATGTAATGTGTGTTCGGAGGCAAGATGCATTAAAAAAATACAGGTATTTGATTGACCCAATACTATTTATTGAAAGAATAAACTTTTCTCCCTACTGCTTTATCATACTCCCTTTCTCAGAGGTCAGGTAACTGTATATTGTGGGTCTGGTTTTGGACATCCTCTTCCATTTCATTTGGCCATTTGTATGTGTACCAGTATCATACCATTCTAACAATCAACGTTTTTTCTTTTTCTTTTTCTTTTTTGCTTTTGAGAGAGAGATAGCATGTAAGCAAGGGCGGGAAGGGGTAGAGGGGGCAGAGGGAGAGAGTCTTAAGCATGTCTCCATGCCCAGCACTGAGCCCAGTGTGGGGCTCAATCCCATGATCCTGAGATCATGAGCTGAGCTGAAATCAAGAATTGGACATGGAACCGGCCAAGCCATCCAAGTGCCCCAACAATCATAGTTTTGTAATAGCTCTTGAGTGCTGATAGTGGAAGTCCTCTAGCTTTCTCCTTTTTTTCAAGATAGACTTGACTATTCTTGGCCCTTTGCATTTCCCCATACATTCTAAAATTCGATTTTTATTTTCTGCAAAGAAACCCTGAAATTTTGATTGAGATTGCATGTACTTCAGATCAATTTAGGGAGAATTAACATCTTACCAACATTGAGTATGTGAACCTACTCTGCCCCTCAATTTATTTAGATCTTCTTCAGTTGCTCACAGGAAATTTTGTGGTTTTTACTTAGAGATCTTGAGTAACTTTTGTTTGATTTTTTTCCTCCATATGTTAATATTTGTGATTATATTATAGATAGTATATATTCAAAGTATTTTTTACTTGTTTGTTGTATGTATATAGAACTATTATTGGTTTTGCATATTAAACTTGCTTTTAGTGAACTATTTGCTGATTTATTCTAATAGTTCACCTGTAGATTCTTAAGATTTTCTACATATATAGTCACATCATATGAAAAATGGGAGTTTGATTTTTTTCTTTCCCATTTTTATGCCTTTTATTCCTTTTTCTTTCCTTATTGCACTACTTAGGGTCTTTAGTTCAAGTTGAATAAATGTAGTGATAGTGGGCATTCTTATCCTTTTCTTGATCTCAGAGGACAGCCTTTTTGTAATGCATAATGTTGCATTATATTTGCTACATATTTTTGGTATGCGCTTGTTTTAAGATTGAGAAAATTCCTGAGTTTGTGCTTTGCTAACAGTTTTGTCAAAAAGGAGTATTAAGGGGCACCTGGGTGGCTCAGTGGGTTAAGCCTCTGCCTTCAGCTCAGGTCATGATCCCAGGGTCCTGGGATTGAGCCCAGAGTTGGGCTCTCTGCTCTGCGGGGAGCCTGCTTCCCCCTCTCTCTCTGCCTGCTTCTCTGCCTGTTTGTGATCTCTGTCGAATAAATAAATAAAATCTTTTAAAAAAAAGAGCATTAATTCAGTCAAAGGTTCTTTTGCAACTGTCAAGATAATTATATAATTTCTAGTTTAACTTTCTCCTATAAATGTGGTAAGTTACATTGACTGATTTTTTTTTATTTTTCCACTTTTTGAGGCCACTTATTTCTCTTCTCTGGATCAGTTCTACACCTTGCTGTTTTGATTCTTACTATTTTACAATATGTTCCAGTATTCATAAAGGTTGATACCTTCTGATTTCTCTTTCTTTTCAGAATATTCTTTATATTAAATTTTATTCTGAGATTAGCAATAATTCACCATCATTTGTAAGAAATAATAGAGAAAAATCCAGAGATCCAGGACAGCCTTTATTAAGTTTCTCCCAGTGGCGACACCTTGTAATACTTGTGTACAGTAACACATTGAAGATATTGATACTGATAGAGTTCATGAATCTGATTCAGTTTTAGATTTTCTCAATTTCTTTTGTACTTATGTCTGTGTGTGTTTGCTCTGGCATTATGATATACATACATGACTTATCAGAGTCTACTCATGTCAACATTTTGTCACATCAAGTGACAAAATGAAATCTGATTTTCATTTAAATGGCTTTTCCCTTTTCACTTTTTTTTTCTTTTCTTAAGGATTTTATTTATTTATTTGACAAACAGATCACAAGTAGGCTCCTTCTTCACTTATAAATATCATTGTCTTGCTTCTTAGCTGGTGTTGTAATATATCTTTTAATGATCAAATATGATTTATAAAACTCATGGGGAAGACAGTCTATTGTATATATTCCTATGACTGCTATTTTTTTTCTCTTCTTTCATTATTCTGTAATTCTAAATATTCTGAATTCTAAATTGTGTAATTCTAAATATTCTGTAATTCTAAAATAAACTTCCTTTGGCAATCTTTAAGGATCTGCTAGCCACACATCTTTTAGTTTCCCTTTATTGGATCATGTCTTTATTTCCCTCTTCGTCCTCAAAGGATAGTTTTGCCAGAAACATAATTTGTGGATGAGAATTCTTTTTTTCCCTCCCGAGAAGTGGGAAGTGGAGAAGTGTTGTGCCATTCTCTATTGGCCTCCATGGTTTCAGATGAGAAAGTCAATGTCATGTAAATTGTTTTTCTTCTGGATGGCTTTTCTCTGGATGCTTAAAAAATTTTTTTTTTCATCTTTAGTTTTCAGAAGTTTTATTATGAAGCCTCTTGTTGTAGATTTCTTTGAATTCATTCTATTGGCAGTTTCTGTGTTCTTGAATTTATAGGTTTATGTCTTTCATGAAATTCAAGAAATTACTAACAATACTTTTCAGCCTCCATTCTTTCTTTTCTCCTTCCAGGATTCCAGTGGAATGAAGTTGAGATCTTTTGTCCCTCAGGTCCCTAGCAGAGGTCCTATTCATCTCTTTTGCAGTCTGTTTTCTCTCTGCCACTCATATTGAGGAAATTTCACTGCTCTGTTCTCCAGTTGCTGATTCTATTTCCTGTCATTTAAATTCAATGATTGATTACATTCAATGGGTTTTTAAATTTTTATTATATTTGTTTCAGTTCCATGATTTCTTTTTCATTCTATTTTGTATTCTCTTTGCTGAGCTTTTCTACTTTTTTTTTAATTTGTTTCAGGAGAATTTGTAATTGTTTGTTGCAGCATTTTTATGATGACATTTAAAATCCTTATCAAATAATTCTAACATCTCATCATCTTGGTCTTAGCATTAGTTGTTTTTTTTCTCATCCAGTTTGTGATTTTCATGGTTCTTGGTATGATGGATAATTTTTTTATTATATTCTGAACATTGTGGTAATTATCTTAAAAGGCCATGTTCCATTTAAATCTTTTTTTTTTTTGCTAGGGAGTTCCCCTCTTCAGTTTTGGCACAAAAGTCTGTCCTACTTTTCTCTGCTATGCTTCCAATGACTACTTATTAAAGCACTTATCTGGTGCTTTGGGGGGAAAGTGAGTGGGTTTCTCTGGATGAGTCACCTGGTACCTCTTGTTGAAGGAGGGGAGTCTCTGGCCTATGAAGCTGAGGACCGCTTCTCAGGCTGGGCATTTGTGATTAGATTGCCCTGCCTCTGGGGAATGGAGGGCACTTCCCTGGTTGAGCCCTGACTGTGGCAGGATTCGCCCTTTTGATACCACCTGGTGGCTCTCAGTGGGGGAGGGCATTCTCAGGCCTATGGGGACAAAGATGCCTCATAGATCAGGCACTGGTGGAATCACCCCTATTACTTTTGCCCAATTGCCCAAATGAAATGTCTCATGGTGCTTCAGGGGAGGCTCAGGCTAACGTGGAAGAGAAGGATTGTCTAGGCTATGCCATTTGTTGCCGAGGGGCTCCTGGGGGTTTCCCTGGCCAGTGCTTCTGGGTTGGACTGGCTGGGGAAGCATGAACCTCCTTGGGCTACCTCCAATTGCTATATTAGGAGTTCCCAATTCCAGGCCTGAGATGCTTTCTTCTGTTGCTTGGGGACCATAAGACCCTGCCACTCTGTGCTTCCAGTCCTGAGTTCCCTAGCCCATGTGCCCTCATCTCCCCATCTTTCAGAGGTCTCCTTTTGTGTTCTCCTGCATCATGTCCAAGGCTTCTAGTTGTACTTATGTTACTGTGATATGCTATTCTTTTCAGTGGCTTCTTGATATGTTTGGTTACATAAAGTATTTTTTGGTTTTCTTCTTTTCATTTAAAGCTACTGATAACCTTCTTAGTGCGCTACAATCTAGGTTTTTGATGGGTGATATTTTGTCTGTTTACATTCCAAGTAATGGCTAATCTCTTTGGGTGTATGGTCATCATTTTCCTATTCATTTTCTATTTGATCCCCATGCTTCATATTCTTTCTTTCTCTTTGCTCTCTCTCTCTCTCTTTTTTTTCTTGCCTTGATCTGATTTATTTTTATTTTTAATTTTTAAAAAATGCTTATGTGGTTTACTTTAAAAATATTATTTTATTTTCTATTTTATAACTGTTGAATCTACATGTATTTTTTTTTAAACCCCACAAGTTATTACTATTCAGTTTGTACAGTTGGTATTTTTATATTATACACACGTAAGTGCTCCCTCCTATTTTCTGGAAGAGTTTTTATAAAGTAGTGATTATTTCTTCCTGAAGTGTTTAGTGGACTTCACCAATGAAATCATTGATGCCTGAAATTTTCTCTTTTGAAAGTTTTTTTTTTTTTTTTTGCTAAAGATTTTATTTATTTATTTGACAGAAAAAGAATGGGCACAAGCAGGGGAGCAGCAGATAGGGGGAGGGGAGAAGCAGGCTCCCTGCTAAGCAGAACACTGGAGGTGGGGCTAGATCCTAGGACCCTGGGATCATGACCTAAGCCAAAGGCAGATGCTTAACTGACTGAGCCACCCAGGTACCCCCCCAAATATATATTAAACACATAAAATTTGTCATTAAAAATCCTTTCAAGGGGTTCCTGGGTGGCTCAGTCAGTTAAGTTTCTGCCTTTGGCTTAGGTCATGATCTTAGGGTTCTGAGATCAAGCCCTGTGTTGTGTTCCCAGCTCAGCGGGGAGTCAGCTTCTCCCTCTCCCTCTGCTCCCCTCTGCTCTCTCTCTCTCAAATAAGTAAATAAAATCTTTAAAATATATATTGATATTCAGGATATTCTGGTTATCTATTTCTTCATGAGTGGATTAGGGTAGTTTATGTCTTTCAAGGAATTAGTCCTCCCTATTTAAGTTGTTTAATTTATGAGCATATAATTATTTATAATATTTTTTAAAAATTTTTTTATTTTTTATAAGCATATATTTTTATCCCCAGGGGTACAGGTCTGTGAATCGCCAGGTTTACACACTTCACAGCACTCACCATAGCACATACCCTCCCCAATGTCCATAACCTCACCCCCCTTCTCCCAACCCCCCTCCCCCCAGCAACCCTCAGTTTGTTTTGTGAGATTAAGAGTCACTTATGGTTTGTCTCCCTCCCAATCCCATCTTGTTTCATTTATTCTTCTCCTACCCACTTAAGCCCCCATGTTGCATCATCACTTCCTCATATCAGGGAGATCATATGATAGTTGTCTTTCTCCGCTTGACTTATTTCACTAAGCATGATACACTCTAGTTCCATCCACGTTGTCGCAAATGGCAAGATTTCATTTCTTTTGATGGCTGCATAGTATTCCATTGTGTATATATACCACATCTTCTTGATCCATTCATCTGTTGATGGACATCTAGGTTCTTTCCATAGTTTGGCTATTGTCGACGTTGCTGCTATAAACATTCGGGTGCACGTGCCCCTTCAGATCACTACGTTTGTATCTTAGGGTTAAATACCCAGTAGTGCAATTGCTGGGTCATAGGGTAGTTCTGTTTTCAACATTTTGAGGAACCTCCATGCTGTTTTCCAGAGTGGTTGCACCAGCTTGCATTCCCACCAACAGTGTAGGAGGGTTCCCCTTTCTCCGCATCCTCGCCAGCATCTGTCATTTCCTGACTTGTTGATTTTAGCCATTCTGACTGGTGTGAGGTGATATCGCATTGTGGTTTTGATTTGTATTTCCCTGATGCCGAGTGATATGGAGCACTTTTTCATGTGTCTGTTGGCCATCTGGATGTCTTCTTTGCAGAAATGTCTGTTCATGTCCTCTGCCCATTTCTTGATTGGATTATTTGTTCTTTGGGTGTTGAGTTTGCTAAGTTCTTTATAGATTTTGGACACTAGCCCTTTATCTGATATGTCGTTTGCAAATATCTTCTCCCATTCTGTCAGTTGTCTTTTGATTTTGTTAACTGTTTCCTTTGCTGTGCAAAAGCTTTTGATCTTGATGAAATCCCAATAGTTCATTTTTGCCCTTGCTTCCCTTGCCTTTGGCGATGTTCCTAGGAAGATGTTGCTGCCGCTGAGGTCGAAGAGGTTGCTGCCTGTGTTCTCCTCAAGGATTTTGATGGATTCCTTTCTCACATTGAGCTCCTTCATCCATTTTGAGTCTATTTTTGTGTGTGGTGCAAGGAAATGGTCCAATTTCATTTTTCTGCATGTGGCTGTCCAATTTTCCCAACACCATTTATTGAAGAGGCTGTCTTTTTTCCATTAGACATTCTTTCCTGCTTTGTCGAAGATGAGTTGACCATAGAGTTGAGGGTCTATTTCTAATTATTTATAATATTTACTTGTTATTTTAAAGTCTGTAGTGATAGCTCATTTTCACTGAGGATATTGGTGATTTGTGTCATTATTTCTTGTTCAGTCTGACTAATTTTAATCAAGCCTGAGTTTTTCAAAAACCTACTTTGGGTTTCATTGATTTCTCTCTATTGTTTTTCTGTTTTTCAAATTCAATGATTATTTCTCTTATATTTATTATTTACCTTCTTTTGTGTGTTTTGGGTTTAATTTGCTCTTCTCCTCTAAGGTGAAAAATTAGATTACCTATTTTATGTTTTTAGTCTTTCTCTACTATGAGCTTTTAACGCTATACATTTCCCCATAAACACTGCTTTGGCTACCTTCCATAAAACTTGATAAGTTTTGCCATTATCCATCCATTTATTTTCAATCTGTCTAGCATTTTTGTTTTAATTACTTATATGGGGAGCTCATAGTAGGGTCTTACTTTTTGTCTACCTGTCAATATCTGCTATTAAATTGAAGTGTTCAGACCATTTCCACCTTAGCTAATTATAGATAGAATTGGATTTATGTCTACAAGTTTGTTAGTTGTTTTATTCTCGTTTTATCTTGGTATTTTGTGCCCCCTTTCTTCCCTTCTTTTGGATTATGTATTTGAATATTTTTAATGTTCCATTTTAGTTTATTTATTTGATTCTGGGGGTTATCTCTTTGTATCAATATTTAGGGGCCTTACTTAGGGATATATTGCTCTATATACCTATAGGTCTGTATCTGTATCTATCTGTAGCTCACAGTTTAATTTTTGAGTTAATACTGTTTTATGTTACATAAACTGTAACATATAGGTTGTAATATATAGGTTCCTATGACTCAGTTTATCTTTATTTTGTGTTATAGGTGTCACATATATTTACATACGTTGGAAACCCTCCCATACAATATAATGATTTTTGAATTTTAGCAGTCATACACATTTAAGAGTACTTCAGGTAGGGAAAAAAGTCCTTAGATATTTACCATTTATTTTATTCTCCTTTACCCCCAAAGAGCCATGTTTCCCTTTGAAATTGTTTTCTTTCAGCCTGAAATGATTCCTTTAGCATTATTTGTATGTAGTGCAGGTCTGCTAGCAAAAAATTCTCCTAGTCTTCCTTTTTCTGAGATCTTAATTCTTCCTTATTCCTGAAGGATATTTTAACTTTGTGTAGAATTTTAAGTTGAAAGTTTTTTTATCCTGGCCTCTGCATTCTCTGGGAGAAACCCGTGGTCATCCCATTCCTGGTTCCTTTGTATGTAATGTGCTGTTTTCCTTTGGCTGCTTTCAAATTTTTTTCCTTTTGTTTTCAGCAACCTGTTTAAGATGCATCTAAGCAGTTTTCTTCGTGTATATGCTTTTAGGAGTTCATTGAGTGTCTTGAAATTATAACCGTCTCTTTTACCAATATCAGGAAATTTTCTGCAGTTATTACTTTAGATATTTTTTGTGTGTGTGTTGGGAGAAAACCTTTTTCTTTCCTTCTAGGGTTCCAACAGCACATATATAAATATGGATATTTTTAATGTCCAACAGGTTCCACGCTCTTTCATTTTCAACCTTTTCTGTCCCTATTTGTTTTTTGGGTTGAATAATTTTTGTTTCGTCTATGTTAAGATTCACTAACTCCAGAGCAGTGATGGGCTTCCATGCTGCCTTTAGGTATTACTGCTGTCACCACCACACTGATCATAGTAAGGACCCTCTTAGGGGTAAAATGGAGCAGGAATAGAGTGGAGAGAAATATATATAATTTTATGCACATGCATATACATGCAATTAATATAACATATGTCTCTGTGTTTAGTCCACATGTTTGTCTATGTCTGTACGGGGTGAGGGGAAGGAAATTCATCTGTGTGCAATTTGCTTCTCTAAGTTTTTATTCCCTTTCACATTCTGCCTACACTTTTTTTGTCACCCTTTGGAGTCCTCAGGTAATTGCTTTCTTCATTTTCTCTAGAAATTAGAGTTCCATCAAGCAGGAGCTATGGGCTATAGTAGATTTATGGCAAAATTGCAGAACTAGAACTCCAGTCATATGTCTTTTAAATAAATTAAGAAAAGAAAATAAAAAATAAAAATGCTTCAAATTGCTATTTATAAGAGGGTTTCTACAACGACTTTATTTCATGGCCATTATCACAAAGTACCCTACTATCATTTCTTAAAGTGTATTTTCACTGGCTACCAAATTCAAGTTTCCAGCTATTTTTAAAAATAGTTTACAAATGTAATCTCATTAGTCTTTTGTCTACCTAGATGCTATTTTGAAAAGTCAGTCATCAGTGTTACACCTCTCCAGGGAGAGCGTGTATGTGTGCGTGTGCATGTGCACACGTGCATGTGTGTGTATGTGTGTATGTGTGTGTACTTCCAAGTTGCTTTTAAGATTTTCTCTGTCTTTGATTTTCAGAAGTTTGAGTATAATGCATCTAGGTAGGTAGAGTTCCCCCCCGCTCCTTTTTCCTGCTCTATTTGTTGAGTCAATGGTTTGATGTATTTCATTAGATTTGGGAAATTCTCAGCCTTTATTTCTTTTAATATTGCTTGTGACACTTTGGCTCCCTTTTTCAGACAATTAAACATTTATTAGACATGTTTAACAAGAACCCACATCTTCTGTACTATATTTTCCCCCTTTTTTCCACTCTCTGAGCTTCATGTGAATATTGGGTATAAACATGTCTTTGAGTTAACTAGTCCCATCTTCTCTTGGGTCCTGTTTTTACACTGATTCAGTGAATGTCTAATTTTACATTTTTGTTTTACAGTTCATGACTGTCTTTATAATTCTTTTTTATGGGTTCAAATTATCTGTGTAAAAAATTTCAACTTTATATCCAGGTTCCTTCTCATTTCTTTTGTTTTTCTTAACATATAGATGTGACCTAGATTTAGTGTTCATTTTTAAATCTTGGTCTGTTATCATCAATACTCATCTGCTAATGATTTAATTTTATTAGCTGTTTTATCTCTCGATTAATTACTTTTTTAAAAAAATTAGACATGTATAGTAGTAATTTTTGTTTTATCCTCAGCTGTGGGAGATATTTGTAGGGTGGGGTTTATGTTATGTTTCTCTGATGATTGTGAAATGCTGTGCTCAAGAACATCTGAGTTACTAACAAATCATCTTGATACTATTGAGGTTTGGTTTTAGAATTTGTTACAGTGGTTGTCTTTTAGATTTTACTTATTTATTTGAGATAAAGAGTGAGAGAGAGAGAAAGTGAGCATGAGTAGGGGAAGGGAGAAGGGAAAACAGACTCCCCACTGAGCAAGGATCCTGATGCAGGAATCCATCCCAGGACACTGGGATCATGACCTGAGTTGCAGGCAGATGCTTGACTGACTGAGTTACAGTGATTCTATTGGAGGTCTTTCCCTCACTCTTAAAACAGGATTCTTAAACTTAGGACATGGCCTCCTGGGGTCTCAGTTGAAAGTGATTGGTATTCATCAAGATATTAAACTCAAGTTTTTAGCCTACAGTTTAACATGTCTCTAGCATTTTATTTTATTTCATTTTTAGTAGTTTATTTATTTGACAGACAGAGATCACAAGTAGGCAGAGAGGCAGGCAGAGAGAGAGGGGGAAGCAGGCTCCCTGCCGAGCGGAGAGCCCAATTCCCGGCTCTATCCCAGGACCCTGAGACCATGACCTAAGCTAAAGGCAGAGGCTTAACCCGCTTATCCACCCAGGCACCCTGTCTCTAGCATTTAATATCCTCTGAAATATCTGCTCATTTCTCTATCCTCCCAGTGCATCAGTCACATCCTCTTTGCTTCTTTGCAAGCTAGATACACATCTTAGGAGTGAACTAAGAATTTATGGATAACCTTTACAGAGATATTTTATACTTTCTCACTTCAGCTTCTTTCCCTCTCTTAACACACTTCACAATTTTATTTTGCCTCAGTACCACAAAATGTTCCCTCCATCTAGTGAGGCTGCCGTTCCATGCTGTTGTTTGATTTCCATGGAGAATGGATTAACAGTGTATTCAGGTAAGTAGATCTAGTGTGAATGTCAGGCTCTTCTCATGTTTTTCTTCATTATCTCAAAGGTAGTGTCGTACTGGTTGACATATAAAGGCCCCAAAACAATTATTTTATACATTTGAGTAAGTTTTATTGTTGCTAACTATGGTAAGTTATGTTATTTTTATGATTCTTCCACATATTTATTCATGCCTCCCCACCCCAGCTTGACACATTGTTCAGCTTAAATAGTTTTGAACTTTTCCAGTAAGTGTATCATGTTGTATACTTTGTTGTCTACGTGGTATCATGTTGTGTATAACTTAACTTTTAAATTCAACATTATGTTAATGAAGTTTGTTATATGTAGCCAAGCTGTTTAATTTTTAGGGATGTCTAATATTTTATTTTCTGAGTATATGATTTATTTATTTATTTTCCTGAACATGGACTCTTGATTTATTTCTAGTTGTTTTTGTTCCTTCTTATAAACCTTACTGTTATGAACATTTTTTGGCATGCATGTGTTTAGGTCCAAGAGCATCCCTTGACTGTGTTTAGACATAGAATCGCTGGGTTATGAATGATCAACTTAAAAACCAACTTATAACAATGATTTGTTTTCCAAAGTCATTGTATTAATTTACACTACCAGCAGTGTATAGGATAGCCCTTTGATCCACATCTTCTTCACCCTTTACTATTTTTTTGACTTTTTATTTTTGCAGTTAAGACATATAAACTTATTATGCCAGTTAAGGCATATTTTGATCTTGATTTGTATATTGCTGATCGCTGTGAAGAGTGAGCATCTTATTACATGTTTATTTAGCATTCATATTTTCTATTAATGTTTACTTCTCATTTTTTCTGTTTATTATAGATTATTGGATTATTTCTGACTTTCTCACTATTAAGTACCTTGTTCTCGTGTTTTTCAGTTGTTCCTGGAGCTTACAACTTTCTGGCTTTCAGTCATGCACCTATCATTCATGATCTGTATCAGGGTTTTTTCCTATCCATCTCTCTTAAAAAAAAAAAAAAAAAGATTTATTTATTTATTTAAGAGAGAGAGCATGAGCGGGGGGAGAGGGAGAGAGAATCTCAAGCTGACTTCATGCTGAGCATGGAGCACAACATGGGGCTTGATCCCGTGACCATGAGATGATGACCTGAGCCAAAACCAAGAGTCAGGGATGCTTGACTGATTGCACCTCCCAGATGCCACATTTTTCCTCCATCTCTTTAAGGTATCTTTAAAATAATAAATTCTTAGTGAGATTGATTTCTCTTTGCTTTTAAAATTTAAAATTTTAATTTTTTTGTTTGTTTGCCACTTGTTTTTATAAATAAAGTTTATATGTATACGGTCCTACCCATTAGTTTAGGTATTATGTATGGCTGTTTTCAGGCTTCACCAGCAGTTGAGTAGTTGTAACAGAGACCACATGACCTGTAAGCCTGAAATATAAATTTTAAATTTTTTAAAAAGATTTTATTTATTTGACAGAGATCACAAGTGGGCAGAGGTAGGCAGGGAGAGAGAGAGAGGAGGAAGCAGGCTCCCTGCTGAGCAGAGAGCCTGATGTGGGGCTTGGTCCCAGGACCCTGGGATCATGACCTGAGCCAAAGGCACAAGCTTTAACCCACTGAGCCACCTGGGCGCCCCTAAAATTTAAATTTAAAATAAAAAATAAAAAATTATTTATTTGAAAGAGATAGAGAGAGCATGCGTGTGCACATGGAGGGGAGGGGCCAAGGGAGAGATTTATCTCAAGGAGACTCCATGTTGAGTGCGGAGCCCCATGAAGGGCTTGATCTCACAACCCTGAGATCATGACCTAAGAGGAAACCAAGAGTCTCATTCTTAACTAACTGTGCCATGTAGGCTCCCCTAAAATTAGTACTTTTTGTCTAAATCGATGGTAAAAAGATTTTTTTTTATATTTTCTAGTAAAAGCTTTTTAAATTTTGTTGAGATATAATATGCAAACAATAAAATGCACCCATTTTAGCTGCACAGTTGAATGAGTGATGATAGAAGTGTTCATCCAGATAATCACCACTCTGTTGAAGGGGTGGAACAGTCCCATGCCCTTTTGAATTCAGTGCTTGCTTCTATTGAATACAAATGATGATCTCATATCTGTCACTACAGAATAGTTGTGTCTATTCTGGAACATGTAAATAAAGTGCATAGTCATCATTTGTATCAACATTTTTAGCTTAATGTTTTTGAGTTTTTCTGTGTAGTTTTGTATATGAGTAGTTTGTTCCTTTTTATTGGTGAACTGCATTTCATCATATGAGTACAAGCACAATTTAATGGACATTCAGAATCTTTCCAATTTTGGATCATGAATACAGCTACTAAGAACATTCACATACAATTTATCATGTGAATGTGAACTTAAACTTTTATTCCTCTTATTTAAATATCTAGGCGTATGGCAATTGTGTGTCTAGCTTTATAAGAAACTACCAAACTGTTTTTCAAATTGATTATACCATTTTGCAATACCATGACAATGTGTGAAAGTTCAAATTGCTCCTCATTTTGCGAAAACTTAGTATAGCTACTAAATTTTTGTCATTCTAGTGGTTGTGCGGTTGTACCTCTGTTTTCAAATTCCTCTTCTGTAATAACCAATGATGTTGAGCACCTTTTTATGTACTTCTTTGCAATTCCTAATGTGTTCTCTTCTGAAGTATCTATTCAAATCTTTTGCCCAATTAGAACATTAGGTTGCTTGTCCCCTTCTGTTGTGTTGTATGATTTCTCTAATATTCTGGATACCAATCATTTGTTGATATAGATAGAGATATATTCTAGTCAATATATTCTCTTTTTATTTCCTTAATGGTGTTTTTTAAAGGCTGTAAGTGTTTAATAGTTATGCAACCCAAGTTATCTTTTTTTTTTTTTAAATGACCAGTGCCTTTTGTTTGCTATATATATAAACAAATCTTTGCCTGCCACAAAGCTACAAGTATTTTCCCCTGGATTTTCATCTAGAAGATTAATAGTTTTAGGTCTTACTCTTCTGTCTGTGATCCATTTTGAATTATTGTTTTGCATATGGTGTGAGGTAGGCATCAAGTTTGTTATTTATTTACATATGGTAGCTAATAGTTGTAAAAGCTGCCTTAATGAATTACTTTGGCATCTCTATTGCAAATCAATTGAGCATGTATATGAGATCTTTTTTCTGTACTCTCCCTGCTTCATTTTCTTTACATCTGTCTCTATGCTAATATCACACTTTATTACTGAAACTTTATTGTAAATCTTAAAATTAATAATTTTAATATTTAAAATTAAAATTAAATTTAATTTTTAAAATTTAATTAATTTTAAATTAAAATTTAAAATTAATAATAAAAATTGTCTACTTTTGTTCTCTTACATAAAAATTATTTTTTCTATTTTAGGTCCTTTTAATTTTTAGGATCACAGGGGTGCCTAGATGGCTCAGTTGGTTGAGCATTGAACTCTTGCTTTCTGCTCAGGTTGTGATCTCAGGATTGTGGGATAGAGCCCCATCTTGGGTTCCAAACTGAGCATGGAGACTGCTTGGGATTCTCTCTCTCTACTCCCTATGTCCCTTCCCACACTTGTGCATGCTCTCTCTCTCTCTAAAAAAAATAAAAATAAAAAATTAAATTCTTAGAGTCACATAATTTCTCTAGAATTATACTGTCAATTTCTCAAAATACCTGCTGGGATATTTTGAAGTACTGTCAAATCTTTTGACCCATATGGGGTTTATTAGAAATCTTAATGTTGAGTATTTCATCCATGAACATAGCAACCTTTCCATTAACTTAGGTTTTATTTCTCTCAGCAATATTGTATAATTTTTAAAGTATAGGTCTTACATATATTTTATTTAACATATCATTATGTATTTTACATGTTGTACAGTTTCAAATGTTATGTTTAAATTTCATTTTCTGATTGGTAATTGCTGATTTGTAGAAATATGCTAGATTTTTACATTTTGACACTGTACCCAAAGATCTTATTAAAGTTATATCTTAGATCAAATAGTTTTTTCCTAGATTTCTATATGCATGACCAGAAAAGGAAGTCATCTTCTTTCTACCTTCCTTCCTCCTCCCTCCTCTTTTTCCTCTTTCTTTCTTTTTTTCTCCACTTTTCCTTTTACACCTCTAATAAGATGTTGAAAAGACATGGTGAGGGGCACTTGGGTGGCTCAGTGGGTTAAGTATCTGCTTTTGGCTCAAGTCATGACCCCAGGGTCCTGGGATTGAGTCCTGCATCAGGCTCCATGCTCAGTCCTGCATCAGGCTCCATGCGCAGTCCTGCATCAGGCTCCATGCTCAGCCCTCCTACTCCTCCCTCTCCCTCTCCCCCTCCACACCCCCACCCCTGCTTGTGTGTTCTCTCTCTGTCAAACAAATAAATAAAATCTTTAAAAAAAAAAAAAAGGAAGAAAGAAAAGACATGGTGAAAGTTGATACCTTTTCCTTGTTGTGATCTTAGTGGGGAAGTATTCAGACTCTTACCATTAAGTAAAATGTGAAATGAAAGTGCTCTTTGAACATGCTCTTTTCCAGTTCCTACTTTGCTGAGATATTATCGTAAATAAACGTTGAATGTAATCAAGTTTTTTAATGAAACTATTGTTGTTATTATGTTAATTTGTGGCTTTATTCTGTTAATGTGATGGATTATATTGATTGATTTTTGAATGGTAAGACAACCTTGCACTTCTAAGATAAATTCCCCCATGGTCACAATGTACCCCTTTAAAGTGGATTTGATTTACTTTTATAAGCGATATGGATCTATCATTTTTATATCTTGTAATGTCTTAAGTATTAAAATGAGAATAATGCTGACCATATGAAATGAGCTAGAAAGTATCCTCTTGTTGTCTAAAATTATTTGTGTGAGATTGGTATTTTTTCTTCTTCAAATGGGTAAAACCATCTAGTTCTGCAGTTTTCTTTGTGGGAAACTTTTAAATTATGAATTTAATTTCTTCAGTAGTTATAGGCCTATTTAGAATTCCCCTTTCTTCTAGTGTCAGCTTTGGTCATCTCAATCTCAAAACATTTTTTTTTTCCATTTCATATGTGCTTTCAAACTTATTGACATATCTTATTTTTATCATTTCTCCACTCTTTTTCTTTCTGTAGAATTTGTAGTCGTGTCCCCTCTTTTGCTCCCGAAATTGGTAATTTATGCTTTCTTTCATTTTCTTTCTCCAGTTGATCAGTCCAAAAGGGTTTTATCACTTTTCATTGACATTTTCAAGAACCAATTTATGACATCGCTATTTTTCCCATTTTTTTCAATTTCATATATTTCCCCTTTTAATATTCTCTTAATTCTATTCTTCTTTGTTTTAATTTGATCTTCTTTTCATCTCCTAAACAAAAGCTTGGGTCATGATTTTATGCCTTTTTCTTTTTAGAAATGTGTATTTAGGAATGTCATTTTTTGCTAAGTTTCCCACAAACTTTGATGTATTTGGATGTGCATTTTGTTTTAGTTCAAAATATTTTCTAATTTTCACCATAATTTTTTGACCCATCGTTTATTTACATATATATTTGAACATTTTCATTACTTAGAAAAATTTAGAATATTTTTGTTACTAATTTTTTAACTGATTTTGTTTAGGTTACAGAGTATTGTGTGTATGATTTTTGTACTTTTAAATTTATTGAAACTTGTCTCATGGAAGAACAAGAGTTCATGTAGGTGAATAGTACTTCCTTTGTACTATAGTTGATAGATGTGTGTTCCATAAATGCCAGTTAGTTGTAGTTTGCACATAGTGATATTCCAGCCTTCTGTATATTTACTGATTTTTTTACATATCAATTGCTGAGAAAAGAATATTGGAATTTTCTGTCATTTTTGGTACATACATAGATGAATTATTACTTTTATTTTATTTTTGAAGGGGGAGAGGCAGAGGGTGAGGGAGAGAGAATCTTGGAACAGGTGCCACGCCCAGCATCCACTGTGGGGCTGGATCTCTCAACCCTGAGATCATGACCTGAGCTGAAATCAAGATTTGGACTGAACCACCCAGACATCCTTCTTATATTAATATAAAAAGACCTTACACACTGGTACTCATCCCCTGACTTCTTGATCCGCTCTAATTCTCTTTGCCCTCAAATATCGCCTCTGCTGGGCTTCATGGTTTATCTAGTGGTATGAACCAAACCCTGATGCTGGTAAGTCTGAGCTTCTAGGGATAATACTTCTCAGGCTGGGTAACTGTACTTGTAATTCATTCTTAATTGGTCAAGGCAGCACCAAGAGGCACCAGGTAGAGCACAGGCTTTTCTCCCTGCCCCCACTATGTAAGCAGGGTTATACCCTCCCAGTAAGCTTCCTGTCTTCTTTTTTCACTTGCTGGTCCTTGGACACAAAGAGTTAAAGAGAAAGAAAGAAAGTAAGTAAGCAAAAAAGGAAGGAAGGAAAGGGAAGGGAAAAGGAGGGGAAGGAAGAAAAGAAGTCTTTATTTCTTGCTTTCAGAGTACTTGATCAGATATTAATATAGCCACCACACCTTTTCTGTGTGTGGCTAGAGTTTGTGTGCCTTTTTTCATCCTTTTATTTTAACCTGTTTCTTTACATGTAAACACATAGACAACATACTTGGCTTAAAAAAAAATCTGTTCCAATAATCTTTACCTTTTATGTGTGTTTTTATTTTGTTTGCATTTGCTGGAAGTATTTATATGCTTAGATCTAGGTCTGTAAGTCTGCTATTTGTCTGTATCATCTGGATTTTTGTTGTTTCTTTCTCCTTTACTATCTTCTTCTGTATTATGACTAGTATTCCCTTTTATCTCCTCTATTGGTTTATTAGATACATGTCTTTAATTTTTTTTAAAAGATTTTATTTATTTGTTTGACAAACAGAGATCACAAGTAGGCAGAGAGGCAGGCAGAGAGAGAGGAGGAAGCAGGCTCCCTGCTGAACAGAGAGCTTGATGCGGGGCTCCATCCCAGGACCCTGGGATCATGACCTGAGCTGAAGGCAGAGGCTTTAACCCACTGAGCCACCCAGGCGCCCCATGTCTTTAATTTTTAAATGTATTTTAATGCTTGTTATAAGGTTTATCATAACCATTTTTATTTTATCACCTTCTACCTTCAAATAATATACCAATTCATGTGTAAATAAGAATCTTAGAAGAGTATACTTTCAACTTCCACTATCCCATATTTTATTGTCACTGATTTTGTTTTTACTTATGTTTTAAGGCTATAGTTTATTGTTATTAATTTTGTTTTACAAACTCAAATGTCTTTTTTTTTTTTAAAGATTTTTATTTATTTGACAGACAGATCACAAGTAGGCAGAGAGGCAGGCAGAGAGAGAGAGAGAGAGAGGAGGCAGGCTCCCTGCTGAGCAGAGAGCCCGATGTGAGGCTCGATCCCAGGACCCTGGGATCATGACCTGAGCCGAAGGAGAGGCTTTAACCACTGAGCCACCCAGGAGCCCTCAAATGTCTTTTTTTTTAATGTCACTTAAAAATGAAAAAAAAATTAAAAATCCATTTTATATATACAATTTCCTCTACTCTTTATTGATTGTATTGATCTATGTTTCCTTGTGATATTAATTTCCAGTAGCCTGAAAAATCTTCCTTTAAAAGTTTTTGTTGGGAATTTCATTGTCCGTAAATATGTTTTCTTTTTTCTAAAAGGATTTCATTTTTGCTGCATATTGATAGTTTAAAAAAATTTTTTTTACCATTTTGTTTCATTATCTTTTGACTCATATTATAGTTGGTAAAAAGTCTGTAGTAACTTTTATATAATTTTTTCTACTCTAAACAGTATTTCTTTTTTTCTCTGCCTGATTTTTAAGCTTTTCTCTTTATTTTAGTAGTTGGATTATAATGTGCCTTGGTGGGGTGTGTGTGTGTGTGTGTGTGTGTGTGTGTGTGTGTATTTATACTGCTTGGGATTCTGGTGAGGCTATAAGGCTCTCTTCATCTTTCTTTTTATCTCTCAAGGATCACGGTCCTGCACTGCCTTTTACTGAAGACCTGAAATAGTTGTTTCCTATTATTTAGTGCAACTTTTTAGTTATTTATGTTGGAAGGGCTAACGTAATACTGATTACTCTGTTATGACTGGGATTAAGAGTACTTCTTATTAAAGTTCAGATGTTTTTCTTTTAAACTTAAGGTCTGAATCTATCAGGAAGTGATTTTTGTGCATGATGTAAGTTAGATATGATTTTTTTTTTAAGTTATGGACAATCACTTACCCCAGTTCCATTTATTGACTAGTACTTTCCCTAATGAATTATCATGCCTGCTCTTCCCCCATGGCAAATTTCCATATACATGTGGGTCTGTTTCTGGGCTTTCTATACTATTCCATTGGCCAATTAATTTATCCTTGGGCTAATACTGAGCTATCATCATTTCTATGGCCTAATAATACATTACATGGATTATACTATCTGTTTTTTCTAATTGTTTGGTGTGCATAGACATGCAATCGACTTTAAATGAATAGATTTTATAATCATTCTTCTTGGTAAACCCAAAGAAAAATTAGCTAGTAATTTTTCTCAAGATTATTTTGTTTTACATATACATGAACATGTAATCTAAAAATAATGACTCTCATTTCCTCCTCTGTAATCCTTAAGTCGTTTTCCCCCCAAATTTCTCTTATTGTATATTTTGTAACCTCTAGTATAATGTTGAATGGATTTGGTAATAGTGAGTATCCTCTTGTCTTTCTGATTTTAAAGTGATTGCTTTACTATTTCCCCATTTGGGATTATGGTTATTAAATGTACTTTGCAGATACCTTTTATCAGATTAAAGAACTTTTCTTAATATATCATGATTTTTGTCATGAATAGATATTGAATATTATGGCAAGCTTTTTCTGCCTCTATGAGGTAAGGACATGGGTTTTTTCCATTAGCCATTTAGAACTTTGTTTCAGATATTTTTGTTTAGATTTTTTGCACCTATTTCTATGAATGAAATGGTTTGGTGACATTTTCTAGTATTATTTTTGTATATTTTGAGATCAGAATTATAGTGGGTCAGAAGATGATTTAGGTCTGTTCCTTCTTCTTAGGATTCTTTAAAGAATATATTCTCTATGAATTTACTATAGGTTGCTTGTAAAGATGCCAAGAGATTATTTGGGGGTAAAATATAAATTATTGCGTTAAAATTTCTTGAGAAGCTATAGAAACTGTCATGTATTATTTCTTCTTGGCTCATTTATGTATTAGTTTTAATATATTTTAGTTATTAGTTATTTAGTTTAACAAATATATTTCTAAAATTTTTACAAGTTATTAGTGTAAAAGAGTTAATATTCTCATATTTTAAATCTCTGCTATATTAGTAATTGAGAGAATGTGTGCATGCATGTGGTTGGGGGGGAAGGACAGAAGGAGAGAGAGAGAATCTTAAGCAAGCTCCACACCAAGTCTGACATGGGGCTTGATCTCATGACCCTTGGATCATGATCTGAGCAGAAATCAAGAGTTGGACACTTAACTAATTGAGCTGCCCGGGCGCCCCTTATTCATGATATTTTTTATTTGTAACTTTTTATCTTTCTTTTTCTTTAAAAATCAATAATCCAAGAAGCCTGTTTTGTTACTCCTTTAAAAAAAATGGATTTCATTCTATTTTAACAAAGAAAATAGCCCAAAATCTATAGTCACATTCTAGCTGCAGTGATTATTAGTTGTGTGGTTTTGTGTAAATTACTTAAGCTCTCTGTGCTCAGTTTCCATATTTTCCTAAATAATATGGCTGTTATGAGGATGAGTTACTAAAATGTAAGACACTTAAAACAGCATGTGGCAAATAGTTATATAAAAATAATTTTTTTGTAAGCAAATCTTTTGTCCTTTTCTGTTCTTACCTTTATCTCCTTTCTTATGTATTTTGAGAATTCTTGTTATCTTCTTTCTAAATGTTTAGGTCTTGCTCCTCTTCTAATATAAGAATTGGAAACTATATATTTTCCTCAAATTACCACTTTTGCTACATTCTATAAATTTTGTTATGTGGTAGTGCTGATGGTTATTTTATTATTATTTAGTGCTGTGTGGTTTTGAGCTATCCATTATAAATTTCTTATGATCTTTGAGTTACTAAGAAGTATTTAAATTTTATGTATATATATAATATATATATATATTATATATATATATATATATATACACATAAAGGAATATCTTGTTTTTATTATTAATTTGTAACTTTTAGTCAAAAACATAATTTGTTCATGTTTAGTATGTAAATGGTTTTTACAAATGTCCCATAATGTATCTGAGAAGAAGGTGTATTTTTAAATTATCCAGTGCATAATTATATGTTTATTAAATCATACTGTTCACATCTTCTATATCTTTGGTAATTATTTGGTCTGCTTGACCAGTGATTGAAGTAGCTTCTTAGAAATTAATGACTATGTTGCTAGATTTTTACATTTCTCTTTGCAGTCCTGTGCATGTTCACTTTATACATTTTGAGGCTAATTATTAGGTACATATTTGTTTAGACAGATCTTCTTGATTAAGGTCTTCAACATTTTGTAGTGATTCTCTGTATTCTTTATATTTCTGCCTTAATGTTTATTGTGTCTGGTATTATTTTCATCTTTTTTCTTAATTAATATTGCATGGTATGTTTTTTCTCATCCTTTTTCTTTTAACCTCTCTGTGTCCTTTGAATTTTTCTATCATTTGAAGATTTGATTTATTCATCTTTTTCTGCCTTTTAATATACCTTTTGCCTTTTCCCAAATGATAAAAATGACCATTAGTTTCTCCCATTGCCCATATCACTTGTTATTTTCTAGAATTTTCATTATGGTTTCTTATGAATCTACTTTGTTTTTTTCTTTTGGGGGTTTAGTCCTTTGAATACAAAAAGCAACTTTATAGATATTTTTCTCCCCTTCTTTATGAATCTCTTAGAAGATGCTAGATGTGTTTCTTTTCTTGTTTGAAAACTTTCTCACAGTCTTTTAAAAATGTCCCTTTGTGTGAAGCCTAATGAACCTTGTATGTCTGACAGTTATTTTATGATGTTTGAAAGGCAATTTGGCTGGATATAAAATTCAAGATTTAATGTTCCATTGTTTCAAAGCCTCGAGAAAGAGACTCTATTGTCTCATGAGCCAGTGTTGCTGCTGAGAAGTCTGATGTCCAGTGGTTCTCATAGGTTATCTGTTCTTTCAGGAAACAATTGGAAGATTTTCCTTTGTTTTGGGTATTCTTCAATTTCATTATAATATCGATTCTTACATTTTCTTATTTTCCTATATGCCATCCTATAGTGCTTTAACTTCAGGGTCATTCAGGATCTTTATTAAAGTCTTAGATAATGTGTCTCCAGAGTTTCTTCATTATTTCTTCCTCCACATACTTCATGTTCTCACCCACAGACTTTTTTTCTGTTTCTTCCTTTGCTCTTCTCCTTTCCTTTTCTGTGCCCAGTGTGACCCAGGGTGATGGTGGTGGTGGTAGTGGTGGTGGTGGTGGTGCTTCTTCTTCCTCCTCTTTCTTTTCTTAAAGATTTTGTCTATTTATTTGACAGAGAAAGACAGCGAGAGAGGGAACACAAGCATGCGGAGTGGAAGAGGGGAAGTGGGCTTCCCGCTGAGCAGGGAGCCCAGTGTGGGACTCGATTCCAGGAAGCCAGAATCATGGCCTGAGCCAAAGGCAAATGCCTGGCTCACGGGGCTTCTACTACCATCCTACACCTTGCTTTCCTATTTCCCAAAGAGGGCACTTAATAGTGGTTGGTTGTTCATTTTTTGATATTCTGCCTGCATGGGGGAGGAAAGAGGCAGATCGGCATATAACTATCAGAAATGCGAAGATTCAATTTAAAAATAGATAAACTATGGGATGCCTGGGTGGCTCAGTTGGTTAAGCAGCTGCCTTCGGCTCAGGTCATGATCCCGGCGTCCTGGGATCGAATCCCACATCAGGCTCCTTGCTCGGCGGGGAGCCTGCTTCTCCCTCTGCCTCTGCCTGCCATTCTATCTGCCTGTGCTCACTCTCCCCCCCACCCTCTCTCTGATAAATAAATAAAATCTTTAAAAAAAAATAGATAAACTATGTGCTTAAGTTATTTCAGTGTTCAGTGTCATCATTTTTCTACTGTGATTTGCCAGTCTTGATTTCTGTACTGTGCTTGATTTCTGTACTGTGTTATCTCTTTCAGGTGGCTGGATTAATATATGCATGTGATTTTTCCAAGTATGTCCCTTTTTATTAATTTCTGAGCCTTTTATATCTGGCACTGCCCTTCTTAACCCATAACACACTTTTTGTGTTATTACACAAGCTGAAGACAACACTTCTTTTTTCGTTTATAATGTAAGAAAGGAAAAATCTGAGATCACACTGATTTTAATCAGTGTAATTTTTTTTCTGTTAAGAGTTTATTGTAGCATATATCCTTTCTTCAATTAAAGTATTTTTTTTTTTTTACCAGAATGTATCTTGATTTGTTTGAAATGATTTTGTTTTGAACATTATAAGTTCCTTTGATTTACCATTGATTCATTTAAAACTCAAAAACCATTTCTTTGTGTTTTGTTTGGTTTTCTTAAGTGTGTGTGTTTGCTGGTTTGTACATCTATTTCCCAAGAGTCTTCTGCAATTCTGGTGTTGCTCCCCATTCTCTGTCCTCCCATACTTTTCATTTTAGCCCTTGTCATTGCTGTCTCTCACATTGCCAGGAAGACAAGGTGTCACCTCACCAATTCTGTCTTTGCTTCATTGATCCCAATGTAGACTTGAACTTGGAAATTAGAGGTTTCGTTTTATTTGCAACCCTTCCTTCCTTAATTCACCAACTCCCTTCTTAATCTCAGGTTTTATATTTGTGTCTCTTCCTGTGACTTTTTGTCTTAGCTCATTTTCTTCTTTTAGTTCTTTGTAACAGTTTCATAAAAAAAAGAAATATCCTCTGAATTATTTTGCAAATGTTGTTTACTACATTGTACATTGTTCTATCTATAGCTGTTCTCTCTAGCGGTGGAAATAGATTACTCAGGAAACTACTATAATGCCTGCTGTAAGATGTTACGATTCTTTCTGAAAGGGTCTTGGCCAAATGAGCTTTGCTAGTGGGGACTACATTTCCCAGGAATCAGTGTATCCTCACCGTTCCATTTCTTCTCCACTTCTTGCCCTATAGTTCTCTGGCAGTTGTTTTTCCTGAACGAATTTGGAGCATTTTCTGAAAGTATGTTTGGGGGATAGTAGTTCTTCTGAATGTGTATAGACGTTATGTGAAAAGTAAAAATGTCATGTATCTAAATGTATTTAAGAAATATTGAATGAAACAAAACTTTAGAAGATTTTTTACTGAATGACTTCTGAGAGTCTTTAATGGTGCTGTAGCTCCTTGGGATGGGGCTAGCTGAAGCTCTTTGAGCTGTACCTTATACGATGGATGTTCTGCAGAATACCTTTTGGGAACCTTTGCTGTCACAGGTTGGAGGAGACCCAGGAAGTCGTCTGGCTGCCCAGGAGCAGGAAGCACTGGGAACTGATGCATACTCTTCAAGTTAGCATAGACGCTGGGCTCCAATCTCAAGGGCAAGTGCAGGAGGGGAGGGTAACGTTAGAATATCCGCTGATGATGGTTCAGAAAGGTGAGGCTGTCCTATCTTTTGCAGAAGAGTACACGTGGTGCACTGATTATATTTCTCCATTCATATCCGACAACCTTCTATTCAGTGGCCATTTCCCCAGTATTTACAATAGGATGGTTGCCAGTATTGTCCTCCTCTTTTTTCTTTGATTTCTTAAAAAATCATTTCTGAGTCTTTATAAATATTTTAGTTAGAAGTTGGGGGAGAATATGCCATCTGCCATTTTAAATCAGAGACCTACCTAAATAGTGCAAGAGGTTGGTAAATAATCCACATTGAATTTGCTGTCTCTTTGGAGGCAGGGAAGGCAATCACTTGGAAGTATGCCAGCTTTATGCATCTCCATGAATGTCTGACCTTAAGGGCATGGCTATGTTGCCTCATGATTACAGCAGGCAAATGCACGGTCTTATCTCTGGCTCAGCTGCTTTCACAGCACGGGGTTCTATTGGCACCCAGTGGCAAGGACTGACTGCACCCCAGACACTTGTTTAGAAATAAAACTTTGAACTTGCCACTACTTAAACCCCACTAGAGAACCAACACATTTAGTAGATTACCTGAAAGTTCTTCAATGTATCCATCCTTTAGGTACTCTAATGCTTATGCTCTGGGAAAGCTGGGCATCGAGGATGCCTCCTCTGTTGAGAATCGCTCTCCTTCATGGGCACCCAGAAGTATTTCTGGTGTGATGTTATTGGCTGTCATTGAGGGACAGGGTTAAAAGCATGCTTAAGAATTAAGAAACTCAGGGCTCCTGGGTGGCTCAGTGGGTTAAGCCTCTGCTTTCAGCTCAGGTCATGATCTCAGGGTCGTGGGATCGAGCCCTGAATAGGGCTCTCTGATCAGCAGAGAGCCTGCTTAGCCCCTCCCCCACCTGTCTCTCTGCCTACTTGTGATCTCTCTCTCTCCCTCTCTCTCTGTCAAATAAATAAATAAAATCTTAAAAAAAAAAGAATTAAAAAACTAATGATTGACTTTATTGTAGGCATGAGCTTGAAAACACTCTCTGCCTGATATGGGTTTTCTCCATAAGCACTGACACTCTGAGATTCAGTCTCAGGGATGGAATAGCTATGCTTGTTCTTGTCCTATGATATTATAAATCATGTAAATGATTAAGTTACTGATCATGTTAAGTACCTAAAATGATGGGTGACAGAGCTGATATTCAAATCATTATGGCAGACTCGGGGAGGCTAACGAAATAACCTCAGCAGGGGAAAAATCTACAGCCTTCATTTGGGTAAAAACAATCCATTGAAACACCTGTCCTGACAGAGAGATTAATACAGCATTTCCAAGAGTCTGTTCTGAGCAACAGTACTTCAAGAAGATGCTTCCCGAAGGAGGGGGCTCCAGGGAAAATGGAGTATGAGGAATGCTATATGTTAGATCTATCTTATAATGATTCACAGCACACGTTAGCATATTAAAAGTCTGTAGTAAAGAAATCTGTTTAATTTTTGCTGGAGCCATTTTTTTTTTCTTCCCAAGTTCATTTATTAGAGGACTTTACTTGTTGCTGCTGCCGCCGCCGCTCTTTGCCATTGGATCTAGTACTGTTGGAGGACTGCTCTGTAGAGTTCTCTTGACAAATGCTGGTTTCAGTCTTGTCACCTAGGACCCCTGGGTTTTTCCTTATCCCATGGCTTGTCTCCCAGTGTAATCATGCTCTGATTTCTCATAGGCTCGTCCTTATCTGCCTGGAGCTTTGTTTTCCTGGAAATAGTAGCAGTAGTTCCCACCTGCGGGGTGTCTAGAACATGTTACACCTGGGGCAAAGTTCATATCGATCGGTAAAACCGGAAAGCTGGAAGATGGCGCCCTGCACTAGGGTCCGGCACTAGGGTTGGAGAATGTCTGTGACCACTGGTGGTCTAGAAGCAGGACTGGATTCCTTCCGTGGCTTCTTCACAGACCTTCTGTGAAGTGATGTGAGTGATGTTACGAGTAAGATAGAGATGTTGACTCCAAGGGCCCAACATCTGGAATGGGGACAGCTAAGGGAACAGACGGGGGCTGGCATGTGGCTGGGAGCTGGGGTAGGAGACCCTGGAAGAGGAAGTGATTAGTTGAGGTGCAGATAAAACTGGATTGAAGAGCACACCGCTGCACTGCTGGCTGGGCAGGAGGTGCCAGCTGCTGGCAGGCCGCAGATTCCCGGGCTGGGGGAGCAGGGACCAGGAGGCTACAGCTCGCAACACAAAGCAAGTGCTGATAGTTGCTTCTGCTGGGGGGCAGTGTGCTCAGAGTGGCCAGACCCAGAACCTTGAGGAAAGGAAGCCCCAAGATGGAAAATGGGTCTGGAGGGGCTGTGAAGGCCCATCTTCTGGGGGCTGAACTACATACAGAAAGTGGGGGCACCCCCACTCTGTGCCAGGGACACTTGAGCTGAGCTCTAACATCTGGCACTTGCCAGATGTTTAAACTTGAGAAAGCCTCTTAGAGATTTGGTTAAGGTCCTTTTCTTCACTTGTTAAATGGGGACTATTTGCAAGGCATACCTAAGGTTGTGTGGGCCTAGCCCAGTGCCTGGCATATCTTCTGAGCTCTGTGCAGATTACCTGCTATATAAAAGCTAGGTTTCATTGTGGAAAAATCACTCCATGCAGTGAGGGGCGGGGGAAGAGGGCCTGGAGCCATGAGGGGCGGGAAGGTGGCCACTGAGATAGTCTGGGAGAGAGACATTCTGAGTACAGAGGAAAGCTCCAGCAGGGGAGACTGGAAAACCTTGAAAGGTTTGAAGGAATCCAAGAAGGGAGGTGGCTCTTGAGGGCTGCTTGGGAGGACTAGTAACCTTGGATAATTGAGACCTTACCTCCCAAAAGCTCACAGGACCCTAGAAGTAGTCCCAGGACAGTATGTTTTCTAGAAGAGTGGGAGTGTGCTCTGTGTTGTTCCAGAAGAAAGAGCTTGTAGGAAGACAGCTTTCAACTAAAGTAAGTTTCTAACAGAGCTGTCAGAAGAGAGATATCATAGGCTGCCTTGTGAAGTAGTGAGTGCCCCCATCACTGGGGTTCCTCAAGGGGAGTCCAGATGCTATGGAGGGGATTCCTGTTGCCCATGGGATTTTTGACTCTGTCATCCAAAGGGCCTTCCAGTTCTAAATTTCTGTAATTCTAAGCCTTATCTGGATTTTAAAGTAGTCACTATTCCTAAAACCAGTCATAAAGATGAAGGCAAATTTAAGACTGCACCACACAAATACCACATAACACAGCATTTTCCTTTCTGTCACGATAGAGAGATTTGCATATTTGGATCCAGGCTGCACGATCTCATATCCTTGATCTTGAAAACCTTTTGGAAGCCTCTTAACACCTGTGTCAGGCCGTGTGGGTGCTTGGTGGCTCCCACTCAGGATAAGGTGCTCAATCCAGTGCATGTTAAAGGTGGGAGCGAGGCACGATGGGCTTTCCATCTGCATCTCCCCGAAGGTGCCAACACTGAATTCCTCCTTTGTACATCTGAGCATCAGGCACACAACCCATCCGCACTTACCTTGTTTGAAGGTGGTGGAAAGAAAAAGAGCACCTTGACGGTCCTGGGGGGTATACGACTCGGCGGTGCCAGGGCTCCCAGAAACCTGAACATCCTGACCCATGGGAAACACCCCTGTCCACGAGTAGTTCTTCCTGCTGGACGCCTGCCTTAAGTGGGGCCGCTGTGAGACCCAGAAGTGTAGTGGAGCCCCAAGGTAGGCACCTGTCTAAATCAGGTCGTGGGTAAGGACCTGAATTGCTCTCTGCTTTCCTGGACTGCTCCCTCAGGAGCCCTCACTCTGGTGTGGTTTTGTAGAAGGTGCCTTGCTGTGGAACTCTGTGGTGTTCTTTCCTGCCATGCTGTTGGGGTGTCATGGGGGAGGGCCTTCCACATTGAGTGGAAGAGGGCGACTTCCATGGAGGAGGCACTGGGGTGATCCTGCCTTGGACTCTGCCCCATGGATCTGGGTGCCCAGACAGAGCTGTCGCGGTCGCTGTGCTTGGCCAGCACTGGGAGGAGGGGGGCACCTGGGAGACGGGGACCCGAGGCCTTCGGCAACTCTCAGCTTGGATCGTGAGCTGTATTCCAGACTAATAAACCCTGCATCCTGCCAGAGAACAAATCATTTCAGCAAGAAAGAGGATTCTGGCTTTCAGTGTCTGATGACTTATTATGAAGTACAGCCAAGAGGAAAAATCATTTAAAAAATATTGAAAGGCACCTCACCAGGGCTCCCTCCACTGGTGGAAATATCAATACAAGATTTATTTGAAGCCCTGAGTCCTGTGGCATCATCCAGAGACAGGGACAACACTGTCTGAATTTCAGAACTGACAGAGAAGGCTTGTTTTTCCCACGGCAGCCCTCAGGAGCTTTGCACGTCAAGGTGGCACTGACAGTGGGGACAGGGTCTTCCGGTGGGCCGGGCCGCAGTTCCAGGGAGGCCGAGGGTCCAGGCCCGAAGAAGGATGGCTTGGGGAAAGGCACGCTCTGCGGCTCAGCTGGAAGACCACAGAGAACTTGAGTTACACTCTTGTCCGTGAATGTGCTTGTCCTCTCTGCCTGGCCGGCAAGCTTCTCCGGGACTCCCCAGCGCCCCTGCTACCTGGTGCCGCCACCCCCCATTGCCAGCTTTCCGTCTGTGGGCCCTGCACAGAGGGCACAGGGGCTCCCACCTTCTCTTTCTCGAGCCCCACCATTTTTCATTGTCTTTGTCTGTTGTTTTAGAATCTCTCTTCTTTGAAATCTTGTCTCTCAGATTTCCTTTCCCTTTCAGAGACTCTGTCATCTGTAACTTCTCTGAGACTGGGGAGAATATCTGTCTGAACTCTTCATCTTTTTTCTCTCTCTTTCTAAGGGATATCCCTTCTGGTGGATTGCACATTTTTATCATCTGCTCTTTTAGGTGTTCCTTTCTTCCCCATGCCTGCCCCTGCCTCCTCTACCCACTTCCGGGGGGGAAATTCTGTGCATCTTTCTTTCTGGTTGTTGCCCATCTTTGAGGAGCTCTGGCTCCCTGTAGGGAACGAGGGGAGGGATCAGGGATAGGGAGGGGGGAAGGGGGGCAGTCCTCCATCTCCATGGGAACTGGTGATCCCTCTCACAAACGTTGGGCTCCCTTGTCCAAGGCGTGTGTTTCTCCATAATTTTCAGGATTCAGAATTTGAAGGGACTTTCAGAAAATTCTTTCCAGTCTACATTGTCCTTGATATGACTTGAGCTCTCTGCCCTCAGCTCCTTCGTCCCATCATATCTTGAGGCGTCTGTCCTGGCTGAGGCTGGGAGAGACGACAGCATGGCCATTCCCCTGCTTAGTGCCCTGTTGTGCTGTGTGGGGTCTGAGCTCTTCAGTGTTGTAGCCCTCGTGTGGGGAAACCCACGTTCTGTTCATTAACGCCTGTCTCTTCACTTAGGGGCCACCACCCAGCAGGATGGTCTGGTCACTGTGGTTTGGAGTTTCTGGGGATGAAGGTCCCTCATTGTGTCTGAGAAAGGCAGGGTTAGAAGGGAAGCAGATTATAAGGGCAATAGAGCGTGTTCCCCCCACTGCCCCCAGGCCCTCAGGAAGACCAGGACCACAGCCAGTGAGCTTCTCATTGGTGCTTAAGAAATGCTAGGATGTGGTTGACACCTCAGAAGACTTCCCTAACAGGAGAGCAGGAGCTGGTTGGTGGAAGGCTCTGTCCAGGCCACGATGAGGGCTTGGTTCAGGACAGTAGGTAGGAGGAGGAAGGAGGGATTTGAGGAGGAGAAATGACAAGCCAGATGCCCCTTAAAGTGACAAGGTGCCTGACTCCTTTAAAGCTGGGTGTCTCTCTGCAGCCACCTCCGTTCTTAGCCTCTGGATGTCCAGTTGTTGGGCAGGGCAGTGTGTCCCCGTATGTGCCTGACCAAGCCAGAAGGTGGGTTAGACGAATCCTGGCCGGGATTAGACACCCATCCTGGCCGGGTGTCTCCTGGTCTCAGGTGATAGGTTCAGGCAGGAGCATCCTAGTGTCCTGGTCCTCTGCCTGAGGGCATTTGGACCCTCCCCTGCTGGTCTTACCTGCTGCCCTCCCCTCTGGCCAGCTAGCCCATTCCTCCTGACAGAGCTTCCATTCTGCCCAGCTCTTGTCCCCTGTAATTTCTCCATCTTGCTCTTTCCTCATAGAGGTAGACCTTGTTTGTTTCTTGCCAGTTCCCCACTTTGAAGGCCTGAAATGGCCTGTGAGTGTAGAGCCGGGTCCCTTGAGGACAACTGCCTAGTGACAAAGTGCTGGTGCTTGGCTAACTGTCACCTCATTCCATCATTCTTCTGCCCCATCTATATTTATTGAGTCCCTGCTATGTGCCAGTCATGGGTTTAGCTGCTGGGGAAACGACAGGGGACAAAAGGAGACAGAGCCTTGCCCTCCCACATTTAGAGGGTGGTCCTTCCTCCGTCCAGGGGACATTTTCAGTGGGGCTCTGAAGGCTGTGGCTGCAGGAGGGCAGGGAGGACCAAACACACAACAATGGTCCCAGCCTGGCTGGGGGGTGTGGTGGGGGGTGGCATCAGGAAAAGCTTCTGGACAAAGTAACATCTAAGCCAAGAGTCCTGGTACAGATTCAGGCAAGGTTGTGCCGGAGGGAGAGGCCTCTGTGCAGATGGCAGAGCAGGTGTGAATGCCCGAGAGGCACAAGGAAGGTGGGTGCCGCCTCACAGAGCAGGGGGCTCCTTGGGGTGGGTGAGGCAGGAGAGCAGCCTACCCAGACCACTCCGATTCTTGGAAACACACTTGTGCACATGGACTGTTATTTCTGCAGTGGAGGAAAGCTTTGCATTTTAGCTCGTTCATGTCACCGTGGGGCGGGGGTTGTTTAGGACAGGCTGAGGCTGGCGCTCGGGGTGCTCACCTGCTTGTGAGGTGCTGAGGTCACACGAGGGCCTCGCGGACTGTCACTTGGTGGGCAGGTCTGAAGTCTGCCCAGCCTCCCTCTCTGTTGTGAAACTTCCGAGTGCTTGCAGCTTTAGCTGTGGCAAAGGGATCATCCATAAGGCTGTGCTCGGAGCGTGGCAGCTGGAACATACCCGTGCCGCTGATGAGGTGTCTGGTACCAGGGGCCATGCCTTGTCCCAGATGCTGCACCAGGAGCTGTGCCACCCATCCCCACCCTCAGAGACAGTCTTTATTCCTAACCCCGCTTTTCCAGTCCAGGGAGTGAGGCGACCCTTGATTATTCCTCTGGCTTTGCTGTACTGCCGGTTCCCGTGTGCTTTCTGTCCCTCTGGGCTACACTGGCACTTTCCCAGGCCGTCAGGGGCCAGGTCTCAGACTGCGCGCTAGCAGCAGGACCCCGCCGACTGTCGGCTTTGGCAGGTGTCTCGGTCCCAGAGCCAGCTCTGTGGTTCCTGCTTACACCGCCGGAATCCTGAAAGTCGAAAATAGATCATAGACATGTGGATGACCTAAATCCAAGCGGAGTGGGGGTACTCTGGGGGGAAGACGGAGCTGATTTATTTTTATTTATTTAATTAATTAATTATTTATTTATATCCTGCCTCATGCCAAAAAAGGATTAGTGGCAGCTTACAGAAATATTAACGTACAAGTGGCAGTTGGTTCCTCTTGCCCCCCGCCCCCCGTCAGTGCAAAGAGAAATGAGGGCAGGAATGCAAGATGAAGCCATGTGCCCCCCTCTGCCTGCCGCCTCTCACATTCTCCAGTCCAGGTATATTTCCTGGGCAAGTTCTGGCTTAAGCTGAAGCCTTTAAAGCAGCCCAGACCCTCCTGGCTTGTTGAGTTATTAAAGGTTGCCTCCAGATGCCCCTTATATACCTGGGAGCCTGCTGCTAGCCATACTGAAGAAGGAAACAAGTTCTGGGCAGAGGGCCAGGCGATTCTATGGCAAAAATAAATCAGGTACCCTGGGAGATGAGCCTTCTCAGATACTCAGGACCTAAAAAATCTTCAGTTGATTATTTATATTTATTTTGTTATTTCTTTCTTTATTTATTCGACAGACAGAGATCACAAATAGGCAGAGAAGCAGGCAGAGAGAGAGGAGGAAGCAGGCTCCCCGCAGAGCAGAGGGCCCGATGCGGGGCTCGATCCCAGGACCCTGGAATCATGACCTGAGCCAAAGGCAGAAGCTTTAACCCACTGAGCAACCCAGACGCCCCTATTTTGTTACTTTTTAAAGATTTATTTATTTATTTATTTATTTGAGAGAGAGAGAGAGAGAGAGCGCGCACGAGTGGAAGGGGCCAAGGGAGAAGGGGAGAGAATCTCAAGCAGACTCCATGCCGAGTGGAGCCCAATGCAGGGCTTGAGCTCACGCCCCTGAGATCGGGACCTGAGCTGAAACCAGGAGTTGGTCACTTAACTGACTGGGCCACCCAGTCAGTTATATTTAGAAACATTTAGTGTTTGCCTTCCATCGGAGAATAAATTCATGTGATCTGCCACCAAATGTTCAAGGACCTTCCTCTGGGCTAGCCAGGTGCTGCAGAAAGGACAGCAGGGAAACAGACCATAGCAAGAGCTCCCTAACTGTAAGAATGAAAGGTTGCGGTAAATGCTAAGAAGAAAGAAGAAAACGGGAAGGGTTCTGGTGGTGATAGGGCAGTGCTGGGTGTGGGGCCATGCTCTGCAGGGTTCTTTCTGAGGATATAATATATGAATGGAAGCCTCAACATTGAGCAGGGGAAAGCCACACTAAGAGCCAGGGGAATGTGCTACAGGCAGAGGAAAGGAGAGGCAAAGGTCTAAGGTGTGACAAATCTTGGAGAGTTCTAGGGATTGATGGAAGTTGTATGGCTTCAGTGAGGTCTTTGACTTCACAACTTCTGTTTCGACGTTAGGGGTCCAAGGGCTTCTGCTGGCGGGCCTGACTCTGAGACCGGTCCAGGTGAGAGTTTGGGCCCTCTTAGGAGGATTCAACAGTTCTGCCTTTTAAAGCAGAAGGAGCTCATCAGGCTGGATGGATGCTGGGGTAGGACACCTATGCTTCGGCAGGAGGACTTCATCTTCTCTGGTCGGGATTGGCTCTACCTGAGGAGAAGGGGAAGGTGCTAGAATTGGAGCCTGGATGCCCACAGGGGCACTTGAGGATTTGGGGATAAGGATTGGAGTAGAGAACCAAGGCCAGTAAATCAGGCATCCTCTAAGAGGTGTGTCATACCTAGAGATCAGGGGGTTCCTTCTAGAAGTGTCCATGGTAAGCAATTTCTAACTCATGGTCTCCCTGAGGATTGCATGACAAGAAACTGCATGTAGTTCACTGTGTCCGCTTACCCATTACTGGGAGACACCCGGTCCCCAAGACAGAGAACGGGGGTCACACTCAGCAGTCTATTTAGGACATGAAAGAAAGTGACTTTGCCTAGTCCCCCCGCCAGTGACATCTGATCATGGGCATCACATCGTACAGAAAGGCCCATGTCTGTCTTACCTTTTCACACATTATCTTTGAGAGAGGCCAACGGGGACATCAGGAGAATGTGAAGAGCAAACAGAGAGGCCGCCTTGGGTGGGATCTGTTCCATGGGAGGCAGGGTCCCAAGATTTTCCACTGAGCAGTTAGCCTTCTGAGGCTTTCTATTGCTGCAGGTGCTCCGGGGTCAAGGTTGGCTGAATATGTTGGAAGCACTAGCCTTCAGATGTGTGGCAGTGGGAAACGGGTGGGGAGCTTGACTGGCAAGGTGACCATGAACAATGAATTGTCTAAGTTCATGGACACATCAATACTTTGGTTTTCTCTCCCAACGGCAGAGGACAACAGGTAAATCATTGAGCCTGAAAACAGAAACTGGCTTGGTCGCAACTTGCAGATTTTCAGGAAAGCCTTTAAGTTGGATCCAGTTCTTCTCGCTGAATGTAAGGAGTGGAGGTGATAAGCAACACGAGCCAGGCTTGCACAAGCCCCATATCAAGCCTGGGGTTTTCCACCCTTACCAGGGAAGAGGAGGCCACGTGGAATCTCAGATCTGCCCGTTTACTTATATAGACTGAGACCTCATCTCCAGGGCTTATGATAAGCCTTCCATAGCCAAGATTTTCAAGTGCTTTCCACCTCCATTCGGATGTGTTCTTTCAGTCTTTGTAATCTGCCACACCCTCCTTCCTTCCCTGCTGGGCCCAGGCCAGTGTCTGCCAGGGCACTGTGTAGCGGTGCCTGGGAGCACCTGCCTATTGTGGCAAGGCTCACTGCACCTGCACCTCCCTACTCCTGACTGTGTTCCAGAAGGAAACTTTCGCCCCACAGAGGAGTAAATGAAGAAAGTTAAAGGCTGGCAAGCTCTAGGCATTAATGCTTTCTTATTTTTTTTCATTCATTCATCAACTCTTAATTGGAGACTACTATGTGTCAGACACTCTGCTAAGAAGTAATTAAAGGCAAAATAACTTTTTTTCCATGAAGTTTATAGCCTACTGAGGGTGACCGATGAGTAAGCAGATACTTATGATGCGATAAGTATTTTGCAGGGGTAGTGGGAGATGAGACCAGAGAGCATAAGCAGGAGCAAACCCTGGGGAGTGATTTTGGAATGGATTCTCTGAGCCATAGGGCCCCTTCTCAGATCTGGAAGCAGAAGTATCATGCATAGAAAGAAATTCTGGTGGGAAGTACCTGGAAGCACTGGCCATGGGCGGATGGCTGTCAGTAGGACAGAGCATTAGAAAGTGTTGGGCCTTGGCCTCAACAATTGATGGTGGCCAAGGAATGGTCTGGCCGGGGAGGTGGTGGAGCTCCCCTGGTGGGGCAGTAAACTGGGCTGAGCATATGCCTGTTTCAGACACATTGGTGGCCCCGAGTTTCCAAGGAGTGTTAGGTGTCACTGAAGCTAAGCAGGTTCTGGGCTGGAGATAGCCATGACATGAGCTCCCAGTTATTCCACCCCAGGATTCAAAATAAGGCTGTAATTCCTATAGGAGAGATGATTGAAAGGGAAACACAGGAGCCTAGCTCCTACGGGGGTACTGAACCCACAAACAAGCCAGGAGTTGCTCAGGGGTAGCCATACCCACAGTACCGTTTATGAATGGGCTCCAAGTAGATAGTAGAGCCATTACTCAAAGGGAAATGCCGATTTCATGGCCAAGGCCACTGTAGGCTATGGTCTTCCACCCAAGGTCAGCATTGTTCAGATCAGGGGGCCAGGCTGCCCCTAAGGATGACAGCACCAGTAAATCCAATGGAGACAGCATTGGCCAGGACAGGGGAAGGACTGGTCACATTTACCAGGCTCTTCTCCTTGCCAGGCCCAGTCTGTCCTAGGCACTCTATGTCTGTGATCTCACTACAACATTACATGAATGGGATGCTCTTTGTGTCAACCAAAGAGCAAGCTCAGAGAGAGTCTAAGTCACTTGCTAGTATCTCAGTCACCCTTGGTAGGCTCGGTGCTCCGTGCAGACCTCTGTGGCCCTGATGTGAGGGGGCAGACCAGAGCTGAGAGGCAGAGGCGAAAGTCTCTTCATGGGAGGGAACGGCTGGGAAGCCCAGCCATGGCTCTGCCCCTCACATAGGCTGCAGTGTTGGCTGAATGAGTCCCCTAGGCGGGCTGGTGAGAGACCTCATTCTCTAACAGCTTGTTCATTTCCAGGTTGAGAATGTCTCCCACCCACTGCCCCTCCTCAGCCTCCCTACCCTTTGCAGCCTGGGCCCTGGGAGGCTGGAGTGACATCCAACGCTCACAGCAGGTTCATTGCCCCGTGCACAAGTCTGCTTCCTGTCAGCCGGGTCCTGGTGGGGGGTGGGCGTGCTAATCTAATCGGCCCTTTCCCCTCTGTAATTACTGTAATCTATAACAATAATTATAGTCCATTTTATTTTAGTGCCACTTAGCTAAATGTGGCTGTGCACCACTGAGATTGCCAATAGAAATAAGCCCCTGGGGGAGGTGGGAGTGTGGGGAGGGGCGAGGGGGGAAAAGGCTGCCTCACAGCTCATGGTGACTGACCGTCTTGGCCTTTCTAAGCTCCTTGCAACCCTCCCAGGACACTCCCATTTTCTTCTGGAGTCCAGCGACCTGCAGATGGGTGAGCCATTGAGCCATTGGCCAAGAGGCAGGCCTGGCACATCAGCTCTAGGAGTGACAACCCAGGGACAGGGTCCTCTTGGACCTGAGAGCCAGAGTGACCCCTGGCTCCAGCTCCTGGGAGGTGGCTGCTACACTCTGGTCACAAAGTCTGCTGAGGGTGGGAATGCCTTCCTCTACACCCAGTTTCTCAAATGCCTCACGTGCTGTCTTAGGGCAGGTGCCTAACCAGCGTTGGGTGCCTGATTCTCTCTCTGGAGGTCGGTCCTTTTCCCATCAACCTTTATGGCCCCACCCAAGGTAGGTGCTGTGAGGTATGGGTGTGTGATTATAGCTTGAGGATTGGTTTATATAAACCAAAGTCAGAGCTTGTGTTTGACTAATAGGGAAGCTGGAACTCTGCTATTGAGATGAGGGTCAAAGAGTTCTTTAACATGGAGCTGACATGATTTTATTTTTTATCTTAAAGCTTTATTTATTTATTTTAGAGGGAGGGAGAGAGAGCAGGGGGAGGGGCAGAGGAGAGGGAGAGAGAGCATCTCAAGTAGATGCCTCAAGCCTGACACAGGGCTCGATCCAAGGACCCTGCAATCATAACCTGAGCTGATACCAAGAGTCAGACTCTTAAGCGACTAAGCCACCCAGGTGCTCCGGGGAGCTGACATGCTGTTAACATCTTGAACCATGAGATACTTGGTCAGGTAATAAACCCCTGAAAGAATCTTCCCGAGACAAGGCCCATGTATCTTCAACTTCCCTAAAATTTATGTCATTTTCTTTGCTGCCTGTTCTCCAGCTCTTTTTCATCTGGAGCAGATTTGGGGGAAGATCTGACCTGATAGAAACATCACAGTCCCATGCAGGAAACCACCCAGAAATTCAGCATTGCATGTTCTTGTCCTTAAAAGGTCCTCGCCTACCCTTCCATGCTGGGCCACCCCCAACCAATCCCTTCCACATAACATGGTCTCCTGGTATGTCCTGGTCTGGCTGTCCTTTCTCCAAGGCTGCACCTCTCTGCTTGCTTTTTAGGGGTTGGGGGGTGGTTTCTTTCTGACTCATGCGAGTCTCCAGTGGCAGTGACTTTATATTTTTTTTAATACAATGATCCTGGCTGTGCTAGTTGAAAGGGAGCATTGGTCAGTCCCTAAGTGCCCATTTGTCTGAAGCAGATTCCCAGCAGTTTCCTGAGGTGACTCCTGGTCCCACCAGTAATAATCCTTGTCTTGCCTCATGGCACAGGTGAGATCTGTTCCTAGTAGCACCCGTGGTTTCTACAGAAGGATGTCATCTCTCCCTGGCTCCATTTTCTGTGAAGGCTTTGAGGTCACTCCTTGAGTGGCAGGAGAGAGCTGTCTGTCCTCCTGGAGATTGCTGGGTAGTACCAGGCCAGTCTAGAGGTCACACTCACTTTTTCTGTCTGTAAACCAGCTGCAAGAATCTCCACTCAGGATGGCATGAAGACAAGAGGTCTGTCCTCTCTTCTCGATACTATAAAATCCACTCTGAAGTCAGTCCGGGCATCTGCAGGTGGTGCCGTTAAATGCCCACGTCTCTCCCACACACTTGGTGGAACTGGCATGGGTGCTTTGTAGTCTGCCACCTGAGCAACAGGATCTGGAAAGCCTTTCACCGCCTTCGTTGCAAGGAGGCTGCGCGCTGTCGCTGGCCACTTTTTCTCCACAGTCTGGGCTTTCCCCAGGAAATTCTTCCTGATTATCATGCCAAAAATAGTCATAATCCTCAGAGCAGTTTGTTTGCATGTATCTTCTGGACATGAGGCATGGGGTGACTAACAGCATTCCCATGTTCGGGCTGCTTCCTAGGAGGTAGGGAGCAAACCCAACAGGGTTCACCTGTTGGAGAGGTACAGACTGTCTTTGATTTCTGGTCAGGTGCTGGCTCCAGCTTATTTCCATCCTTACTTCCTTTTTTCTTTTGATCCCATGAAAATGTATGCTGTTGCAGTTAGCTTTGTAGGCTGCCTGAAGTCCCTCCTGGAAAAAGATTTCTACATCTGTACACACACTCATATACACACACACACAGAGGCTTGCACATGAATCTCATCTAGAACGGCCCCCAAGGCCAATGTGATTTGTCCCCCTGACCTCCCTGACTCTGTTACAGCTGCCCTCCCCTCCTTGCTGCCCCTTCCACTGGGTACACACTTCCTCAGGACGTTGGCACTGCTGTTCCTTTAGCCTGGAATGCTCTTCTTTCTGATATTCATTGGGCTTCCTTCCTCAAATACTTCAGGGTTTTACTTAAATATCTCCTTTCCTTCGACTTATTTATTTTTAAAGATTTTATGTATTTGAGAGAGAGCATGCATGACTGAGTAGGGGAAGCAGCAGATAGAGAGAGAGAGACAGAAGGAGAAGCGGACTCCCCGCTGAGCAGGGAGCCTGGTGTGGGGCTCCATCCCACGACCTGGAGATTATGACTTGAGCTGAAGGCAGTTGCTTAAATGACTGAGCCACCCAGATGCCCCAAGTATCTCCTTTTCAATGGGTCCTTTTTTGTCCACTTGACTTAAAATTTTAATACCTGAACATTCGCTATCCCTCTTGCCATAGAACTATTTGCATTAGTCTGCTAGAGCTCTCCGGAGAAACAGAATCAACAGGAGAAATAGAAATATATTTAATTATTAAATATCCTAAATATAAATGTTACTAAATATATATATGTACAAATTATGTGTATGAATTAGCTCACATGATTATGGAGGCTGACAAGTCCCCAAATCTGCAGGGTGAGTTGGCAAGCAGGAGAGGCTCGCAGGCTCAAGACCCAGGAAAAGCTGCTGTTTTCCTTTGAGCTCAAAGGCAGGAGAAAGCCAGTGACCCAGTCTGAAGGCAGTCTGGCTTCAGGAGAACTTCTCTCCTTCTTGGGAAGGGTCAGCCCTTTTGTTCCATTCAGGCCTTCAACTGATTGAACGAGGCCCATGCTCACTGGGGAGAGCAATGTACTTTACTCAGTCTGTAGATGTAAATGTGAACCTCATCCAAAAACACCCCCCACAGAAACACCCAGAATAATATTTGGCCACCTGTGGACCCGCCAAATTGACACATAAAATTACTGTCCTGCTCTCTACCACACTCTTTTTTTTTTTTTTTTTAAAGATTTTATTTATTTATTTGTCAGAGAGAGAGAGGAGCGAGAGTGAGCACAGGCAGACAGAGCAGCAGGCAGAGGGAGAAGCAGGCTCCCTGCTGAGCAAGGAGCCTGATGCGGGACTCGATTCCAGGACACTGGGATCATGACCTGAGCTGAAGGCAGCCACTGAACCAACTGAGCCACCCAGGCGCCCCTCTACCACACTCTTTACTTTGTCTTTCTTTGCTGGGTTTTTGGTCTCACTTTCTCCACTAGATTGTAGTGTACAGGGAAGCTATGATTTTTGCTTGCTTTGTTTAGGTTTAAAACGAAGCCTGGTTGGCTAACTCAACATTTTTCAAATGAAGAGGTTCTGTTTTCAAGCTGACAGGAGACAATAATTCAGTCCATCCCACAGAGATCTCATGAAAGACACTGGTTGCCAACAATTCCAGCATTTTCTTGGCGTGATGATATAGATTCAGACTACTGTGTGCATGCACCTTTCTGATCTGAAGGTTAATTGTTAAGTGTTATAATTAGTATTGTTGCTGTCATTATCATTTTGTGTTCACTCTAGTGACTCCCAAACCTGGCTGGCTTTTTAACTTAGGAATGTCATGAAATTCTTAAAAGAATATTAATTTGGATTTATTATAATTAAACTTCTAATTTATGCCCTGAGGAAGATTAATTTTGAGACAAAAGACTAACAAAAATAGGTCAAATCCATTCTAAACGATTGAGAATTCCTAGCCTCTAGCACAAGAAGGAAGGTCTATAAGACCTTGTCAGGGCTTCTGAGACCAGACATTTCAGGGTTCAGATCTCAGCCCGATCAGTCACTGACTGCATGAAAACTAGTCTGCACTACTTTTAAAAAATTTTTTTAATGTACAATAAATCTCTGCTTCTTTGCTGCAAATTGGAGAAAGTGATATTTCCTTAACAGGCTTATGGAATATGATTCTTGGTGTAAAATGCCTGCTACGAGGCCAGTCATATAGTACGTGTTCATTCAGTATGAGTTTTACTAAGGGGCTGAAAGGGATGAGTTAGCATTTCATGGGTTGGAAAGTATACCTTGGTAACATACCTCTTAACTAACTACATCATGTAGGCATTTTCTCATCTGAACTACATGCTACTTGTTTATGCTGGTCGATCACCACTGTATTATAGCTTGTGTCATCAACAATGCCCACATTTTATTTTTTTAAAGATTTATTTATTTATTTGAGAGAGAAAGAGAGAGTACATGAGTGGGGAGAGCAGCAGAGAGAGAGAGTGACTCCCAAGAAGACTCCCCACTGAGTGTGGACCCTGACCTGGGGCTTGATCTCTGAGATCACAACCTGAGCTGAAATCAAGAGTCAGATGCTCAACTGACTGAGTCACCCAAGTGCTCCAGTAATACCACATTTAAAAAAAGCAAAGATTATTCCCTTGTCGGAGACACACTATAAAAAAAAATATAACAGTATGGATCTCAGAGGACAAAGAATTAATTTCTGGCAGTGCGGGAAGTGTGCATGTAGTGTGTAGCAGAAGCAGGTAGAGATATCTCAATATTTGGAGGAAAAATGTTCTCTAAATGATACGAGGACTTAGGAGTCCAAGGGCATTAGCTTTTGTTTTTTCTTAGATGAGGAAGAATCATCCTTGATCTGATACTGATTTTGTAAAATTGGGTTCTGCTGCCTTCACACTCAATTTGAGAACAGAGTTTCAGATGCCAGCTCTTAATCCTGGGCACACCTACCTTTTCATCTCTGCGTCTGGTTGGGGTGTTAGGAAGAGGCTCCCAGCACACCACAGGGACCGGAGGAAACATTTCCTGTGATAGAGAGCATCCTTTATTTCCCTTGCTGCCTGGGGTTCCGAGCACATATGTCCCCATATGGAACCACCCTCTGGGCCAAGCAGGGCATCCTGGTTGCTCTAGACAAGAGCACACACTCTGGAGATCATACTAGTACCAAATCTTTATTAAGCCTTTACTATGTGCCAGAAGTTCTTTGAAGGACTTTATATCTTTACGACTGACTGAGTCTTCCCCATACTCTTGTGATGGAGGAACTGATGCTTCCCTCCACTTGTGTAAAAAGAGACACAGGGAGGTGTAGCTTACCCGGGATCACACAGCTCAGAAAGGCATGCGCATGGGGCTGGACCCAGATGGTCTACCTCCAGATGGGGCGTTAAGGAAGTTGGCACGTGAGTGTCACTGAAACATCTAATCTCCTGTCAGCCCTGCTGTGTGCCCGGCACGTTATACATACCACCTCTCAGTCCTGGCAGCTACCCCCAGGATGGATTATCATCCGCATTTTACTGCTGGGGGAACTGAGGCAGGCTGAGTTTAAATGATGCGCTCAGGGTCACAGGAGCAGTAGCTGGGAGGGACTGGACCTTCGCCGAGTGGGGAAGGATGAGGACCAGGCTCCTGCTCCCTCTGTAACACTGATTCTCGGTCGTTCTCCTCCCTCCAGCCCTTGCCCACCATCTCCTGCAAGCACACTTGGTTTCTGGGTCTGAAAGGATCCACTGGAAGTCGAAGGTCAGCGTGTTCCAGAATCCTAGCTATTGGTGCCCTTGGCTTTGAGTCCATTTGAGCTACTATGCCCGTGGGAACAAAGCATGAGTGGAGGGGGTCTAGCAGACCCTCCTTTCCAGAATAGCACAGGTGCTCTGAGACCTCGGGATGGGGTTAGGTGAGGGACCCATGAGGCTCTCCCAATTCTGTGCCGTGGCACGAGGTGGAGCATGCTTTGCTCCTTTTATTTCCCCCAGTCTGGCTTGACCTGGTATTATCTAAGTTGTAACAGAACACACAGTCTGGGCTGGTGCCTGTAGAGGGTAGATAAAAATCAGAATCTGCGTAAGGCTGCAGCCTGCCCTTCCCGGCAGGCATCTTTCCATCACTCCCAGATTCCAGTGTGCAAAGCTAAGCAGGTCCCGATGCAAAGGGCCACCTCTTAGAACACAGTGGCATCATGGGAGCCACCCATCATTTCGGCATTTAACTTTTTCCCCACCTTTCCATGCTCATCTCCACAGGTGTGAGATATCTGGCATTGCTGTCTGTTCACTCGAGCTCAAGCTGATAGGAGAACAGGCCTGGAAGGGGGCAGTTAGGACCTCTTTAGATGGTCTGATTTAACCTCATCACATTTCTGCTTGTAGAGCAGATAATGCTGTCAAATGCTGTCCAATCTTTCTGGTATTCAACATGTTTTAATTAAAACAGAAAAGCACGGGCAGGACCGGGAGAGGAGTGGCTGAGCCCGTCCTTCTGGACTTGCCCAAGAGTTTATCGTCCTCTTGATCTCTGATTTCTGTCATTCTGGAACATCTGGGAGTAGTGTCTGCTAGGAGTGCTGGGCCTGGCACGGGATAGATGGCCAGTAAGCGCCTGAGCCCAGGGACAGGGATAAAACCCTGGTGGAAGCAGGAAGGCTCCCACTGGGCAAGGCCATTTGCACTTTCCCAAGGCAGGCTTTGGATTTTTCTGAAAGAGTAGAGCAGGGAAACAGAAATCGAGACTCGTTTCCATTTATGTGTTTTGCGTGCCTGCCCCGGGGGCCTTCACAGAGTGAGAAACAAACAAGACAAGGCACTCCTGGGCCAGGGGCTGGCGAGCCAACCGTTTCCCTCACATGAAAGGTGTCGGAGCTCTCCCACCCAACTTTTTCTCCAGCACCAACTCAGCTACAGGAACAGAGGAAGCAAGAAAGGTATCTTACTTTGCCAAAAACATTTTGCAGAATGACAGCTTAAAACATTTCTGTTTAAATAGTCCGCTCCTCGTCAGACTTCGATGCTTTCTTCTTCTTCACGTCCCTCCAAATATTGTCATTCCCTGGGGATAGTGGATTGTTCCACATGCTTCCCCGTTAGTGCCTGTCACACCCCAGCTTTGGGGAGCTTTCATGTTCTTCGTCTCCAGCTCAGGACTCTTTACATAGGTCATGGCTCAGAAAGGTCTTTCCTTTTGCTTGGAATTCTTGATCTCCTACTGACTGACTAGAAGTTAAAATCCAAAATATCAGCATGGTACATGTGGCATACTTGTCCCCATGCCCAGAAATTATTTCTTATGGGTTCTTTCAATCCACTAGAAAATGAGCTTCCTTAGGTCAGAAATCATACCATTTTTGCCCATCACAGTGTCTCAAGGGTCTATAGTGAAAAGCTGTGAGAAGCATCACATGTATATAAGTATGTATGTACGTGTATGTGTGTGGATACATACGGAGAGTGCATAACGACATCATTCTTGATGACCTGGCCCTGGAGTCACCTTGCCAGGTTTCATCACCACCATCCTGCCTTGGATTCCCTTGGTGCCCCTGTGTTCCCTCCCTGAGCCATCAGCTCATCACCCAGTCACTCCATGTCCTTGCTTCCCCATAAGCCCCACTAGGTTTCCCTGCCTCACAGGATGGAACAGCATGTCAGATGTGCTCATCCCCTCCAAATTATAAATAAATAAATAAATAAATAAATAAATAAATAAATAAATGATTTTTAAAAATGTGCTCATCCCAGGAGCCTGAGCTTACAGCTATTCTCACGCCTTTTGGACCCCTCCTGCTGGAGCTGGGGTTCCCTGCGCTCCTCAGAAGTCCCTCCCTCCTCCGTGATCACCCTTATCCCATTGTTGCCTGTTTTTATCCTCTGTCTACCCATCTCTGACATTCCACAGGAGGCATGGCCTCTTCCTGTAGATCCCGCGGGCAACACGGACCTGGCACGTAGACTCCCAAGAATTGGTTAAATGAATGAGTCCCCAGGTGGTGACAGACCGTAGACAGAAATACATTTGGGGCATGGATTTGTTCTTTCCTCAGTACTTTCTCCATGATTTCAGGTATAAACTTCTGCGTGTAAGTGTGTCTGACGATGTTAAATGTCTGCCTGTGACTGCTGACTGGTATGATGCCCTGTGCTATGGTGAGCAGCTTCCCCAGTTTGCCTGCGAGATAGGGTTTAAAAAGTGCTGAAATTGGCAGAGTCCTACGATTGGTTTGTCCTTCTCTCCTGGTCTGTGGCCAGTTAAGAAGTCTCTTTAGTAGATGAAAGGCTGGGTATTTGCTGCTCTAACAATCTTTGGTGCCTCTGTTTATAATATCCATGAAGACAGAGAATGACACCTTCAAAGAAATAAAATTAGACAGCAATAGGATACAGGTTTCTAGAATCTCTGAAAAATTCCAGTGCCCAGGTCCCACCTCCCTACCACTTCAATCATAAGTCTGGGGGATGGGAGCCGGCCATCTGTCTGTTTTGTAGAGTCCCAGGAGGTTCTCATGTTCAGCAGAGTTGCAACCCCAATGATATGGAGTTGTGAAGACACAACTGTGAATGGGTTTGATGATGAGTGGACTGTAGGTGGAAGGTAGACAAAGCACTACTGGTAGTGTTGGGGTCGATTCCACGTTAAAACATGTTAACCCCCTAGGGCCTGCCTGGGCCTACTTAGCCATAGTGACTCCATGTCGCCTAGGTAGATATTTTGTTGTCTAGAAAAGTTACTGCTCTCGGTTCCAGGTAACTGTTACTAAAACACAACACCTAAAACAAGGTAACTGTTACTAAAACACACACCTAAAACAAGGCCAGTTCCAAGTAACTATTACTAAAACACATACCTAAAACAAGGCCATTGGTAACCGTTACTAAAACACACAGGAGACATCCAATCAGCCAAAGCCACAAATGGTCAACAAATGCAGATGCCTGCCATTGTGCCCTATAAAACTAGCCTGTAAGACCAAGGGGCGTCGCTCTCTTTGGAGGCAGCCCTGGCCGGTCAGTCTGACTTCTAATGCTTGGCATAGAATAAAGCTTTACATATCTTTCCCTTTGTCTCAGCCTCATTTCCCTGGCTGGTCAGTCTAACTTCTAATGCTTGGCATAGAATAAGGCTTTGCGTAACTTTGTCTCAGTCTCGTTCCTTTGATAACGGACCCAACAGTAGTAGTGGTAGCAAGATTGTTGGCTCAGCTAGGAGAAAGGAGGTGCCCGGACACCGTGGAACCCTGGTGTTGGGCACTCCAGTCACCTCTAGCACTTCTTGTCACATCCAAGAGTGACAGCCTACGTTGGGACAGTGGCCATCCTGTTTGGTGGAAACCCTCCATCTGTGGCTGTGCAACTTCCCTTGGGCCCTGGGTACGGTAAAGTCCCAGCACAGGCCACACCAGCTCATGCCCATGCTTTAATGAGGTGACTTTCAGCTCTGTCCCAGCCAGGACCCTCAGCCCATCTTTTAAAAAGTGTGTTTCTGTTTTCCCCATAAGTGGAGAGTGAGGAAGCTTTTCTTATTTATTTATCAACCTTGTTTATTTTATCTTCTTTCAGTTGTCTCCCATGTCCTTTATTGAGGAAATCATGTAGTTGAACTGAGCTTCCATTTTCTTATTTATAAAAACAGGATTGCTTTGAATATAAATTTTTACTTCACATACATACATGCTGAGTACTCATTCTTGGCCTGTACCGTCAAGAGCTGCTTGCTAAATCTTTACAGCCTTCGGCAGAGCAGCAAAGGCCTTACCCACCAGCTCCTCCAACATGGGAGGCCCAGGAGTGTCGAGTGAGCCGGTCAGGAACGAGGAGGGCTTAAGGTTAGGAGGGGCACCTCAGTCTCTCTGTCCATAGCTTCGGATTAGCCACCTCACTGACACCACCACCAACAGAAAGTATTTTACTATTTTTCTGATGGCATAGAACTCAGGCACATACTGTTTTAAGTTCATCAGGTTAGAATTTTTTTTTTTTTTTTTTGTAGATAATTTGATTATGTCATCTATTTACATGGCTGAAAAAAATCCTTTTATTTTTTTATTTTTTTTAGGAGTTAGAAAGGTACGTAGTGAAAATTTTCTTCATACTAGTTCAGAAGGAACTTCTCAATTTATTTCTGTAGGGGCCTTATGGCAAATTTTTTGTTTGTCTATTTACCACTGCAGTGCTTTCCTGTGAGTGAATGGAGCATGATTTATTTTACCAGTACTCAATAGAGGGACATTTAGGCTGTTCCCAATCTTTTTGCTACTGGAAACATTGCTGAATGAACAACACTGAACATAGATTAATTCAAAGTGCATGAGAATAACTTTAAGAGAAATATCTGGGAATAGGATTGCTGGTGGAAAGAGTTTTCATGCGTGCAGTTTTACTAAAGATGGCCAACTTGCTTTCCAAGGGTTCAAGTCAATATTCTCCACCCACCAACAGTGAATGGAGGCAGCGATTTTCTCAGAGCCTTACCAAACACTGAGGTGTTTGCCACTGTGATAGGCGAAACATTGTAACATAGAATAACTGGATTTTATGTTTTTTATTATCCTCCACAAGGCTATGTATCTTTCCAACTATTTTAATAGCATTTTCTGTTAACTGCTATTCATATACTTTCCCATGTTAAAATTTGGGTTTTTGATGTGTCTCATTCTTGTTCATTTGTAGGTGTTTTGATACATCAGGGAGATTACCTTTTGTGTTGTGCTTTGCCAGTATTTTCTCCAGAATATTGTAGTTTACTTATTACCATCATTATTGTTGTTATTATTACTTTTGTACCACATGAAAGGTTTTTATGTAGCCCAATTATCATTTTTTTTTCTCTTTATGGACTCCAGGTTTAAATAATTTTCTGTGTTTTTTCTAGTATTTTTACAGTTTTAATTTGCTACTTTTTTTTTTTTTTTAAAGATTTTACTTATTCATTTGACACAGAGAGACATGGCAAGAGAGGAGACACAAGCCGGGGGAGTAGGAGAGGGAGAAGCAAGCTTCCCACTGAGCAGGGAGCCTGATGCGGGTCTCAATCCCAGGACCCCAGGATCATGACCTGAGCCAAAGGTAGATGCTTAAAGACTGAGCCACCCAGGTGCCCCAATTTGCTACATTTAAAGCTTTGGTTCTTTTGGAATTAATTCATCCTGGTGTGTTGCGTGCCTAGTGAGAAGAATGAATCCCACTTAATATTTTTCCTGATGGTCACCCAGTTGTCCCAATACCATTTATTGAATAATTCATATTTTCTGCACTTTCTTAGGGTTTGGTTAAGGGCAAAACATTCTCAGCTTTCATCCTGCCTTAATGGATTTTAGCCTGGGATTTCCCAGGAAAGTGATAAATCTCTTTGTCAGGGTCTCTGGTGTTTACCATTCCTGCTCTGTCCAGAATTACTGTGTGCTTCTTAACTCCAGCACCTGCTGGATTTCCAAGGCTTCGTGGCTGCCTCCCTTGGCAACAAGACTCTCTTCCTCCAAAAAGCAACTCAAAGGCTCTATGGGTCTGATGTGCCTTCACAGTGCCTACAACACCAGTACCAGCCAGGGCCATTTGCAAGCAGAAAACTTGCAACAAATACCCCGTGGCTTGCCAGGCTTGCCAGGCTTGCTAGGCTTGCTAAGCTTGCTAATTTCTACCAAATGATTCTGCCTTGGGACAAAATGGGTCCTGCCAGCTAAAAGAAATATTTGCAGGTGGAATCAGAGCTATACTGGGGAAGTGAGAGCATAAAGGTGTCGGAAAATGTCATCTGTCAAGCATATGAAAAGACAAGAGGATGGAATGAGCAGTCCCATCCCTGAACTCTACCTCCTCCTCTTCTCATCCCCCATCCCAAACTCTGGCTGATGGAATGATTGACAGGGAGCTGAAAACTCCAGCAAAATGTACATGACTCAGGACTTCTGGGTCCTGTTTGTCTATTGATGTATTTCTATGTAAAGTTTATTTCCCCTTGTAGTGCAATTGCTGGGTCATAGGGTAATTCTATTTTCAACATTTTGAGGAACCTCCATGCTGTTTTCCAGAGTGGTTGCACCAGCTTGCATTCCCACCAACAGTGTAGGAGGGGTCCCCTTTCTCCGCATCCTGATCTCCCTGATATGAGGAAGTGGAGATGCAACATGGGGGGTTAAGGGGGTAGGAGAAGAATAAATGAAACAAGATGGGATTGGGAGGGAGACAAACTATAAGTGACTCTTAATCTCACAAAACAGAGGGTTGCTGGGGGGAGGGGGGTTGGGAGAAGGGGGGTGGGGTTATGGACACTGGGGAGGGTATGTGCTATGGTGAGTGATGTGAAGTGTGTAAACCTGGTCATTCACAGACCTGTACCCCTGGGGATAAAAATATATATTTATAAAAAATAAAAAATTAAAAATAAAGTAAAAATAAAAAAAATTAAAAATTAAAAAAAGTTTATTTCCTCTTGTAAAAATAAGCATGCTTATTGTGTATAGATATGCTTTTTAACTTCTTTGCCCTTTCAGTGAATCTCATTCAATTAGAATAGGAAGCAGCTAAAGAATGAGCCTGCATAATGAAGGAAAAGAGATTACTAAAGCCTGCCAGTGGGGGATGGTAAAGGGGAGGAGGATGGGCTCACAGAAATGTAAATTAAAAGAGTTAGGTCTAGGCAGTATAAACATTTTAACAATGTTTATTCTTCCAATCCAAGAGCATGGAATGGTCTTCCGTCTTTTTGTGTCTTCTTCAATTTCTTTCGCGTGTTCTGTAGTTCCTCAAGTACAGATCCTTTTACCTCTTTGGTTAGGTTTATTCCCAGGTATCTTATGGTTCTTGGTGCTACAGTAAATGGAACTGATTCTCTAATTTCTCTTTCTGTATTTTCATTGTTAATGTATAAGAAAGCAACTGATTTCTATACACTGATTTTGTATCCTGCCACATTACTGAATTGCTGTATGAGTTCTAGTAGTTTGGGGGTGGAATCTTTTGGGTTTTCCCTATAAAGTTTCATGTAATCTGTGAAGAAAGAGAGTTTGACTTCTTCTTTGCCAATATGAATACCTTTTATTTCTTTTTGTTGTCTGATCGCTAAAAATAAACAAATAAATAAATAAATAATAAAAACAAAACCAAGGTACAGTTCAAGAAATGAAAGTGATTAGATAATAAGCAAATTTCTCCTATTTTTATCCTAAAGTAAATATATTTTACTTAGATACATATATAAAATAAAAAAAAAAAATAAGAGTTAGGTCAACAGCTACCTTTTGAATTTGGCTGTACATTTTCCAGCAAACCAAAAATGGAAGTACTAGTTACAAGCTTTATAGTAAGATAAAGAACTGTGCATGAGAAGCCCAGCTTGACTTGATGTCACAACCTAGGGCCTAGTTCTCTCTAAGGTCCAAATGCTCTTTATAAAGAAATCCTAGACCTCATGGGATTGACAGTCACGTGTGTGGATTTGCTTACAGGAAAGAGGAGCATAAATGTATCCTTAACCTGTGGAGGAAAGATCCTTTACATCTAGTTAGGTTTGTAGGCTGGTAGATCCCTGTTATGTGAGATGTGAAAGGTATGCCATTTCAAAGGATCTTTTAAAGGAAAAGAACACAAAATTATGAAGATAAAATCAGGGTGATTGAATATTTATACACTGAGAATATAAAATAACACAGATTATAAAAAACACGAAAAAGTTGACAAACATGACAAAATCATACACACACACTGCCTTGTGCACGGTTCTATAATCCTTTTTCCCACTTTTTAAAATGTAAAATCTCATTGTAACATCTCATTGTTGTGGTTCTGTACATTTCAGATTATTGTCCAGTTTGGGTTTTTATATGTGAGTTATAAGATCTGGAGCATTTTTCCATGAATAGCTTCTGACTTGGTTTATTTCAAACCCAGTTTGTCTATCATGCCCATGTTCATCCAGTGGGCAGGGGCTGCAGGGCACACATGGCCATGACACGACCTTACCTGGGCACCTTGGTGGTCTGAAAGCAGGTGAGTTGGCACACAAGATGGTTCAAAGAAATCCTGGATTGCCACCCTGAGACTGAGGACAGTAAGTTAACTCTGCACAACAGTGACGATAGACCACAGAAATGTGCCCCACTAAACTCAAACCAAATGTACCAAAATGTGGCTTCCCCAAATTTCTCCTAGCCACTCAACCAGCAGTAGATGTAAGAACATGTGGTTAAAAAGAGTTGGAGTGGAGCAGTGGTCTGAATTGATTTCAGTTCAGTATCTTACCTTTGCACATTTCATAAAACTGAAGGGGTGCGGGAGCACGTAGCCAGAGCAACAGAAGGACCCTGGGCCAACGGAATCCCCTTTAACTGAGGAGCCTGATGCGTGCAGAATTCCCACAGGGTTGCCATGATCATTCCCCATGCCTCTGTGGGCTTTAACATAGGGGATTTGGAAGCAGACACCACACCCCAATTTATGGCGGTGTGACCATGCCATACTCGTTTCATATTTGTGATCCTTGGCTGATCACCTTGACCACCGAGAGCCTTATCATAATATGAATGCACGGGGTTGCGGGTGAAATGAGATCTACATCCGTTGCTTTGTTCAGCATCCAGAACATCACAAGCTTTAAATAAACACCGCGTACAAAGATACACCAGACAGACATTTTGAAGGAGACCATTGAACCACTACTTTGTCCTCTGTGGGACCAAAAAAACCCTGCTCCATCTGTGCTTGCTATATCGTCAAACTGTTCTTAATATTTTAGAACCATAAAGGTCTTGCCTTCAGACAAGTAGATCCTGATTTTTGTTTTCAATCTTCTTCTTCCCTTTTCCTTGAATTACCTTTACGTCCCTAACTCTGGCTAACATTTAACATTAACCAGAAGTGCCAGTTAAAATCAGACCCAACTCTAGCTGCTTTTTGGGAGGAAGGGAAGTTACTAACGTAGTGTGGGAAGGAGGAGGGCTGAGCTGAGGGGACAGGTTTACCAACTTAGAGCAGATTCGGGAATCAAGTCCCAAGTACATTTTCAAAGGCTTTGGGCAACCCCTGAGCACAGGCTGGTTATTCCACCATGAAGGCTCTCTCTTCAGGGGACCACAGAAGCCTCCCCACCTGGGTTTGCTGTCTCTGTTGCTGGAGGACCTCATTGAGGACTTGTGAATGCTGCCCAAAAGTGCCATATGGGGCCAGGCAAGGGCCCTGCATCTGTTTGCGGTCTTTTGATGGGTTGATTTGCCAGATGGACCCCTGCTAAGAATGGTGCTCCTCAGGGGACTCTGTGTTGCCCTTTAGAACAGTGACTTGGCAGGACGACACCCAGCAGTGTAGAGAGACTCTCGATTTCTCTGATTATTAAATGTGGCTGCCCCTTGGCCCAGGAAAGATTTATGGAGCATTTCGGATCACCTCTTGTCACCCTTCATGGAAAGGGTCCCCATTTGAGAGGCCTGTCATCCTTTTCCTGAACACAGTGGATTTCTGCGGGCAGAAAACATATTTATTTAACTTTTATTAAGAGCTAATGTGGGAGCATCTGACAGTCTCCAGAGGTCTTCTCTGTGGCCTCCTCTGTAATTTATGTATGATTTAATCTTCAAATGCAGCCTCATAGAGACTGCGGGATTTTCCTCATCTACCTTCTCACACAGAGATGAAATTATTCCCCAAGCATCTTAGATCACGAAATGGTACCTTTTGGAAATGAAAAGATAATACTGTTTATGTACGAGTACGAGAGAATTACTTTACTTGTCTGTAGTAACACTGATTAAATTGAAATGTCAGAGCTAATGTTACAGTTAATAAATGTTATACATATTCAAATCTGTCTAAATACTGAAGATTCTGACTAAAGCGGGGGAATGCTATTTAAAATTGCGGGAATACCCAAATCTCCTTGTGAATGCCATTTGCGTTCTCCATTTTCAGTGAAGAAGGTACAAATGTGTATTATAAATGAGACCCGTGTCGGTGATATCTGCCAGTGATGTTTTGTCACTTGGAGTTTTCTTAACCAGATAAATTGGTACTGTTAGGAAAAATCTACCTAGCATTTGGGAGCTGTTTTGTGAGATACGTTGCCGTATGGAAATCAGAAGGTGGAGGGGTGGGGGTCGTGGTGTATTGTCGAATGTGATGGGAAAGTGGAGTGTTGGATGTCACTATGCCAGGGGCCTCTCACAGCCTCATAAAGAGCTATCGTTGTGTCTTCTCTTCTTTGTAAGACAAAATGTAGTTGACTGCTGTCTCAGTGGGCATCCTGGGGCAAATGGCCATAGCATCCTTTCTTTCAAGGGGTAGAACACAGAGAACATGAGGGGGAGGAATGCAGAGGAAGGGGGATGAGGGCTGTGGACAGGCAGCTGGCTCAGGGTGACTGGCAAACAGAAACCAAGACTCCGGTGCCCCTTGCCTGTCCTCTGAGAGTCAAGTCTCAATTTGTGAGGAAGGATGGCACTTCTTGCTCTGGCCATAAGAGGGCTTTGCTAGCTTGCTGCCCACCCACTCCCCCCTCCTCAGATGCTCTCCATTCTGCTGCGGTTTCCCAGTTTCCAGAAAGAGCGTGTGATTTCCAGCCTCATAGACACAGGTGCAAATTCTAGCCTGCCCCGCAAGTAGGTGTGCCACTTTAGGCTGGGTTTTAATGGTGAGGCTGCTCGGGAGCCTCATGTGTTAGAGAGAGGGTAGACAGATTTGTCTCCTGGGACCGTGCTGCTCCATCAGTGAGCTAATGGGTCTCAGGCACCTGGCAAGTCACTGTTTCACAGGTGGCACTCACTCCTCCCTCGTGGCTCCAATGTTGGTGTCAGGTGTTTTTATAGCCTCAGGGTGGAGGGTCCTCTTCTCCTCCCCTCTGCTCTCCCTCTGTCCTGGCAAAGCTCAGCCAACTTTGTTGGCCAGCGGGAAGGGAGCAAGCAGTCTGTTCTCTTTCTTGCTGGCCCGTGGAGCAGTCCAGGGCTTAGACAGAAAAGAGGAGGCCAAATGAGGCACAGTCCCTGCATCCGGCTGGAAATGGGAGTGACTTGTGTGAAGAAGCTCTTCATGGGCGGAATGTCTGTGACAGAGAAGCTGGCGTCGGCGGACAGGTAGCTCACCACCCTGGGAGGATTCTAATTCAGCAGGATTTTACCAGCAAATGACTGTATCAAAGAAAGGATATATTAAAGTGTGCATTAGGGATGGTGGTTATTATAAATTCTTTGAAATCTCATTTAGATCCAGGAAACAGACTGTGTTTGGAAGGCTCTGAGGATTAATCCTTTTGGAACAATGGAGTGTCAGTGATCATTTGGAAAAGTAATTATGCCAAATTTAATTATCATGCACGTGCATTTCATCAGCATCACGGTGCACGCCCAGAGGACGGTCGGGGAAAGACGGCCCCAGCTCGGGCCCTGGATTGAGGAACGTGGTGCAAAATTATGCACGTCGTAATGGAACGTCACGTAATGTGAGGCTTGATGGATGCGGAGTTGGTGGGTGGAGTGAAGGGGAGGGGGTGTTTGGCCCACTCAGCAGATGTTTGAGATATTTGTAAAGGCTTTTCAATGATTTCAACATGCTGGAGAGGAGCAAACCACATTTCAAGTAGGCTGATAGAAATGTTTCCCTGTCTTAAGCATTTCTTTTGTTCTGTGTTCTTGTGGTAGCCTCACCTCTTCTGAATTGCAAAATTCAGTTCGGAATAGTCAAGTGAGCTGCTAACATGAAGGACAGACGGACCAGGGCCGTGTGGGTCCCAGGGTTCTCAGAGTTTGTGATATCGGAGGCTGACCTCTCTGTCTTCTGGCCCCCATGCCAGTTTCCTCCCTTCGGCTAGGTAGCAGTTATCCTTTAGAACCTACTCTCACGGTCCCTTGTTCAGAGGGCTTCCCCTGATGGCTATGGGTTGGCTTGGGTGCCATGCCCTGACCCGCACCGCACAGCCCGTGCCACTGCTAACTCATATGTGTGTTACTTCTGTTCCCTGTGGGCATCCGCCGTCAGGGAAGTGACCGCACCCTTTGCTCAACACCATCCCCCAAACCCCCAGCACCACACTTGTGCAGAAAGGGTTCAGTAAATATGTTTGAATGGACGATCGAAAATTGGAAGGAACAGGAGTCAGTTCTTCCTCTGTACACATCCCTAACTGTGCTGAAGCCTAAACGAGCTCTTTAGGGGTGTGATCTAGAACACTCAAGACAAAACTATTAGTGTTTGGAACACGGATCTTCCATTTGATGAGTGACAAGAGCTAATGGGTTAGCCTCTCTGGGGCTCAGTGGGGATTGTAAAATTGGCCATAGACTTCCTTGAGAGGACAAACCAAAATAGCATAGAACAGGTGCTCTGGCCTTCCTGGTGTACTCATGAAAAGTTACTTTTTATTTGCTCAGCTGAGCTCAGAATCTCTTTATTACCTTTTGAAGAACTGGCCAAAAATTTATTAGGGATCTCAAAGCGAGCACCTTTAGCTTCAGGGTAGAAGTGTTTTTAGTAGCCGTGGGGCTGAAGCCATATCTCATGGATGTGAGTGGTCAGTGGAAACATGAGTCCATATTGTAGAAAGAATTTCTGCCTCTGCTTTTGGCTGAGAACCTCACTGCCACAGGCGGGATTCGATGGCCCTGCTGCGGTTTGGTATCCACAAGATGCAACTTTCCCTGGCAGGGTCTTTGACCAAGGCCCATGACCCTCAAATCACTAAGCCAAGCAGAATGGCTGCCCAACTGGAAATCCAGGAGTATCGCCTCCATCATGGAGCCCTTAGGAGAGATATAGTGGGAAGGTTATGAAGGGGGTTCTTGAGAAATCACGGAGAGTGTTGCAAATACACATCGTCGTCATCCTTTGCCTCACTAGCTGATACAATGGGTGTGACCAGTTGCAACTGCTCTTCAGGGACACCAGTGGGCTTAAAGGTAGAGGGGTGCAAGTCTGCTGTGACTTCTGTGGAGTTAACCCAGTTTTCCTGACAGCAAATGAGTAAAGCCAACTCCACATTGGCAAAGTGGGGGAAAGAAATTATTTGGAAATTGCCTGTGTGTCAGGCGAGTGCTAAGTACATTACCTCTTATACTTTCATTTGATTCTCCCGACAACCTGAGAAGTAGGTGCTACTGTCTCAATTTATAGGTGAGTTGCCCAGATTACACGGTTCATAAGAAGAAGAATACAAAAAATATCTGAAATGTATCAAGTACTTGCCATAGGTAGGCATTTGGTAGAGCTGAGCCCTGTAAAATTGCCGTGTGTGTAAGTCAAAAACAGTTGATGGTCAACACGTTCATGTTTCTCATCTGTGGCTGAACTAGCAGGTCAGAGAGGGCCAGTGGTCTCCAAGTTTTCTATTAGGACAGCCCTTCCCAAAGAGGTAAACTACAGTGCTACTAAGAGAACCGGATGTCATTCGGGCATTTTATGGATTCATAATCACCACCGATGCTATTCTTAAGGCCTCCATGGAGAAGGGGACCGCCTGGGAACCGAAGGAGACCAGGGGCGGGGGTGGAGGACTTGGGGCATGAGAGCACATCCCCAGGCACCATGCTTTAGGGACCAATTTCTTCCGCTAATTCTCCACCTGGCATGGCAGGGTGCCCTTAGAGGTGGAAGATGGTTTTGCTGTATTAAGTTTAAAATGTCATCACTAATTAGCTAGGATTGCAGGCTGGAGAGATACAGCACCAGGCCTGGGGACTTAACTTTATAGACACAGAATTGAAGGGAAAAATACATTTTGCAAACTCATTTTAAAAATAGTTTCCCTTGGAAATTAAAACCATTAAATGTACATCATTATGCAGATCAGTATTCATGCTTTAAAGAAACATAATTTTGCCTTCATTTAATTTGTTTCTCCTAGACCTAATTATGGATTTGATAAAAAATGTTATTTTTCTATCACTGAGCAAATCGCCTTTTACCACCCAGGAGGACAGTTCTCTCTGGTTTTCCAGAGTTGTTTCCATGCTGTGATTAGTGAAGAAAAAGTCAGGGAGATGTATTCCAGGAGGGAGCTGCTTGTTCTTGAAGAGGAAGAAACATAGCAAGTGCATTCCTTCTCAGGAAGAGGGAGTGATGGGGACAGGCTGGGGGTGGGGCTCCACGTCCTTCCCCAGGAACAGGTGGATTCAGGGATTTAGCCAGGCCCTGGGGTTATAAGGATGCAGCAGGCCAGGGGCAAGTCCCATCAACCTGGACTGCCTGGCAGGGAGCACTAGGATGGTGGGCAGGAGGGCAGGAATAGCACTCAGTGACCTTGACTGACTTTCAGACATCTGTGGACATCACTTTGCTTGGTGGGAGGTACTGATGCTAGTGACTTGATCCCCGGGAAGATTCTGAGATTAGAGCTGGCTCTGATCAGATTATAATAACAGCAAGCACTTCTATCTTGTGCACACTCTGTGTGGCAAGCACCCCAGGGTTGTTAAACACTAGTGCTTGTTCATTTTAGTGTGACAGTGCATCTTAAACACTTTGCAAACACCCCCTTAACCTAGTCCTCAGAGCAGTTCTGGAAGCAAGTGCTGTTATTGTCTACATGTTATAGATAAGGACTTTGGGGTGCCCACGGGGTAAGTATATGTCTTGGGTCACCTTGCTGGTGAGCAATGGGACTCCAGCCATTTGGCTGCGCTCTTAAGCTTTGACTGCTTCACTGTCCCACCTTTCAAGAGGAGCAGGTCACTCGTGACTTGCTAAGAACTGTAAGTTCAGGCGTACACTTTATCCTCTCAGTGCGGGAGATGGGACTCTGGTGAGCTGTTACTCTGGTGGTCCTTGATGAATCACACCTCCTGGTACTCACGCCTTTTTGTTTTCCCTTCCCTTTGAACTTGAACTGACCTCTGACCGGCTTTAATCAATAGGCAGCAAAACAGACACTGGGACAATTCTGGGCCTCCTTATGACACTCGTCAGCCTCTACTCTGTGTTCTGGCAGAAGCCAATGTCCCTGTCAGAAATCTGATCATCCCTGAGAGCTGCCGTGCACAGCAGTGAGGAGAAGCTCTGTGGAGGGCTCTATGGAGGTAAACTGAGTCCCCAGCCAGCAGCTCCTGCTGAGCTCCCAGCCAATAAGCCCACCACGTTGCAGCCCGTGACAGAGGCCACCTTGGATGTGGATCCTGCCACCCCAGGGAGCTTTCCTGGCAGATGCCACATGAAGCAGAGATGAACTATTGCCGGACACTGTCCAAATTGCAAAAGCATGAGCAAATCAAAAACTGAACACAATTTTTGTCTGAAGTCACTAGATTTTGCAACTGTTCACCAATGCAGCAAAAGATAATTGAAATACCTATTAACTTCACTTTATAGATGAAAAAATCTGAGGTACAAAGAGGTTATGGAACTTGCCCAAAATGATGTGGCGTGCGCAGAAGTTGAATCAAGGAGAATGGGTGCAGAGATATGCTCTGACTGCATTCTCTGCTTCTTCTGTGAGTGTGTCTTCCAGGATTTCCTCTGTGCTGAGGAGACTGGTCTGTGTGAGGCTGTGCAGGGAGCACTGTGATAAGTGGCCCCAGCTCCTGCCTTTTGGGCCTTCTTGGTCTGGTTGGAGCTGACATTCCCCCTTAGAATGATTCCCAGCATAGGGGTGTGCTATGGGCTTTCCTGAATGGCAAGGTTGTGCTAGATACCTTTTTAGCACTCTTATCGTATAATCTGAAAGCAGATGAGATGATTGCTCCCACCTTGCAGAAGGGAAACTGAGGCTTGGAGAGTTAAGAATTTGTTCAGGTTAACACAGTATGTTTGGAGTGCTGCTAGAATTGGAACCTGGTTCAGCTCAACCTCCATGCATAATACATGGCCCAGCCTTGCCTCCTGTACCCACACTCCAGTGTCCCCAGGCAGGCTGACACACCATCTCACCAGCGTCCAAATTCAGCTTCCTCCCCACTTCCTCTAACATCAAGGGCACCCTGGAGAAGCTTTTGCAAGTTTGTGAGACTGCCTGGACTTGGTACCTCTCCTCACCTCCCCAATCAGACACTGTTGTGTCTGTTTTCCTGTGAATGCCAGCTCCTTCAGAGGACAGATGGAGGATTTCCTGCCTTCACCCTCCCTATGCACATCAGCCCCACTCGGCATCAACAGAGCTCAGCAGGGCTGTGTCAAGATGAGGCTCTGGCTGGGCCATGAACTCTTTCCTTCCACAGAGAATGAGCAGGGAAGTGCTCCTAAGTGAAGGGCTGGTTCTTCCTAGGGAGGAGGGCAGGAAAGCCTCCAGGGGAATGAGAGGACTTTCGGTCTGGAGGCCAGTGAAGGAGCACCTGCCCAAGGGGGAACCAGGGTCCCCAGACTTCTCCTCTGTTGGCTTCATCTGTTTCTCATGCCTCGGCTCCTGCTCTGAGGTCAGGAAGGGTCTGTGTGCCAGTAGCCAGAAGACCACGACCACAGTTTGATCAAAAAGGTGAAGTCACCTCCCTTGTGCCTCTATCTTCCCACTGTACCTGGAGTTGATGGTGGCACCCACCTCCTTAGGTTGTCCCAAGGAGTCGAGGGGTTCATGTTTGTGCGGTGCTCAGCAGCGCCTGGCATAACCTGTATATTTGCTGGTTAAATCAGTTAAGAAGGGATGGACAGCCCAGTGGATAGGACAGACGGACAAACGGCTGATGCTTATGTGTACATGGAGCTGGGGGCGAGGGCAAGTGGGATGGAGTGGGTGGGGGGGAGAACAACCCAGTAAGGGAAGTTCAGAGCTTCTGCCAGGCATATCCAGCTCAGAAGGTGTGTCCTTGCATTGGCATGGAAGGGCTCTGAGAAGTCTGGATGCCATCCCCTTGTTTAGGATGAGGGGCTGAGGCCCCAGGCCAGGGGAGAGGCCTGTGTTATTTGGAGTGAGGTCATGTCAGAAATTTCCCTGTCCAGGTCACCAGGATGGGTCCTTGGAGGGATCTGGGGGTCAGAGCCCCCATCATGTGTGTTTTGGGGTCTGCTGTGCCTTGAGCTTCCTGCAATAGGTGCCTAGGTGGGCCTGTGCAGAAGAAACATGCCAGAGCCCGAAGGGTAAGAATGTCACCGTCCCCTGCTGGGTTAGGCTAAGGGTGGCAGGTTCCTCAGTTCTGTATGTATGCCCTTGGCATTTGCCCTTGGCTGCCCCTTCCTTCCAGACAGGGAGTCTCTTGCCTCCCCTAGGAGACAAGACTAGCCAGTGACATGCTGAGACCCATAGAAAGTTGCCCAAGTGACATTGCAGAAGTTTCAGAGTCTCAGGAGGCTACCTGGCTTCTGCTTAGTGCACCTGGGTGCTGTCCTGAGCCGGCCGCCCCTGGAGGAGCCCAGGTTGGAACCACAGGAGAGCAGGGCCCACTGCTCCCAGCCCCCTGTTGTTCCCTAGCTGAACACAGCCAGTGAGCCTTGTTAGCCCACTGACTTGTTAGAAATAATATGACATCTGAAAAAGGCAAAGTATGGAAACAAACAAACAAAAAAATCACTAGTTTTCAGTGAATGTTGGCGGGGGGGGGGGGGGCGGGCGGAAGAGTTGATGGAGCGCACAGGATTTTTAGGATAGTGAAAATACCATCATATCATACTATAGTGGTGGATGAATGTCTTTATACATTTATTCCAAGCCCACAGAATATACAACACAAGAGTGAACCTGAAAGTAAACTACAGACTTTGGGTGTTTATGATGTGTTGATGGAGACCCATCAGTTGTAACACATGCACTGCTCTGATGGGGGATGTGAATGAGGGGGGAAAGTATGCATGTGTGGGAGCAAGGGGTATATGAGAAATTTCTGTGCCTCCCTCTTAATTTGGCTGTGAACCTAAAACTGCTCTAAAGAAAAAAAAAATAAAGTCTTAAAAAAAAAAAAGAAATAATACATTGTAGCTGCTTTAGGCCACCAGGTTTTGGGCAGTTATTTCGCTGTGATATGTAATGAAACACCTGCCCAGGTCAGACCAGATTTGGAGTTTAGGTCCTTTGCTAGGTGCTCCCCTACCAATGGGTGAAGTAAAATTGGACTGTGTTTGGCAAAAGGCCACTCTGAAACATGCCTCATGAGGACCCATGGGAGCTGCCAGGGAGAAAAGCCTGAAACCTCCCAGGTGCACCATCAGGCCGCTTCAAATACCAGCAGGGCCGTCCTCTGCCAGGAAAACTGGATTGATTCCGAAACAGCCAAGCAGTTTGAGAAAAATCGTTAACAGTGCTAAAAAGTTTAGTACCTCCTATATGCCAGTTATTTCATATACAGCTGACCTTAATCCTCTAAGTCACTCTTCTAGCTATTTGATTATTTTGCAGGTGACGGAACAGAGAGGCTAAGTTACTTGCCCAAGATCACACAGTGTGTAAGTGGGGGAGGGGCACTAATATTTGAACCTGAGCTTGACTCCCAAGAACAACCTCCGTTTGTTATACCTTGTGGGCTCCTTTCTGGTCCACAGGTTGGAATTCGAGGAAACTTTTTTGGAAGGAAGAGGGCATTTTCTGCCTACTCTCTCTTACCTCCATGACGTCGTCTATGCTCTCCGTTAAAAAGCAAGGACCTTTTCCTGTTCTCTGACCGGGGAAATCCTACTCACTCGTTAATACCATATCCCTCGTGACAGAAGTGAGCTCCCTCCACCTCCACCTGTTGAGTGTCCCATTGGTCACAGAGGCTGCTGTTGGGTGGGTTCTGATGTCATGTGGGGATTTCACTCGATTGTGATCTCATGAGCAAAATAGACCACAGGGAGACAGAGGATAAAATTAGAACATTTCTTTATAGGTTTTTTTAATTTCTTTACACTTGGGAAGGAAATGAAGCTTTACAATATTTATTACGTGGCTTGGCATTGGTCGATTGGAGATTGGCTGTACCTGCAGCTTACACACGTGTTGGTGGAATATTCTGGGTGCTCCTGGAACAGGGATGAAGGGTGTGATCATCATCTCCCACTGTTCTTATTTCTTCCAGGGGCTGACCTGAGATGGTTTCTCTTTGCTTCTTGGGCTGGGATGCATTATGGGGGTTTCTGTGTACTGGGTATAGCTGTGGGGTATGAAACTGCTTCACTGAAGTCAGGATTTGGCTCTCCAGTGGGAGGGCACCCCACAGTTCCTGGGACGACCTGTCATGCGGGCCCTTTTGTCCCAGGGCTGCCATTTTTGCTGCGAGGCAAAAAGACCCAGGAGCTGGCACATTCGGCTACGCTTCCTTTCTCTGTCTATATAAGTCATGAACTGTCTGAATCTGAAGGTGGCTTATTGTATCTTGGGCAGCCCGACCAATCTCGGCCTTGGCCCTGGCCTTGCCTCTGTGCCTGATGCTGCCCTTGATCTATCCATGTATCCATCTGTCCATGGATCAACATGGCACTGCTTCTTCACTATGTGTAATAAAGGGGGACTCGTTTTTATTTTTGATTGGCCACCAACTAACATTTTCATGGAGTGTAATAAAACCAATCCCCAAAAAGATAAAATGGAATAAAAGACATGCAAAATTCAGGCCCCTCCCTCTTGGTTAAATTAAATTACACAGCATAATATGTCAAATTGCTAGATGTTTATACACACTTCCTTTGGGTTTCTCTGCTTATTTCATTGAGGACCGGAAACAGTTTGAGGGCTAGCACTGCTCCATGGATGACGCTCTAGGCAGCACTCATGTGTGGAATGGGGGGAACCCCAAGGGGAAAGGAGGGATTTCAGAACACAGATGGTTTTTGCCAGAGTACCCAAGTTTTTATTTGATTTCAGTAAATTATGATATACTGTCATTCATATTTGCCCATTAAGGGATTTATGGATCATACCAAATTTATAACTAAAACAATCCTTAGAGAATGAGGGAAAAATGGCTTAAAATTTACCCATTAATAATTTACAGATTAAGGATAATACTAATAAGGCAAACACAGCTAACAATATAAAAATGGCAGAGTGGCTGTTTTTCCAGATCCAAAGCTAAGCTCGCTGTCAGCCGTACTGGGAAGTGAAAAAAATGGCAGCATATTCTGATATTACAGGAAGTGGCTTTAAAAAATTCCAAGTTGTCTATTTATGATAACAAATTAAATTTAAGGTGGTTAATAATGAGCCTCGCCTTAAGTGTTTATTGACTCTTGAAATATTCCCTAATGATAATATGATCTATCAAGTCCAGCAAGACATTTGACAATAAATATTACATTTGTAACTCTACTTGAGAAATTCTACTTTATATATAGTTTATAATATATACAATATGTTTGTACATTGTATATTATATATGTTATATTTACACATCATAATTAAGTATTCATATATTGTTTTGAGGTTAACATTCTTTCACTGAAGGAGTAGCATCCAGGAAGTATGGAAACCCTGACATGAAGTTACCTTCAAGGCCTTTCCAACCTTGGAAAAGGTGGTTAGAAATATCTCAACCTTTACCCTGCACCTGCAGGTCGAGATTTCTGGACTTTCTCCAGTTGGAGTGTGTCTCCAAGAGCAGGAGCTCAGTGCTGGTCCTGGGGTGTGTTTCCCAACAATCCTAGCTAATAAAGGGCCTGAGTGCTGGGATTGTGTGTGCTTTGGTCTTGTACCAATTACAAGGATCATAAAGATATACTCAAGGGACACATCGACTCTTTCTACAGTTTGTGTATTCCAAGCTTCATTAGAGAATGTGAATTAAAGAAAGGCTGTTTTAGGAGGGCTGCTGTGGCTCAGTCCCGGCCAGAGTGGGCTGGCTAGTGTCAGTGTGAGGATGATAGCTTTCAGCTGGTCACTGGCATGGCGCTATTCCTGGGCTTCTCTGCCGATGAACGCTGAGCTTTCTTGCATAAAAGCACGGCCCAATTTAAAATTACAGTTTATTTTTCTTATTGTAAAAGCCAGTCAAGCTCATTGCAGAAAGTTTCAAAAATGCGTTGAATTCTAAAGAAACAAAATCAGCAATAATTTCATTACTTGAAGGAATCATTATTAACTTTTGTATCAATATCTGTCTCTCTATGTAATATATATCCCCAAACTACATACCACATATATATATAATTAAATATATATTGTTGTAATAAGAATATAAACTCATCATTGAGTTTATATTTTATATATTATTTATATATATATATATTTTATATTATATTTTTTCTGTTTCTTTTGAAATCATGTAATTGTGATTCCCCATCCTTATCTACAATGACCACTGGGGACAGTGAACTGTACCATTCTGAGGAGCTGAGGTTTCCTTTTCGTGTAACAAAAGGCACCAGACTCAACAGGTGTGTGTGGACCCAGGCTATGATGGGACCACCTTGGTGGGAGTGACAGCAGATCTGGTGTTCTCTAGCTTTGGGATAGCAGCATAGTCACAGGTGGAATGAACCATTGTGTCTTCTCAACATCTTCTTTGGTGTCCTGCACAAACCCTTCCCAAACTTCTCCAGACCTGCCCCAAAGCACAGCTTCCTGGAGCCAACCTCTCTCTTCCCCAGTATCTGCTCACTACATTTGCATGTGATTTGGCCCATTTATAATGTCATTATCCAGAGAAGGAGGCTTGTAACCCAGGCAACCAGAAGAGGTGGTTTTGCAATTCAGACTTTCTGCTCCATTTAATTGGATTCTGGTCCACTCTTGGCTGCCTTCTCTCTCGAGATTATAAGAATGTAAACACCCAGAACCTTGCTTCATCTCCTGTCCTTTATCTCTCAGGGCTTCCCCTCAACCCACTGACACAGAACATTCTATTTCTACGGACTACACATTTCTTCAACAGTGACAAGATTTCCTCTCTCATTACGACTACCCAACATTTAGGATCATATTTTCTAGTGTTATTGCAATCCCTAACAATCACTTTTAATGCCACATAATATACCTGGGGGCAGACCATAACTACTTTACAATCTTCATATAATGGACTTTTAAAGTTTCCATTTTTATTTTCACCATTACATTTATTTCTCTGAGGACCATGTTTGTGGATTTTTTTTTTTTTTTTTTTTTTTTGTCGTTTGTATATAGAACTCCTTCCCTATGAAACTCCCCTAGAATTGAAATGACTGGTCAAGAGGTACGTTTGTTCGGCTCTTGATGGATACTGCCAAGTACCCTTCACACAGTGTCAATGTAGCCTGTATTACGATTGTACTCATTTTACCATAACGGCACCAGCTTGTTTACTATTTAAAAATGTTTTTATGAGCAAGAAATAGCATATCACTACAACTTGTTTTTTTTTGGGGGGGAGGATATTAAATTGGACACATTCCCATGCTTGTTAAGTAACTGCATATTGTCTTTTGTGGAAATATTTACTTATTGGGATTTTACCCCCATAAAATTACTGGCTTCCTTTCTTTTCAGTTCTTAATAATGTTTTATGTTGCAAGGCATTGTCTGCAAGACCAGGGCATAAGACTTGTTTTTGACATAAGAGTATCATGCCTTTCAAACAATCATGATGGATGATGAGATGCCCAAACTTGATACTGGGTCACAAGAGTCATGTCCTTCTGAGCAGAGCCAAATCTTCTCTGAATTTTAGGTGAGGGAACACTGCACATAATCTTATGTTAGGATTCCTCCATATCCACACTCCAGTCACCTGTCTGCACCGGGAGAGATGTTCCTGTTGGAATTCAGCTAACTATAAAAGTAGACACATGTTTCTGCATTGTTTGTTATAATGCTAGTAATAATCATTAGCTTTTATTGAGTGCCCGCTCTGTGCCCAGCATTTTAATAAGTGCTGAGCCTACTGCTGAAAAGTATTCTGTCCTCATGTAGTTTATATTCTAGTGAGGGGAGATACACCATATATGTTTATATAAATTTTAGTGATTAAGTAATAAGGTAAGTTGGATAATATAATATAGCCATCCATACTCTTTGGCAATGAACTAGGAAAATAGGATGGAGAGGGACTTCATAGGGGAGTCTGCTTGGACAGAATTGGCAAGGAATCCCTTCCAAGGAAATGAGGACTAAATAATGCACAGAAGCCAACTCAGAATAGTTCAGGGTAAAAATGCTTCTAGAAGAAGAAGATGTACAAAGGCTCTAAACTAGAAATAGTTTTGGAATGTTTGAGAAACAGAAAGAAGGCCAGCATGGCAGTTTTAGATAACGAGGAGGAAGTGGTAGGATGCTATGGGAGAACTAAGCCAGGACAAAATCTTGGAGAATAGGTCATGCTTAGGTGCTTGGATCTTATTTTAATTGGGAGCTCAGGGAGCCTTTTAAATGAAGGGGTGATATGAAATCATTTATGTCTCTGAAATGTCACTCTGCCTGTTATGCAGAGGATGGGCTCTGGTTGGGGTAAGCTGGAGTGTGTTACTGTGAGAGGCTTGATATCGTAAGTTTATTTCTTGGTCATACAAAGTTGGTTGCTTAAGCAGTCTTCAGTCATCCTTGATTTTGCCTCTTACAGAGAGCCAGGAATGAGTCACGAGGCCCAGTGCCTGAGTTCTAACAAATGAAATGTTTGCAAAAAAGATTCTTACTTTTGGTCCAGCATGTATAACTGTTTGTGTATTTATCTTTCCATCTCTTCATTGGTGTCATGGAGGTCACATGCCAAGAAGGTACAATCACAGGATAGATGGGGCATGGATCCCTGAGTCACTGCATGGAGAAGATGTTCCCTAGAGGTGGCCTGGAGACCTCACTGAAATGAGGCTGAGAAATTTAGGGGAACATGCTGATATTTGATAAATAAGAACAGGTCATGAGCCTAACCATGAACTTAAGGAATAATAGGGATTCCAGTTATGTTACAAAGTGCTTTCACTGATCTAAATGATAATGGTGGTTGAGATTTGCGAGGTGGCAGTAGAGATGATTCAGTTTCGGGATTTGTTTTATAGGCAGAGTCAAAAGCAGATGGCTTTTTCATGGGAAGTAGAATCAAAGATGACGCTGCCACCTTTGGCATAAGCAACTGGGTGGATGATGGTGCTTGTCACAGACACAAGGAGGAAAGCAAAAGATGAGCTCATGCTGTTTATTTGGGGAGTTTGAGGATCAAAAGTTGTTTTGGAGATTTTTGACTCTGAGTTGTCTCTTAGGTACTAAGTGGAGATGTCAAGTGGAAATCTGAGCACTGCAATCTGGAGTCCAGGAATGCTGATCTAGAGATAGAAATATGGAAGTGATCAGACATTGGTGGATTTTCATCTGTGCTATTATATCCTCTGCTTTGAAGAAGTAAAGCTTGGGGCACCTGGGTGGCTCAGTGGGTTAAGCCTCTGCCTTCGGCTCAGTTCATAATCTCAGGGTCCTGGGATTGAGCCCCACATCCAGCTCTCTAATCAGCAGAGAGTCTGCTTTTCCCTGTCCCTTGGTCTGTCTCTCCAACTGTTTGTGCACTTTCTCTTTCTGAAATAAATAAGTAAAATCTTTTTTAAAAAATAAAGCTTGAGGCTAAAAAGGGTTAAGTAGCTTTCTCATGATCTTAATTAGCATATGATTGAGGTAGGATTCAAATTCAGGTCTGTCCAGATTCATTCTGCTAATGATAATGATTACTTTAGTATTATTAATATAGTATCAACTTTTTGTTCCATTTTATAGCTCTTAACCCTCTTTTCCATACATGGTTTCACTAGTAGAGAGAGAGTAGATATAAAAAATTCCTACCCCCAATTTTCAGGCGATGACAAGGAGACAGAGGGTATTCAAGGTTATTCACTAAGGTCATATAATATTTTCTAGGCAATCATACCCTTGATTTGCAAGTTTTTCAACCATACCACAGTATAATCCACTATATTGCCTTTCCATCGATAAGGAGTAATGGGAACATTCTATACCATTCTATTCTTTTTCGTTCAGTTATAAATGTCCTTTCTGAAATGTCCTTACCAAATTATTTGCTGTGAGTCCAGAGTCTCTGGAGGCTGGAAAGAGGTGCCCTCAGTTGCCAGCCTTTAGCTACACACAGCCAAGATGGCCAGATGTCTTTCACTCCTGTGACTTATTTCCCTGCATATAGCCTTGAAGTTCATCAAATGCAGAGCTCCCTCCAAATTTTACAAAGTCAAGTACTGATCATCTTCTGTTTTCACTGTTGTAGAAGTAAAGATTCTTTATTTGGCTACCTTCAGATCTAAGTTACATGTATAATCTAAATAAGAATCATTGGTATAGAAGCCAGTATCATTTTACTTTCTGATTAGGGGCTATGAAAGGGAAAATTAGAAATGGAAAGAGCCATCTTTCTTCTCTTGCTTGGTTTCTGTAGCAGTTCCAGGCTTTCACTATCCCCCATAACATGAAATCTCCATTTTACCCCCAGGTTATATATACAGTCACTTTCAGGGGTAGGTTTTAGCTTTCTTCTTGCTACTCTTAATATACATTTTCTGGGTAAGAATAATTGTTTGACTCTAGTGCTAATGGAATGAGAGTCCATTTGCCTGATGTGCAGTTGGAGAGACCTCTAAAGTGTGGGGCTAAGAGCCAGGGGCAGGAAAAACGAGGTCTGAGGCCAGTGTGGTTTCCAGGCTATCCAGTGTAATGATCTGGTTCCCAGGACGTCAAATAAACTTTTAGGAAAATGGAAGCTGGCAAAATGCTGACCTCAAGGATGTCAGCTTTTGAAAGCCTGGGTTCAGTGCCTCATTGGTAACCTTAGAGTCCAGATGAGATCCCATTACCATCAAAATTAACAGCCATGGGCACATTCATTCTTTCTTTCTATCTTTATGAAACGACTAATGCTTGTGTAGACCCTACTGTGTGCAAAGGAAGCATTTTACAAAAGAAATCCGGTGGACTTGGATTCAGAAGTCTAGAGTTTACAGCCTCCCCAGACTACTTAAGAGACCCACCAAACAAGTCATGTAACTTCTCTGAGCCTCAGTTTCTCCACTGGCAACACCAAGGATAATAATTCCTGTTCTCCTTCACTCAGAAAATGTTGGTAGCCCTTGAATGGTTATGCATGGCAGTGCTTTGTGGAGTATAAACAAGTTCACCTGCCTTATGCCATCAGTCCATCTGTTGGATGCTATAAATATGCAGAGAGCAGTGATCCAGCTATTCCTGTAGGATGATCATGAGGACAATGCTTGGGAAACTGTTATTATTGATGCCTAACAAACTACCTCAAAATTTAGTGGCTTCAAGCAACAATCATTCTATTGTATCTCACAGATTCTGCAGGTCAAAACTTTGAGTAGAATTTGGCTGGGTGACTTTTTGTTCCTTGTGCATTAACTGAGATGATTTAGTTGTACACAGTCTGCTGATGGACCAGTTTGGGGAGCTTAAGAGGGCTTCAGTCACATATATGACACTGTGGCAGGGATGGTGGAAGGCTGAGCTCATCTAGAACTATCTGCCAGGGCACCTATGTGTGGACTCTTCACTGTATGGTCCTCAGGGCTGCTTGACTTCTTACATGGTAGTGACTTCCCCCAGCACAAGTGTCACAACAGAACCAAGTAGTTACTGCATGGCCATTTAGAATGTAGCTTCTGAAATCACACAGTGTTAGTTCCATCATAATTACACATGAAATAAGTCAAGATTCAAGGGAGAAGAGAGGGTTTAGGCTCCACATTTTGATGAGGAAATGGTGAAGCCATGTTCTAGAAAAGCATACGATAAAGATGATTTGGTTGTTCCTCTGGGTACACACCATCTGGAAGAATCATTCCTTCCTCTAGCCACAATGATCCATACCCCTTTACATGAAAAATACTCTCATTCCTTTCCTCAAGGCCCTAGAGCCTTGCTCCATTGTGTCATTGGCTCAAAGCTCAGGATCCTATCATCTAGATCAGGTCAAAGTAAAGATGACGTACCTTGGTACAGATTCATGGATTTGGCTTTCCTAGTATAGTTCATCACAATCCAAAGACCTCAGTCTAAAGAGACAAGTTGTCTGACCCTGCACACTCAATATATGTAAAGATAAGACCATGATAGTATAACTTTAATAAACATTCCCATTCATAAGAGAGAGAGGAGAGAGGAGGCTCAGGGTGTTCACTGGTCCATAGTCATTCTCATCCACCTGGGCTTATATCATTAGCTCCTTAATTGGGGCCTGTGACTACTTCCTGGAAGTGATTCTCTGTTTGATCTCCTTCAAATCTTGATTCTGCCTCCTAAGTCATCCTTACATTTCCATAAAATGTATACTGTGTTTGTAGCAGTACAGTTTTCATAGCTGCTTCCTACCCCAGTCTCTCTTCCTTTTGCATCCCCTCTGTCCCACTTGGTCTGAGCTGCCTGTGCTTCTGCCATTACATTTCTTTTAAAAATTGTGTGGCTTTTTATGAAGTTTATTGTCTGTTCACTACATGAGAAGAAAACCATGCCCACAACTTGGAGTCAGGCCAGTCTCTATCTGGAGCTCCCTAATGGTCTACTATGAGGCTTTAGAAGCTCTGTTACCTAACAGAGAAAGTCTGAGACAACACACCTTGCAGATTGTAGAGATTGATCTCTCAGAAAGGTGTACAAGATGCTCTCCTATAATTCTAAGACCTTAAGAAAGGGTGTTGTAGTCACACCCTTGATTTCCTGGGATTTTTTTCTTTGTTTCAAGCACCTGTGCCATTCTAGAATTTTCTGCTAGAAGAGCCTGGGGTTGAGTAAGTTTCATTTCTGAATCCAACAAATCATGGGTTCAATCTATTTACCCTAAATTTTGCTTGAAAACAGAATTCCTTCTCCAGTTCGTCCAGGAATCATCTATGCATCTATGCTTACAGGATTATATGCATCTAAGAGAAAAGAGAATACTCTAAAATTTTGCCCGATACTTTCTTAGCCAGATCTACTAGCTTATTAAGTAGATATTCTGTTTTTCTTATTCTTGTGGATGACAGTTTTGCTAAATAGTTTGCCACTATATTACAATGGTATTCTTTTCTGCAGCTTCCAATAATATTTTCCTTGTGTTCCTTTAAACTCTCATAATCTGTCTCCATGGGGCTCATTTTGTTTCCAACTAAAAGTCTCCTCAAGGCCCTTCTAGATTTCCTCTGCTATGTGGCCCCAAAGCCAATTCTATATACTTTATATGTGTGTTATAGTGACACCACATTTCTGGGTACCAAATTCTGTTCAAGTTATTATTGCTGCATAACAGATGTCCTATAAATTTACTTTTATAAACAAAAAAATTCTTACACCTTATGTATTCTACATGTCAGACATTTCTTCAATGCTTGGCTTGGCAGGTTTTTTTAACATTAACGGAGATCACCTGATGCTACTTATCTGGCTGATAGGCTGATCTTAAGGGTTCAAAATGGTTTCACTGACATGTCTAGCACTTTGGCAGTGGTAGCCGGAAGGCTGAATTCATCTGGAACTGTTGCCCAGAATACCTACATGTGATTTTTCAAGTGGTTTCTCCATGTGTTTTCAGAGTATTGAACTTTTTCCATAGCAGCTGGCTTCTCCTAGATAAATGGTTCTAAGTGGAGACAGTTATGTCCCCCAGGGGACATTTGGCAATATCTGGAGATATTTCTGGTTGTTATTCTGGGACGAGGAGAGAGGCTACCAACATCTGGTTAGTAGAGGTGAGGAATGTGTCTAAAAAATCCTAAAACGCACAGGACATTCCCCTTCCCCCAACAAAGAACCATCTGGCCCCAAATGTAAATAACATCAAGGTGGAAAAGTCTTTTCTTACAGCAAGCAACTCAAGAGGCAGGTAGAAGCTTCCTGGCCTTTTTTTAACCTCACCTCAAAGAGTAGCATTAGATTCAGACCAGACTTTAAGAGAGGAATTCAACTTCACTTCTTGATAGGAGGTGGTGAAGTCACAATGTTGAAGAGCGGGTGGGATGGGAAATGTTGTCGCAGCCATCTTTGGAAAATACAGTGTGCTACAGGAACTGTCAAGGAAACCTGAATATAGTCAGTGCTGTGAGAAAGGGACAAGCAAAAGGCTTTAAGGATGCAGAAGGATCTGTCACTTTTGATTGGAGGGATAACCTGAAAACAGGACAATTACACATTTTTTAAGTGATAAATTAAATCTTGAAAAAAGGATAGTGTTTTAAAAAGTTCAGTTGTAGGGGAAAACATTCTAGATAGAGGGAATAAGAGAAACAGAGGTGTCAATTATTAGGGATTAGTAAAGTCTATATAGCCTTTTTGGCCAAATCCAGCTTGCCACTTATTTTGTTTATTGGAATCCAACCACACCCCATTGGGTGATTGACCACAGAGACCGTATTGCCCAAGAAGACTAAAATATTTACTGTCTGGCCCTTTCTGGAAAAGTTTGCTGACCTCTAACCTCGGTTATTAATTGATTTGTTTATCCAACAAAAACTTGTCAAGAGCCTGCTGTAGGCCAGAAATTGTATCAGATGTTTAATGGATGATGCTGAGCAAAAACAGGCAAAACAAACATAATTTCTATTGTGGAGGGTGATTTCAGAAATTATGACATTTGAGAGTGATAAAGAAAATAGCAAAGAGAGTTGAACACTTGAGAATTTAGGAGGAGTGATCTGGGAGGCTTTCTTGAGAGGATAACTCTGTAGGGTAAGACCTGCCAGGTGGGAAAGAGCCAACCACAGGATGTGAAGGATGGAGATCAGAGAAGCGAGGGATGTACACAGAGTTCCTGAGGCAGAAAAGATGTTAGCTTGAGAGAATAATTGCAGAGTGGTCAGCATCTATGGGGTGCAGTGAGCAACGTGGGACTCATGGCCTGAAATGAAGTTGAAGACCAGGTATGGGCCAGGTCTCAGAGACTCTTCTAGGCCATGAAAAGGATGTATGCTTTTACTCTGAGTTTAACAGGGAACCACTTGAGAATTTTAAGAAGGAGAATTAAAAGAAGAAAAGAAAGGGAAACTCTGGCTGCTATGTGGAGTTTCACACAGATCAGGGAGGAATTGTGAGCTCGGTAAAAAACAGCTTATAACGATTCCAGGTAAGAAATAATGATGGCAAGATCTGGAAACTGTGCTTCTCAAACTTTACTGTGCCTATGCATGACCTAAGATTCTTATCAAAATGCAGACACTGACTCAGTAGATATGGGGTGGCGCCAAGTTTCTTGGATTTAAACAAGTTCCCAGGTGACTTGGCATGGACCACACATTGTGTAACAAGGGTCTAGAGGTGAAGACAAAAAGTGGGTTTTAGAAAATGTCTTCTGAATCATTCATTTTACTAACACCTTTTCATGACTCAAAGTCTTAAAGTAAGTTTGCAGAACAAAACCACGCAAAAGAAAAAATCCAGCCCAGGCACTTTCAACCATCATAAATAAACCAGCGCTAACTAAGAAAGCCTTTTTCAGGGCTTAAGAGATATGACATACCGGGAAGCTTGAGTTTGAGAAAAGCATGAAATTCCAACCAGTTAATGAGGGGAGTGCCCAGGTCATGATCAATTTTATTAATTTTTCCAATAACATTTTATTGAGTGAGTTGACATGAAGAACAGATCATCTCTGCCATATAAGAGATATAGTATATTTGTGAATAGATAGACAGAATTTAATGTACTATGAAAAACATTTCTACCAGCAAGGGAGCCACTTACTCTCAGTGTAGGGCGCAAGGAGGGACCCTTAAAGGGTGACTCAGAGTCAGAGAACAAAGAAAGAGGAGAAAGTTATAGGGAGAGTAAGAGCTGAAAGTTTCTAGAGAGTATAGTGAGAGACATCTGCTTTTATATTGCAAGGTCTCCTAGCGTGGACTGTCAGAAGGTATCTTGTCAGCTTTCAGAATGATGTATAGTGTAGCTAGTGTGTATATTGCCATTGATTCTAGTCAATTCTAATGGACAAGAGTTCTTTAAGCTGCTAGTATGGGCCTGTGCCTAGTAGAAACCCAAGAACAAAGAATGTACTGTCAGTGACAATAACTAATGTCTGTTAGTAACTAATAACAGATAAGGACACTTGAGGCCAGAGATAGAGTATGGCCAATTCAAGTCACTTGCCAGAGGTGTTCAGCACCCAAGATGGAAGAACCAGAATTTCAGCCTGGCTTGTCTTGCTGCAGACACTGCCTTTGCTAGAATGTACCATTTATTTCGAGCGACAAAACCAATACATCTAAAACAGTTAGAGATAGAAAATCAACATTATAGTTACAAGCTAGTTGGCAGTGCCATTTCAAAAGGGAAGTAGCCTTATTGTTTTTCTTCTGATTATAAAAACAATGCTTTTTCTCTGTAAAACGTTTCAAACATTATGGGAGAGTATAGTAGTGCAGGAGATGAACATTCCCACAGTCCCATTGCTCTACCTAAGGCCAGAAGTAGCTACTTAAACCTACCTTTTTGTCTTGGGCGTGCTTTTGTACCATCGCACAAAAAGAAATAAGCATTAAAAAGGTGTATCACATTACATATAATGTTAGGAAATCTGTTTTCCCCCACACGCTAAAAAGCTATCCAAAGGCAAAACTGCACTTCTGTTCTTCCTAAATCCTTATAAAGATACATACAATTCTTCTAGATTGATGGGTAATTTCTTGGCTGCTTGATACCTACTTAAGCTACTTCGAGAATGATGACACAAGTGTACTAACATCAGTCATAGTAGCCTATCACCATCCTTGCTTTATTTTAATTTAATTTTTTTTTCAGTGTTCCAAAATTCATTGCTTAGGCACCACTCCCAGTGCCCCATGCAATTTGTGCCCTCCATAATACCCACCATCAGGCTCGCCTAACCGCCCCCCCCCAAAAAAACTCTCAGTTTGTTTCTTATGGTTTGTCTCCCCCTCCCATCCGTCCTTGCTTTAAAAGTCATCATCCTCGCTGGCAGGTCATAGGGGATGCCCTTGGGACATGAGTGCCGTAATGCCATGACTTTGGCTCTCCAGCACGTGGCTTCATCCCTTTCTAAATCATTGGCAATGTGTGTATGTTCTGTGCGTGTACATGTATTTGTACAAAACAAGTCAGTCGGGTCTATTTGGGTGCGACTACGTGCAGTAAACTCACTCACTGGAGACGTACACTCTTCGATCAGCTCTGATAAATGCATGCAGTGGCGTAATCACCACAACACTGAAAACATAGACTACTTCTTTACCCCCGCATAGCCCTTCTTCCCCTTGGCGTTCAACTCCTTCCTCCCATTCCTGGCCCCAGGCAATGGCCGATCTATTTTCAGGACGAATAATATTGCCTTCTCAAGAAAGTCATGGAGATGGGATCATGGTGGCTGGCTTCATTCACTTGGTGTGATGTGTGTCCATGCTATTGCGTGGGTCAGTAGCTTGTTGCTTTTTACTGCTGAGCAGTAGTCATGTGTGGCATAAATATGCCACATTTCTTCTCTCCCGTCACTGATCACCATGATCCATATTTGGAGTGTTTCCATTTGGGGGGGCATAAAAAATAAAGCCTCTAGGATACTTGTTTACTGACCTTGGTATGGACATACTTTATATTTCCCCTAGGGAAGTAACTAGGAGTGGAACTGCTGGGTGGTAGAGTGTGTGTTTAACTTGAGAGGAAATTGACAAACTGTCTTCCAGTGTGACTGCACCTTTTGCATTCTAGATCTTTACCAACACTTGGTAAGGTCAGTCTTTGATTAGCCACTCTAGTGAGGTTTAGTGGTATGTCTTGTAGTCTTATTTTGAATTTCTCTGATGACTTATGATGTTGAACTTATATGGTTTCATGTTCATATTATCCTTTCACATATTTCTTGGAAAAATAGATCCTTTCTCTATTTATAAAAATTACAATTTCTTCTTATAATTGAGTTATAAGGTTTATTCAGGTATAGCAGATATAAGTCCTATAATAGCTACGCCTATATCTCATATTGTCCTATAACTTTTGGTTGCTCTGTTCCTCTGTTCTGTTTTGGTTTCTCCCATTCCACCCCCTTAGAGATTCGGAGGAAAGAGCTGATGAGTGGGTATGGCCTCCCTTGTATCTGGGCCCCCAGGGAAACTCACTATCACTTGGCCTTTAAAAATCTGGTAAGGGCACCTGGGTGGCTCAGTGGGTTAAGCCTCTGCCTTCAGCTCAGGTCATGGTCTCAGGGTCCTGGGATCGAGCCCCACATCAGGCTCTCTGCTTAGCAGGGAGCCTGCTTCCCCCCCTCTCTCTGCGGGCTGCTCTGCCTACTTGTGATCTCTCTCTCTCTCTGTGTCAAATGAATAAATAAAATCTTTTAAAAAAATTAAAAAAATAAAAATCTGGTAAAATTTTGGTCTTTTTTTCTTGTTATCCACTGTTACAACTACGACTTCTTTTCTTCCAAGCTCTATCGAGGATGGAACATTTCTCGTGTCCTGTCTGTCCTTAGAGAGGCTTCTCATCTTTTGAAATTCATCAGTTCACACAGCATAGTGTGTGACCACAGCTGTCTTAGAGGCTTGATTTTTTAAAATACAGTTTTGGCAATTATCTGACTTTTTGTTTGTTTGTTACAGTGAAAGAAACATTGTCTTGCTGCTTTCTATATCTTAGGCAAAGTGGAATTACCTCTACCCTTACTGTTAATGTGACAGAAAGACTCCATTGCTGGCACCATTGGAGTCAGTCAGTCCTTCTGTCCCTTTGTGGACCCAGCGAGTCCTCTGTGTCTGTGCTTTCAGAAAGTGGAGGCTAGCACTGGGGCATGTTCATGGTCTCCATCATGAATGACCTGGTTACTAATGTCAATAGCACTTCTACATGTTTTTCTGGTCCTCCTCGCCAGCACCATTGGAGGAGTATCTTTCTCCTCACCTTGCTAAAGGTTTTTCATGAAGTTCCCATTTGTGATAGCTCTCTGGCCATAAAAAACCTTCATTTTCTCCTGGCTTTGCTCTCTGGACATTTAACAGGAGTTCTGCTGGCGCTGATTTTAAGGGAGTACAGCTTTCACCAAATGTACAATTCCTGCACACATAGTCCTGGGCTGAGACTTTCAGCTCTCCCCTGTGAGTCCCCCATTCCCATGAGGGCCTCCTCTTGTCTTGTTGTAACATATCTGGAGCTTCAGGAATGGTCCAGTGGGTACCTCTGACCTGATGGTGATCTTCTGTGGTTCATACTCTCGCAAGGCCCATATCTTAGAGGCCCTGATATACTGGAATTCCCCAAAAGAACTTTTAAATTACACCCTACTTTAGCAATCCTGGCTATAAATAATATTCTATGTTCAGATTCTTACATTCTGTTTCCAAGATGCTCTTTTGTGTCTAAACATGTTGTCCCTGCATTTAGCCAAAGCTTAAAATGTGCAATTGATTATCTGAAACCAGTGCTGGCTGAATGCCCCAACACAGGCTGGTTCAAGATGTGGGTGCCCCCTTGGCTCCAAACCCAGCCAGGAATGTGATCCTTTGAAACATACCCTGAACCCATCTATTCTACAGAAATGGACAATGGAACAAAAGCTAATAGAGGGATTATTGTTTTAGAAAAGTCCATGCACTAGCATGATGGTAAACCCACTGTGGCTTTCACTACTGAAGCCCATATCCCAGCCAAGTCTTGTGTGCTCAGCTGAATGTGGTCACTGGTCAGTGAGGGTATGGCTCAAATTGGACTCAAATTGTGAGGTCTGATAGACATGGTCATCAAAACTTCACTTCCTGCCTTCAGTGCTCTCTTGAGGTAAGCTCATCACTGAAGCAGGTGGTCACTTAGTTGTGAAATGTGACTATAGGTTATTGATCTTTTGTCTTGCTGGATATAGTTAAATATGAGATTTGGGGTTAAGCAAACTTACCTTCTTTCATTCCCTCACTCCCTCCCCAGGAATTGGCGAGGCTCTATGGATGAAACTGGTCATATTCTGTCTCTGGGCTGTAAAGCAGTTGGATTGCCTCTCCTTTCCTTCCCCCTTCCCATGAAAAGAGATGACAGTTTAAGAGACCTCTGTCACTAGATTATAGACCCCAAAGCCCATTCTGCCAAAGGAGGCCTATCCCATTGATGGTTAATGGCCCTGCATTTATTAAAGACAGGGCCACAGAGTCCCAAATCCCCACATCTCACAACTCAAACGCTAACATGAAGAACATCCCGATTGACTCAGGAAATGTATTTCCCCAAGACCAGTGGTTCATGAAATTTATTCTTCAATTGGCTGATCCCTTGAACAGTTGTTTGTCATAATCAGATTTTAAAACCATAGATCTCCTTTCTAGGGATGATTGTGCTGTAACCTCTGGCTCCATCCAGGCTTCTGGTCTGGGTCGAGCAGACCTCCTGGATGAATGAGAACCAGAGCTGTCTTATCAAATTGTGGCAGTTCTCGTTTTGTTTAACCGTGCTGGAAATTAGTTTTTCAGGCACTGATCTTGACAGGTCAGCTGTCAAAAGTGGGTGTCTGTGGTCATAAAATTCATCGATCCCATAAACAACATTCTGTCTACAAAATACAAGGAGAAGTCAGAATCGACGCCCTTATGTACAAACGAAATGGTCTGCAGCTGTATGACTGAGTGTCAGGACTCGTATGGGGGAAAGGTTTTTCTGGCTTCCCATTTATCAAGCCCATCAGCCTCATTTGGCGTTCATTGACTGAAACTTTTTCCTTGGCGTTCTGAACCAGGAGAACCAGGCATCCTTAGGAGGGAAGGCAAATACAGTCTCTCCTAATCTGGGTGGGCTGTTTGGGAATCCATTTAAAGGCTTTATTTTATTTTAAAAAAAAAAAAAGAAGAAGAAGGAGAAGGAGAAGGAGAGAAAGAAAGAAAGAAAGAAAGAAAGAAAAGAAACGTCCAGTGGAGTCCATTAGATTGTGCTTTTTCTGTGTTCTGGTCTTATGTATCAGGTGTTCAGAGGGATGGCCTCACTCAGAAATGAAGGATTACTACTCTGGTCTTAAGATTTGGGAAAGAACACAAGGCTTTGTGGAAATGGGGGGATTCACTCAGCCTGCGGCGCTCGGCTTGAGGCTGATGTGAGGGAATAATAAACTTCTCTGCCCAACTCAAGGATCCTGGTTCCTGGAACATGGTTGCACTTTGATGTGTTTGAAGGCAGAATTTTGGTTTCACTTTGAAGTATTTTTTCTTTCTCTGTCAGAGTACAGGATGCCCTGAAGGCCAGGGAGAGAGAGGTCTGTATTAAAAAACAAAAACACACAAAAATAAAAACCTTTAAGTCCTCAATACTTTCAGACCAAAAAAAAAAAAAAAAAAAGAGGTAATTACAGGCTTGGAGGAATTTTTTTTTTCCCCCTCTCATGTACCTGCACTTTGATTTAAATGGTTTTTGCCTTAGGATTACTGTCCTTCTTTATTAGTGGAGAAAGATTATCCTGTCTTCATAGAGCTGGACCTCAGCAGTGGTCACTTCCCTGTCTCCAAACCTAACAGGTGTACCGGGCCCCATATCATCCTGGAGACATCATAGAATGGGAGACGCCATGCTAGATGAACCTGTAGAACCTGTAATTGGCTCTTCTAGGAGATGGGGATGCTGTGGCCACAGCTCTTGGCAGCCAGAAGACTGAATTTTGGGGGGTTCTGACTCTCAGACTGGTCATGACACACGAACAGATTATTTAACTCTGATCACTCCCCTCTACTCAGTCCTTAGTCCTACAAAGCATGTGACAGGATTTTGTCACCCCTGCTAGTTATTTTGATCAAAAGCTTATTTTCCTTTCTGTGACAGTAGTGAAAAACCTGTTGAAAACATAGAACAGTGTCAAGAAGTTGCAATGATTATTCATAATTCCACCACCTGGCTATATTCACATATTACATTTTAACAAATCTCCTCCCATGTTTACCACCACCCTTTAAAAAATGGTTTTAAAAAACCATAATTAGGCTTTTATTACACATATGGGTTTACATCCTGATTCTTTAATCTGTGGTTATTGCTTGGTAGCAGATTATTTCAAAGTGATTTTTTCTTTTGAATAGCCCCCTAATTGTTCGGTAGGCAGGGAAGTATTCTTATTTTACTTTTTAGATAAGTAAATGGAATCTCAGTGGAGTCAAGTTTATTCAAAATTTTAAGCACCACAGTCAAACGTGCTTTCTGAGGTCACCCAGGTAAGTGATGGAAACACAACTAGAATACAGGTCGGTTGACTACAAAACTTATGCTATTTTCATACCTTCAAGTTCCTCTCTTCTTCCCCAGATCTTTACCAGGTATAGTAAGTTGATCTTCAAGAGGAGAACAAGGCATTCAAAGCAAGGTTGGAAACCCTGAGCTGGGAATAATCAAGGCAAGGTCTAGTCCAAGAGCCTGAAGTTCTAGACAGTTTATGAAGGGTTTTGATCTCAGGGGACAAGGTGACAAACCCAAGTAGCACACACTAAGGTCCAGCATGGAAGAGAGTGGAGGTTATTTCTACCTCAGCTCTGTGTAAATGGTGGCCATGGGACTAATAAACACAGCGTTAGCTGTGAGGAATGCGTCATGCCAATGTACCATCTTAAATGGAGAAAACTGGGGGTAGACTATATGGACAAATTCTGCACAACCTCTACAACTCTTCTGTAAATCTAAAACCATTCTAAATTGAAAGCTTATTTAAGCAAAACATGAATAAGAGTGTACCAGACCCAACCAAAGAGGGATGGTATTACAGGCTGGAGGGAACTGGAGAAAGCGTGCCGTGTGAGTTGTGTGAGGAAGGTGAGGGATTTGGTAGGGTTGGAGTGGACCAGGCCTACGTAAACTTAAGTGAGGCTGATCATCAGGTTTGGATCTCCATAAGGAAGACCTTTCTCTTAGGCCAAGCTTCAGAGTGTTAAGATTTATTCTGTAGGAAATGGGAAGTCATTCAAAAATGTTCATTAACACCTTCTTGTTTGTTTATTTATTATAAAGGTACAAGTCAGCACAATGGAAGAGGCTGTAAGAGAGAGGCTGGGAGTAATGAGATCAATGGGGAGGCTGTTGCAATCCTCCAGGGCAGGGGGGCTGCTGCCTTGAGCCAGGCAATGAGCTAGAAGAAGAGGGTTGTGTGGGCAGGCGTTGAGAGACAGAGCCCGTGTCACAGCTGAGCTTAAAATTCTACAGGGACAGGGCTTCATCCCAACTGGTTTTTCCTGCCTCCATTCTCCATTGCCAAGACTGACTACAATCACAGTCAGTGACAGACAGTGAGTAAAGTTTGGTCAGGGCCAAGCTGAGCCCCATCCCGGGTCTTACTCAGGCAGGTGCTGGCACAGAGCGGAGATGCCCCTTCGCCTGTGCCACAGAGGTTTAAAGCAGCACATGTTAGGAATTCAAGCCGTGTTACAGGGCAGAATATCTGGTACCTGAAACAGTATGTCATCGTGAGGACAAGACCGCCTTCATTTTGACTTTGTCAATCATCGGGATGGTTCAGGGACCTTCTCAACACCACCCCACCGGGGGTCTGGTGGATTACCCATCAGGGTTAAGCAGTTCCAATGCCTGGGCTAACCAATTAAGGGGCTAAGATGTGAGCAGCCCAAACACACAACATGAGTCCCTTGGTCCATGTCACAGGGTCCAAAAAATGCAAGGGATCAACACCTTTTGTCTGGATTTGTCTCTTCCCTTTGACCAGCATTTTAATCTGATGCAGGACTTGATCCTGGGTCCCAGTGCTGTTTCCAAGACCCAGAGGGGAAAGAGCCATGAGCTTTCCCTCTCACTACGCCAGTTCCCAGAGTGTGGCATCTTTGATGTCCTTGAACAGGACTTTGGGCAGATTTTAACTTTGCCCTTTCCTGCAGTGCCCCTCCAATTAATTGGTGGTGGCTGTGAGGAGCTCCTCAGAGCACACGGCCATGCTCTTAACTAAATGATTCATTCATCACTGCCAGGCATCCTATTACTTAGGATGGAGTGGGTCTTAGTTGGTACTGTGTCCAAAGTGATAGCTGGAGTTTCTAGATTCCCTTTAAACTGCTTTTACAACCATGTACCTCATTCTGATAGTCCTGCTTTAGGCCTCAGCGTTCTAGTATCTTCCAGATAGTCAAAGCTCAGAGCCTAGAGCTTGCTGCAGATGTCAAGGCTTAGGGACATGCTGAGAGAGCCATCGTGTCCTTAGGTAGCACTACTGGTGGCTTCTTTAGGGCACCTGGTGACATTTCTCCAACAGAGGGATAATTCTTCTGCTCAGCCTAAGCAGGGCAATTGTGGGTTTTCTCCAGTGAAAATTGGATGCTGCCCACAGTGGTCTGCTTCAGTGGTGGTCCTGGATCAGCAGCAGCAGCCTCACCTGGGAGCTTGTTAGACAGGAATAATCATAGGCCCCGAATCAGAGAGTATGTATAAAATCCCTGGGTAATTTGTGTGCATATTACAGTTTGAGGATCCCCTGCTTTAATCTATAGCAGAGGTTTACAGTCCTGGCTGTGAATTAGAATCACCTGGGGAGCTGAAATATTCCTATCTAGCCCACTACAGACCAATTAAATTCAAACCTCTGGGGGCGAGGCCCCACCTCCAATATGCTTTAAAAGCCTTCTTACGAGAATCTAATATGCAGTAACCTAGAAGAACAGGGTTTCTCAATGAGGACCGCTGGGGAAGCATTACAATTCTCCATGCCTAAGTGCTGAGATCCTGATTAAGTTGAGATGGGGGCTCATATCTGCTTTTTTTTTTTTTTCTTTTTCCATTTCACCAATTAGTGATTGAGAATCATTGATCAGATAAGGAGTTCATCGTGGTTCCCCCCGGGCCCTGCAGAGATGCAGTGAGGGGAAGCAGTCTGGAGAATATGTGTGTCTCCTATAGTTCCTGAGCCAGCAGAGGGGCTCCATAACCAGCTTGGGGGGCCCTCTCAGAGATGCAACAGGCTCTGGGAGAGGCTCTGCAGGCCTGGGAGCTCTGCAGGCCTTACCTGCATATCAAGGAAAAATTATGAAATTTGCCCTACAGAGAAGACAGGTAGGGAGCTCTTAACCCTGCTTGCAGCAGGCATCAGGGTGTAAGACAAGCCACAGAAAGGCGCCTTTGTTACCTGCTTCCCTGCTGAGTCCCATCCTGCCCTGGTGGCAGCAATGGGTGAACCCAGGGGGCCATCTGGCCTGGGCAAGTCAAAGGAGTAATTACAGAAAGAAGACACTTTGTGGGAGACACGGTGGCATGACCTCAGTGGGCGGACATAATAAAATTAGAAATATTCATTCTAGAAACAAGTTCTTACCAATTGGTTTTATTTTAAAGATGTGGCAAGTCCTCAAGTTCCAGACAGGCTAATGGAGCAAGTGGAACTTTCTGCCACACCTTTATTCTTTTGAAGGTTTTAAGGGACTGCTGTCCTCCTAGCTGCCTGATACAGGATCCCAGTTTGAGAAGTGAGTTTCTGAGGTGCACACAGGTGCCCGTTCTGTCCCTCACACTCCCTTTTTCCTCCACAGCTGGCGACGTGGGACTCAGAGAAGGGCCTGAATGGCAGCCTGCAAGAGAGGCCCATGGGCAGCCGCCTCCAAGGACTGACTCTCAAAGTGGTGACTGTCTTGGTAGGATCATGGGCATATTGGGGAGTTTACCATTCAGGCTTTCGAGCCAGAGGTTTCTGTTTGGCTTAATGCTGGGTTTGGAGAAAAGGGGATCTTGAGTCATTGCTCAAGTGTTCATAAGGCCTTTATGGCAAATAATTTTGCAAATAACAAAGGAAGAGTAATGTTGGAGATTCTGCCCCAGCGCCTTCCACCGGAGGTGACTGGGCTGCTCTAGAAGAGGATTACCGATCTGGAACCACGGCTAAGCTTCCAAGCAGGCACAACTCTACACGTTCCTGGGTATAACCAGTATCTTGACCTACTGCTGGTCCTTAGGAGAGCTTTGCTCATAGCCAGTGTCCCCAGACAGTTGCTTGGCAGAACACACCCCTCTGGTTCTCCTGATGGCCCCATGTGACACAAGCTTCATAACAAAGACCCTTTATTGCCATTTGTCTGCATAGTTGTCCTGGCATCATGGATTTTTACATCTTTAAGAGACCTTAGAATCATCTTCCTATCAATTTCTTCCTTCACCTTTCCAGGGCCTTAGGAGATATTTTCGATTTACCTCTTATTAACTGGTCAGACCTGGTTCAAATGTCCCCTCGGTCACATCAGGCATTGTCATCTCCTTGGCTCTAGAACCCTTTGGCCACAGTGTCCTGCATTCCCTGTGTGCACATCACGGAATAAGCATTATACCATACCCCCCCAGGCTCCCAGTTAAACTGAGATCTAGTCTCTGGGGCTGTTTGCCAAAAGCCCCCTTCTTGTTCAGTTTTATAGGATTGTGGTGGGGAAGGTTGAGGTGTTTTCCAGAGAACCACATGCCCTACAGGAGTACACAGGACACAGCACAAAATGTGTAAATATGGCTTTGGGCTTGGGAACTGCGAGGTTTAATTCTGTCCTGTCCTTTGACATACGGTGTGACCTTCTCCCATGAATCAGAATCCATTTTCTAGTACAATCTGATAGATGTAATACCGTCTTCTCTCAATCTAATGTTATAGAGCTTTTACTGTCGTTCTTTATCCTGGATGAGAAGTAACCACATTTCTTATGTGGGTCCTGAAGAATTATGGTATTTCCTAAGGACAGAGTCCTGAATGTCACAAATAAAGGAATGAAAACAAATCATGTCATTCTGGCTATAGGGTTCTGAGCTGAGGCTGGGATAGCATCATACAAAACAGGTAAATCTCCATTCCTTCATCAATATGTTGATTGGAGGGATCTTCCTATCTGCTGTGCTCTGAGTGTCCATAAACTGCTTTTTTAAAAAAAAGGGCAGAGATGTTCAGACTCCAGGAGAAAATTGGGTAAATACATGCCCATGCTCTCAAACATTCTAGAGCTACGATTCATCACATTAGTCGCTCCAACAATCCCCTGGAAACATGTGTGTTAATAACCTGTTATTTAATTGAAGAACATCCATTCTGTTGTCCTCAGGAAGAGCCTTTCGTGATGGTGGCTGAGAACATCCTTGGACAGCCCAAGCGCTACAAAGGGTTCTCTATAGATGTCCTGGATGCACTGGCCAAGGCTCTGGGCTTCAAATATGAGATTTACCAGGCCCCCGATGGCAGGTATGGTCACCAGCTCCATAACACCTCCTGGAACGGGATGATCGGGGAGCTCATCAGCAAGGTAGGTCCCAAAAGCAGGGTCATGGGGAAGGGTACCCTAGTCTGCTTCTAGGGTGATATCTAAATTTGGCCCATTAGGCAGTTAGGACCGTGGAGCTAGCTAAGGAGATCACAGCTTACCACTCTTCACTCATCAGAGCTCTCTTTTCTTCAGCCCACCCCTCCCCATCATGCCCATTCCTATTCTCCAATTTTCTCATTCCCTGGCACTCTGTTTTCCTTCTGTGCCCACTGCTGCCATTCCTTTCAAGCCTGTCCACTGAGTCTGCTCTGTCATACACACTTCCTGTAACCCACCGACACGTTTAGGCTGAAACAGGAACTTGGTTCTCACAGGAGGTATGAGTGAGGGCTTATTCTTTTCTCCCTCATGGCCCACAGCAGGGGTGTGTATACACAAGTTCATATGTATGTGTGAGTGTGTGCATGTGTCTTCAATGTTGTGATACATTTCCCAGCTCCTTAGATTAATTTCAGATAATGACACTTCCTCTTTCCTTACAACCTGGGTTTTCATTGAGACCCATGCTCATGATATGAGGCCTGTTCACTGTGTTCCCATCCCCACCCCATCATCCCATGACCTCTGGGTTATTTCCTGGTAGTCATTTATGATGGTGGCATCTGTTCAAATTCTCCCTCTCTGCTGTTGCTGCTGCTACCAACTTTGACATTGCAGACATCTCTGGGGCCAACTGTTGGCTCCCAGTGTTTTGACTGCCTCGCTATCCAAGATCTTGGTTTGTGCTCCATGTCAGTGCCCGACCCCATGCATTTTGTCAGCATCTTATGCGTTACCATCACTGTCCACTCCATGACTGTGACTTGTTGTCCTGAGTCTTTTGAACCTTTGCTCCCAGAACATAGGTCCTTTGCTTTATAAACCCGTAAACGCAGACACAATCTCCAGTTCCTCCTAAGCTTTAAAAAAAAAATTTCCTGCAGTACTAATTTATATAAAAAATTCACCCATTTTGGAATATACTATTCAGTGACTTTTAGGAAATCTACTGAGTTATGCAACCATCATCATCATCTAGTTTTTGAATAAGTCCATCAACCCAGTGAGATCCCTCACACTTATTTACAGTGAAATCCCATTCCAACTCCAGCCCTAGGCAACCATTGATATATTTCCTATCTCCATAGATTTGCTTTTGTGAACATTTAATGTAGGTGGAGTCCTACAATATGTGGTCTTTTGTGTCTGGCCCTTTCCACTTAGTACATGTATTTGAGGTTCATATTTCTTTAAGATTTCTGTGACCTTGGGATACTGCATCCTTTCCAGCCTGGTGTGCCCTTGGTGTTCGACCAGATAATCCTGTTCCCTTCATCTTTTGTAATTCTCTTTGTTCTTAGTTTCTTATTGTACTGAAACTCTGACTTGATTATATTATCTACCCTCTGACTTTGACTTCCAAGTTGCTACATACAATTAGAGAAGAAAATCACAAATTTGCCTAAATGGATATATGAATAGTGTGTGGGCTTCAAACTCAGGTAGGCCTTCAGGACAGCCAAGTTCCTTAACTTGTTGGACCCCTTGGCTGTATCCCTTAGAGACTGTTTCAAAGTTTGTCTTTCTCTTCAAGCAATCAAAAAGTCTTCTCTCCTAAATTAAAACAAAGTGCTCCTGTATTAGGCAAAGAAATGAAGATTTGTGGGCTTGATATAACTACTTCAACTACCTGTAAAATTCACATCTGCAGACACCTGCTCATACTCCAGGTTCAGAAGTGAAGTGTTTTTCCCTGTGTTACAGGTCACCACTCTTCCTGTGTCGTAAGTCAATCCCTTTGTCCTTCTTCTGGACCTGGCTTCATAAATTACTTTCCCTTCTTCCTATGTTGTAAAGCTATCTTGTTCCACTAGATCTCTTCTTAATCCTTACATATGCTCTGAATGACCCAAATCTTTAAAAAGAAATCTCCGGATCTTGAGTTTTTGAAAAGAGAGGCAACAACCAGAGATGCAAATGTGACAGTTCTACAGGAGAGCTTCACCATCATTACCTCCAGCATTTTTTCTTTATACTCTAGATATGTTGTTGGATTTCACATTTATTATCTTATTTTATTTATTTATTTTTTGGATTTTTCAGTTAACATCAATACATCTGCCCCTCTAGCCCACATATTAAATCTGATAAAAATTTTTTCTGATAAAATGTTTTTATGTTGGGGCACCTGGGTGGCTCAGTGGGTTAAGCCGCTGCCTTCGGCTCAGGTCATGATCTCAGGGTCCTGGGATCGAGTCCCGCATCGGGCTCTCTGCTCAGCAGGGAGCCTGCTTCCTTCTCTCTCTCTCTCTGCCTGCCTCTCAGTGTACTTGTAATTTCTCTCTGTCAAATAAATAAATAAAATCTTTAAAAAAATGTTTTTATGTATGTTTTCCCAATTTATTTTTTTAAAGATTTTGTTTATTTGAGAGAGAGACACACGCACGATGTGAGGGAGGGGGAGAGAGAGAGTCTGAAGCAGACCCCTTGCTGAGCACAGAGGCCGACTTGGGGCTCTATCCCATGACTGCAAGATCATGATCTGAGCTAAAACCAAGAGTCAGCTGCTTAACCAACTGAGCCACCCAGGTGCCCCTAAAATAAACTTATTTTTGATGGTATCTCCTACTTAGAAGTCTAAGAGTCAAGATCAGGATAATCATTGCATATTTTGGTTCTCTTGTGGTTGAACGGGGGGAATGCTGGCCTATTATTGCCCACCATTATCCATCTAGTCTTAATTATCCTAACCTCCACCAGTCTTGGCTGCTTTAATCTCACAGTCTAGTTCCATCTTAATGGAGTCTTTGTCTGTTTTTAAAATTAAGCCCATCTTGGAAAGCAAAAGTCTTATAAGGTACTTTTGGGGTCAAAGTAAGGCATGCCCAGAGAGTCCCCTCCCAACGCGGCTTTACTATATGAAGAATCAACCCGTATGTTTGAGAGGCCATGAATTAAGGGCCATGGAAGGTCAAGAAAAGTAGATAACCTTTTTTTCTTGGAGGATATTGCTCTCTGGCATAGAGTTTACATATAAAATAACCAGGGACTGTGACATTAATGAGATTTCAAGTAGTTGTACAACTCACCATAAAACTTCCAAAGCGTCTCAGGAAAGGGAGACATCCATGTGGGCTAAAGAGAGTTTGGAAAGCCTTGATGGCAGTATAGAAGGATGCAGATAAGCCTAAAAGAAGATAGAAGGGACTTCTTGGTTGGGGCCAGGGATGGGGAAGAGGGAAATACTGGCAAGAGAAAGAAGAGAGTGAAAGTTTGTGAGGATAACAAGAAAGTAAAGGAAAACTACAATTCAAACAGACAATGTTGAATTTTTTTTTTTTTTTTTTTTTTTTTACAGTATTCAAGGTCAGTTGCAGGGTGTCACCTCTTGAATCCATTTCCTCTGGACAGAACAACCCAAAAAGTAGAGGGCAGCCCTTGCCCCAGGGTGGGCCCCAGCAGGAAGCTGAGGACTGCTGTCTGATGAGTTGGTTTTGCCTTTCAGAGGGCAGACCTGGCCATCTCCGCCATCACGATCACCCCGGAGAGGGAGAGCGTTGTGGACTTCAGCAAGCGGTACATGGACTATTCGGTGGGGATCCTAATCAAGAAGCCAGAGGAGAAAATAAGCATCTTCTCTCTTTTTGCTCCATTTGATTTTGCCGTGTGGGCCTGCATTGCGGCCGCCATCCCTGTGGTGGGCGTGCTGATATTTGTGTTGAACCGGATCCAGGCCGTGAGGGCTCAGAGTGTTGCCCAGCCCCGACCATCCGCTTCGGCCACCTTGCACAGTGCCATCTGGATTGTCTACGGAGCCTTTGTACAGCAAGGTACATTCCTGGTTTCCTGATGTTGCAGTCACATCTTCCCAGGGGCCTGGAGGAACGTGCCCATTGGCAGAGTTCTTAGATGCGTTTTGGCAAAGTCATTTTAAATACAATTTTATTTAATCTCTAGGACAGTACTAATATCAGTCTGTACCCGATTTCTCTGAGTAATATTAGGTAGAAATTAAATGAAGTGACAAGGAACTCAACTTCAAAGCCCGATTCTCCGCTTTAGATAAAATTAACTTTGGAGTTCTGCTTTGTACTTTTCTCCCCTCCCACATTAGGTTGATTGTTATGCACATGGGGTTGTCAGATGAAACTGAATCTTGCTTAAATTTGAAATCTTAATAGAAAAAAAAAGTCACAATTGTTTTGCAATCATCTAAGCAGTCCTCCATCCATCCTTGAGATACAGAGTCTCTTTTCTCCTTGAAGTCTGGAGAGCACTTGGTAAGTTAGAGGATCTTGCAGTTTTGACCCAAGCAACAAATTGCAAAGTTCCTAACGTGAGTGTTGGCCTTGTTTGCACCATGGCAAAACATGTATTGCCTGTTTGCAAGGTTATATAAGAAGAGTCAGTGAAATGCTTTCTTCTGCTACCACCTAAGGGACCGAGGAGAAATAATTGGCCTCCATGGGGCAGCTACTGACTGCAAGTCACAGGCAATGGTTTCTGAAAATCCTAGGAAAAAAAGTCATCCAGTGAGGACTGAATATTAATAAAAGCGAGATCTCATTTCTGAGGTTTAAAAGAAAGCTAGGGAACCCTCCAGGTAGGAGGTAATTCTATATTTACAGAATTCCTGAGACTACTCTCTATGAACTTGAAACTGAAAAAGGATCTTACATCAGATTGCAGCCCTGGAAGTAGGCAACACAGGGAGATAGAATCTTCTAACTGGAAGATTTTGATATTCAGAACTCTACCCTTGGTGTTTTGACAAACATCACATCACTAAAAGGCCAATTCTGGATTTTTCGTATTTGGTGGTCTTCCATCCCTTTCAAAGACTGGTGGTCTTTGGAATCTTTCCCAGAATTGTCACCATCCCCGATAACTAGCCAGGAACTCACTTCCCTGCTCCCCACCCCAACTCCAGTGGTGTTTCCCTAAGCCAGGCGGCGGGGTGGAGGAGCTAGAGCATTTCTGGCAGGGGTGGGAGGATGCAGGGGAGAGCAGAAGCCCAGGACCAATCCATTTTGCTGGCCTCCTGTAGGTGGCGAATCCTCAGTGAACTCCATGGCCATGCGCATTGTGATGGGGAGCTGGTGGCTCTTCACCCTCATTGTGTGTTCCTCCTACACGGCGAATCTTGCGGCATTCCTCACAGTGTCCAGGATGGACAACCCCATAAGGTAAGATCCATTCCTCCTTCCAGGTGTGGGACCATTCAGCTCCGAAAAGCTGTAAAGGCGGAATGCAGCCTAGTGTCATGGAGGCAGACGGACTTAGATCCCAGATTTGCAGTTTGATTATCGTCCTCTTAAATGCATGAAGAGCACCACTCCTCTTGTAGTTTACTTCATACACAATTATATAAATGCATAAATGAATTAAATAATACTTCTCTGAACATTTAAATGCTGCTTATAAGACTAAGAAATCAAAACATTAAAAATTAACAAATTAAATTTCCTCAGGCATTTAAATGTTGATTACAAACTTATTTAATCAAAATTTTCTAAACATTAAATTATAATTAATTAAGACCACAAGTCTAAGGTATTTTTTCATATCTTCAGACACCTTAAAATTATTTTTAAAAACATGTCATTATCACAGTGATTAGAAAACTTATTTTACTTATATTCATTAAAGTATAAAATTACCGAAGCCAGGGAATAAAAACATTTCTTTGTTTTACCAAAGTGTTAAAAATATGGCATGAAAGAATTAGTTCAACATAGTGAAATAACTTGGGAATGCCTTTGTGTTTTGGAGCAGATTTCCACAAACTGTGTGAATTGCAAGAGAACTTGGACAAAGTGAAGGGGTATTGGAAATGTGGTTACTAAAGTGACAAAAGGCACAGATATAGTCTACATTTCCTCGGTACAATATTGGCTTCAATATCACCTCTCACTTGATCCCTAATTATAGTGTTATGTAATTTCTCCTTTATCATACTCACTATCATTACAGGGATGCTTTCTATCTACTTCCCTAACTGGTCATCCATACTTAACCAGCTTCTATGGCTCCCAACAGCCTATTTAAAAGAGTTCAGACTCTGGCCAAGATTCAATATTTAGTATGATGTTATCCAGTTTTATTTTTTAGTTGGCATTTTTATTGAGATAATTATAGATTCACATGTATTTGTAAGAAATAATGCAGTGAGATCTTATAATATCCTTTAACTGGTTTCTCCCAATGGTTACATTTTGCAAAACTATAGTATTTTATCACAACCAGGGTATCAACATTAATACAGTTGACTGATTCTATTCAGATTTCTTCTCTTGTACTTATTTCTCTGCGTGTGCGAGTGTGTGTGTGTGCGCGTGCACGCATTGGATTCTACACAGTCTTAACCCATGTGTAGGGATCGAGCTCTGCTCTAGGCTCATGTTCCGCACAGAGTCTGCTTGTCCCTCTCCCTCTGCTCCCCTCCCCCGCTCACTCATATTCTCTCTCTCTCTCTCTGTAAAATCAATAAGTAATAAATAAAAATCTTTAAAATGTCATTTTAAGTATGTTATATAGATGGAATTATAGCTCTTGGATTGCTGTTATCATTTAGCATCATTCTCTGGAGGTTCATCCAGGTTGGTGTGTGTCTCAGGCATTCATTGCTTTTTTCTGCTTAGTAGTATCCCATGTACCACAGCTTGTTTAAATGTTCACACACTGAAGGACATCCAGGTTGTTTCCCTTTTATGCAATTATGAATAAAGCCACAATGAATATTTGTGTGTAGGTTTTGGTGTGAACACAAGTTTTTGTTTGTTTGTGATACATATCCAAGAGTGCAATTGCTGGGTCGTGTGGTAATTGCATGTGTTTATAAAAAAAATATGCTTTCTAAGAAAACTATCAAACTGTGTTCCAGACTGACTCTGCCATTTTGTATTACTGCTAGTGATGTGGGAATGATCCAGTTTCTTTGCATCCTTGCCAGCATTTGCTTTAGCATCATTTATTGAAAAGCAGTCCTTCCTTCACTGAGATGCTTTTGTAATTTGTCAAAAATCAGTTGGGTATATGTGGTCCATTTCTGAGTTTTCCATTCAGTTCTATTGATCTGTGTGCCTATCCCTTCATCAATACCACACTGTCTTGGTTACTATAGCTGCAGAGTAAACCTTAATATTGGGCAGAGTGATTACTCCCATTCTTTTTTCTTTTGTTCAGATTGTTTTAATTATTCTAAGGCCTGTATCTTTCCACATAAATTTTAGAATAAGCTTGTCTATGTTTAAAAAAAATAATTTTCCATTGTTTTGATAGGAATTACATTAATTACAGTTGAAATTGCATTAAACCAATAGATCATAAATTGCTGAGACTACCATGAATGGGTATTGGCTTTTTCAACTGCTTTTTTTTTTTTACATTGCTTGACATGACCATATGATTTTTCCTCTTTAGCCTACTAATATAATAAGACTACACTGATTGATTTTCAAATGTTGTGTACCTTGAATGAATCTCACCTGATCATGACCTATGATTCTTTTAATATATTTTAGATTCTGTTTGCTGATATTCTGGTTGAGGATTTTTGCATCTAAATGTATGAGAGATATTCACTTGCACTTTTATTTATTGTGCTGTTTCTGTCTAGTTTTGGTTTCAGGGTAACTCTGGCTTCATAAAATGATTTAGGAAGTCTTTGCTCATTTTCTATTTTCTGAGAGAGATTATATAAAGTTGGTGTTAATTTATCTTCAAATGTTTGGTATAATTCTCCAGGGCAACCATCTAGGAGATTTCATATTCTTGGAGCTTTTAAATTAATAATTAAAATTTTCATAGCTATAGGGCAATTCATATTGTCTATTTCTTCTTCAAGTCTAGTTGGTTTATAGTGTTGTCATGTTTTCCATTAACTTGCTGATCTTCTGTTGTTGTTTATCAATTATTGAATGTGGGATATTAAAGTCTCCAGTCATTTTTTACAGAACTGCCCATTTCTCCCTTCAATTTTATCAATTTTGATTCATATATTTTGGGACCCTATTGTTAGGTATATATATGTTTCTAATTGTGTTTTATATTCTTATCAAATGACCCTTTTATCATTGTATAATGTCCTTCTTTTGTCTCATAAAAACTTTCATTAACGTTTACTTTAGCTAGTTAGTTCTCTTTTGGTTATTGTTTGCACAAAATATTTTTTATTCTTTAATTTTCAATCTGTTTGTCTTGGAATCTAAAGTGAGTCACTTTCTTACAACATATAGTTCAATTATGTATTTTAATTTGTTCTATCCACCTCTATTTTAATTGGAGCAATTAACCCATTTATATATAATGTAATTAGTGGTAAGGAAGAACTCACTTCTGCCATGTTGTTTGTTCTCTTTATATCATACCTATTTTGTTCCTCGTTTCCCCCATTATTGCTTTTCTTTTTAATATTAAGTAGATACATTCTGTATATCATTTTAATTCCCCTGTTGTTTGTTTTACTATATATGTTTTTAAGTTATATTTTTAGTGGTTGCCCTAGGCATGCCAATTAATATCTTAATTTATAACAATCTTATTAGCCAACTTTATTTTAATAGTATTAAAAAATGTTTCTCCTGTATCACTCTGTTCCACTCCACCTCTGCCCCCAACAACTCCTTTTTGAAGCTGTCTGATCCCTTACTTTTTTGGAAGTACTTAAAATTTTTTCTCCAATTTATTCAATGGATAATCTTCTATATTCAATTTTTAAATTGTTATTTTTTATTGTTTTTTTTTTTTACTTATTGAATAAGCTTCCTTATTGTTTTAAAACAACTTTAGCTATTAGAATGTATTATTAAAGTGCATGTTTATAGTTTTTAACTTTAATTTTTAAATTGTGATAAAATATGCATAACAAATTTTATTTTAATCATATTTAAGTGTACAGTTTAATGTCATTAAGTACATTCACATTGTTCTGTAAACATTACCACCATCCATCTCTACAACACTTCATATTACAAAACTGAAAGTCTATATAATACTCTCCATTCCCCACTTCCCCACTTCCCCAGACTCTGGAAACCACCATCCTTTTTTCTGTCTCTATAAGTTTGACTACTCTAGGTACTTTATATAAGTGAAATAATACAGTTTTTGTCCTTTAATGACTGGCTTATTTCACTTAGCATGTCTTAAAGTTTCATCCATGTTGTAGCATCTGTCAGAATTTCCTTCTTTTTAAAGCTAAATAACATTCCATTGTATGTATATACCACATTTTGTTTATACATTCATCTGTGGAGAGACATTTGTGTTGCTTCCATCCTTTGGCCATAAACATGAGTGCAGATATATGTTCAAGTTCCTGCTTTCACTACTCTTGGAGCTTTTAAATTAATACTTGGGTAAATACTCAGAAGTGGAATTGTTGTATCATAAGGTAATTCTGTGTTTCATTAGGAACTACTTTATCATATTCTACAGAAGTTCCACCATTTCACATTCCCACCAACAACTCACAAGGATTCCAGTTCCTTTACATTCTCACTCAAACTTATTTTCTGTTTTGTTTTGTTTTTATAACTGTCCTAATAGGTATGATGTGGTATCTCATCTTGGTTTTGATTGGCATTTCCCTAATAATTAGTGATGTTGAGCATCTTTTCTTGTGTGTGTGTGTGTGTGTGTTTTTTTTTTTTTTGACAGAAATCACAAGTAGGCAGAGAGGCAGGCAGAGAGAGAGGGGGAAGCAAGCTCCCCACTGAGCAGAGAGCCCGATGCGGGGCTCGATCCCAGGACCCTGGGATCATGACCTGAGCCGAAGGCAGAGGCTTTAACCCACTGAGCCACCCAGGCACCCCTCTTTTCGTGTGTTTATGGCCACTTGCATATCTTCTTGGAGAAATGTCTATTTAAGTCTATTGCCCATTTTTAGTGGGTTGTTTTTGTTACTGAGTTATAGTTTTTTATGTATATTCCAGATATTAATCTCTCATCAGATATTGATTTGTAAATATCTTCTCCCACTTTATGGGTAGCCTTTTAATTCTGTTGTAGTATCCTTGGGTACAGAGAAGTTTTTAATTTTGATGAAATCCATATTATCTATTTTTTGTTGTCACCTTTACCTTTATTGCTATATCTAAGAAATTATTGCCAGATCCAATGTCATAAAACCTTTCCCATATGTTTCCTTCTAGGAGTTTTATAGTTTTAGGTCTTACATTTAGGTCTTTGATCCATCTTGTTAATTTTTGTACATGGTGTAAGTTAAGGGTCCTGCTTCATTCTTTTGCCTGAGAATCCCGGATCATGACCTGAGCCAAAGGCAGATGTTTAACTGACTGAGCCACCCAGATGCCTGTTCTTTTGCATGAGGATACCCAGTTTTCCCAGCACCATTTGTTAAAAAGACTGCCGTCTCCTCACTGAATGGTTTCAACATCTTTGTTTGAAATCATTTGAACATATATGGGATAGTATACTGAGCTTTTTATTCTATTCCATTGGTCTATGTGTCTGTCTTCATATCAGTACCACACAATTTTGAGTACTATAGCTTTATAGTACATTTTGAATTCAGGAAATTTGAGATCACCAACTTTATACTTTTTCAAAAATTGTTTTGGCTATTTGGGGTTCCTTGAGGGGGAATTTTATTATTTTTTTAATTTCTATTTATTTTTTAAATTTCTTTTCATTGATCCAGAATTCATTATTTATGTACCACACCCAGTAGGGGAAATTTTAGAATAGATTTTTCTATTTCTGCTTGAAACATAATTGGGATTTTGGTAGAGATTGCATTGAATTTGTAGATTTCTTTAGGTAGTATTGACATCTTAAGAATATGAAGTCTTTCAATCCATGAACATAGGAACATAAGATGCCTTTCCATTTATTTGTGTGTTTAATTTCCTTCAGAAACATTTTTTAGTTTTCAGTATACATGTCTTTGCCTTTTTTTTTTTTTTTGTCTTTTTAGTCAAGTTTATTCTTAGGTATTTTATTGTTTTTGATATTATTATAATTAGAATTGGTTTTGTATTTCCCTTCCAGATTGTTCATTATTATCGTATAGAAATGCGACTGATCTTAGTGCATTGATTTTTTTTTTTAATCCTACAACTTTGCTGATTTATTTGTTAGTTCTCATTGTTTTGTGTGTCCAGTTTTAAGGTTTTTTACATATCAGGTCATAATGTTTGACAGCAGATATACATCTACTTCTTTCTTTCCAATTTGAAAATATTTTATTTCTTTTTCTTGCCTAATTGTCTATGACTTCCAGACGATGTTGAATGGAAGTGGTAAAAGTGCATGTTCTTGTTTTGTTCCTGACATTGGAGGAAAAGCTTTGAGTAAGATGTTAGCTTTGAGTTTCTCATATCTGGCCTTTATTATATCAACATAGTTTCCTTTCCTTCCTAGTCCATTGAGTTTTTATCATGAAAGGGTATTGCATTTTATCAAATGCTTTTCCTGCCCTGAGATGATGATGTGGGGTTTTTTTGCCCTTCATTTGGGTAACATAGTATTTTATACTAACGGATCTTTGTATGCTGAGCCGTTCTTGTGTTTCAAGAATGAATACTGGTTGGTCCTGGTGTGTAATTTTTAAAAAATATGCAGTTGAATTCAGTTTCCTAGTATTTTGTTGAAGATTGTTGCATCCACATTACTCAGGAATATTGGTCTGCAGTTTTCTTTTCCTGTAGTATATTTTTGGGGTTTTGGTGTCAGGGTAATGCTGGCCTCATAGAATGAGTTAAGAAGTGTTCCAAACGAGACACTTGTATTCAGTCAATGTATTCCTATGCTTTAATGTTTTTGTTTTTCCTTAATTCTTAAATAAACATTTATTCTGAAAAACTCCAAAAAAAAAAAAAAAAAAAAGAAGTGTTCCATCCTCTTAAATTTTGGGATAAGAATTTGAGGAAGATTGCAATTCATCCTTCTTTAAATGTAGATTGTATGTTTCTAGGAATTCGTTCATTTCATTAAGGTTTCCAATATATTGGCAGACAATTGACAGGTAGTATAATATAAAAATATTTAATCTTCTTTCATGTCTACTTATGCATTCTAAATTGTTTTTATGATGTTCAGCGTTCTATTACTATTATTACTGTGACTCCCCACCACCCCCACAACTGGAAGTTAAGCATCCTCTTTTAACCTTTAGGCTTAAAAATACAGGCGTTAGGCTTAAAAATATAGGCATTGCTGTTTCTCTTTCAGAATCAAGCATGAAGTCATATATTTTTATTTCTTCCTATATAAGATGATACTGGAATATCTTTTTGTCCTCCCCTCCTTCCACCTACTCAATCATGTTTTGGTATTATAATCTGAAATTTCAGGCCCAGTTTACTATTGTTATTCCTTTCCTTCTCCTCCTTCTAATATTTAATGGTTTCTCTAATATATATATATATATATATATATATATATATATATTTGGCATTTTCATTCTTCTGTTTTATCACATCTACATTTATAGTCATTACTTGTATTGAAGTCTATGTTCCAGGGATTTCAGTGATTGTTGAAAGTCTCTCTATTCTGTGATTTAGCAATTGTTCATATTTTTATTTTGATGAATTTTTGTTTAGCTAGAGTGGTTATTTGAGCAACAGACCTAGCAGGGGTGGTATATTTTGTGAGATAATATATCTGAGAATCTTTTTTTGTTGCATTTATTCATGAATTAAAACTGATCTGGATATAATATTCTTGTGTTATAACTTTCCCCCTTAATATTGTATAGAATTTGCTCTATTGAGTAAATTCTATAGAATTTGCCCCATTGTTCTTCCTGTATGTAACGCTACAGAGAAGCATGAGAATACCTCATTCACCTCCTTCTTCTCCCCTCCTCTTTCCTTTCCTATCTTTTCTTCTCACTCTTTCCTCTATTCTTTCCTTTTTTTCTCCATCTCCTTTTTCTCCCTCCTCTTCTCCTATCTCCTTCCCTTTCTTTTGTCTTGTTCCTCCCCTTCTTTTCATGCCCTTCTTCTTGCTTTTTTCTTCCTCCCTCTATTTTAATCCTTCTCTTCCTTCTTCTCCATCTCCTCCTTCTTCATGTCACTTCTTTTTTTCCTTTCTCCTCCTCCTCCTCCTCCATTCTTCATTCTCCCTCTCCTCTTCCCCACTGTTCCCCCTTCTTCCTTCCTTTTCCTGTTTTCCTCCTGCGATTTCCCACTTTTTCCTTATCTCCCTGCTCATCTTATTCCTTCTCCCATTCTCTCTGCTTCTGATCCCTTTTCTTCTTTCTTCCCTCCTTTTTCTTTTCTTCCTCCTTTACTTCTCCTTTCTTATGCTTTCTTCTTTGTAATTAACCTTAATATCTTTGAATTTTAAAACTTCCGTCAATATTTAATGAGTTGACCTACATCTCATTAATTATGATTAGAATCCTGAGTTCTTTTTACATGCAAAAACAACCTGATAACCTTAGCTCAATAATTTTGTCATCTATTAAATCTTTCCTTATCTATTACATCTTTTGCATTTGTCTTTGTCTTGTTTCCAGGAATGTTAACTTTACTTTTTTTCTTTTTTTAAGATTTTATGTATAAGGAATGTTATATGTTGATTCTATGAGTCCTCCATGTCTGTTATACTCTCTTTGATCATTTTCCATTCATAACCCTTTTAATTTTTATTTTGAGAGTATTTTAGTTTGTCTTTCAAATTTCTGCTTAGACTTTCTTCAGTGTTCGTATATTTTTTAACAATGTTAATGAATACACAAATCCTTCTTGTGTATTTGTGTTTCTCCTTAGTTTTTCTTCCCTGCCACTCCATTAATACCTCTTTCATGTCTCAACCACTCATTATGGAATTAATTCTTAATTTTTTGTACTATGTGCCAATAGAAAAACAAATATTTTTAAAACTTCATTTCCTTTAGCATATACTTTTCAAACAATTTGTTTTTAGTGTCTTTGATGCAATATAATATATTTACACGTTATTTCTTTCATGCTAAATCCTTTTCTTGTTCTTCCATGTTTAGTTTGCTCTACCTTGATGTTTTGATGTTTAGTTTGCTCTACCTTGATTCTGGAGAACTCTTTCTGTAAACAGGTAGGTATAGACTCTCTGAGTCTCCTAATAGTTCACCTGGCTGCAGGTAGAATCATCCTCTCAGATCTTAACCTGGTCTTCTGAGTTTAGCTGGAGACTGCGATGTAAATTCCCATTACAAGCCCTGTGCCTTAATGGAAAACTTCTTTTTTAGAGGTTTGCCCTGATAAAGTTTCTGTTTCTAGAATCTTGATTCATGAGCCCCTACAACAGTAAGAAAGGCCACTGTATTTTTTAACCTTTTTTTCTGGCAGTGCTCTTCTTTCTGTCAGAGACAAATGCCAGTGAGCTGGCATTTCTGAATACTGTATTCTACAGAGACCAGAGTAATTCAAGGGGCTTCCATTATTAATAGCTTGAACTGCTCTGTCTATGTAGATATAAAAGAAAATCCACTGAGATGATGCACTTTCAATACAAGATGAATTTGAGTCTTGCTGTGTCTCACTAATTTGCTTCCCCACAATATGTGATCAGTGGGTGGCATCCTTTCTTAGGTTCATGATATGTGATCCCCTGTAGTTTACAAAATTACATGGTCATTTCAGTAGGTATCCAGAAGGCTTAAAGATGGATATCTGTTCTCTCTTTACTGATGAATCTTTCTTATTAATCTAAATGGTCTTCAGCCTGTACATTTCAAACTAATATAAAACCATTCAATAATGATTATAATATGCCTTATCAATGTTCATATTCACTGTCCATGTAAGTGCCCTAGCCTTTAAAACCTATGAATTCCTTTAAAGGCATAGAGAAAGTTGGTATCCAAGAGAAGCTGAATTTTTTAGAGAACAGACATATACTTAAAAATTGCCTTAAGCAATTTTTAGCTTTTTTGTTTGGAGTAGGTATGAGGTCCATTCGGGGAAGGGGACATATCTTATAATTACTTTTTATCTCCATTACAATTACAAAAATCTTTACCTGTTATCATGATGAAAACAGAGTCATTTGGGAAAAGGTAGTACTGGCAGGTGCTTTGGCACTATGAGCATCAATGCCCTATATTTAGGAAATGCTTTGGTTAAAACTTCTAGGTGAGTAGAATTCAGAGGGTTCACATTTAGAAAGATTGGATTTGGCCTAGAGGCTCATGTTGGCAGGCAGAAGCACAGTGGCATGACTAAGAGATATAACAGAGTGCAATTGTTATGAGCATTGACATTGAACCTTGATTGCTAAGCTTCAAATCCTTTCTCACTCTTACTAACTCTGTGATCTTGGGCAATTTACCTAATCTCTGTGTACTGCACTTTTCCCATCTATATGTAGGAGTAAGAATAGCATTTATCTCATAGGACTATTGAGGGAGATTAACAAACATATATTTAGAACATTTATCTGGTGTGTAGAAAGGACCATATAAATGTAGATATAATTGTTGTTGACAAGGACCTTGGTAGTCAAAGTAATAGCTCTGAGATTTGGAGTCCTGGACTGAGGAAAAGCAGCATGACTGACAGATGTGGGCAAGAAGATGCTAGTCTAGGAAACAGACAACTCTGTTTTGGGAATGTCACCAGCTGGCTCGATGACATTAGTCACTTGTCCTTTCTCATTCCTTGTTTCTCTATCTGTAAAATGGCGAGGTTGTTGTAAATGGCCTCATGATATTTAAGATGTTTGTTCATCTTTCCATTGAATTTGGAAACATCAAATTTGTAAATTAGATGAGAAAATGCTTCCTACAGAAAAATTCTTGTGCTAAGCTTGGGAAAGACACACAATCCATAAGAGCTTTGTCTTGTGTCCACACATTTATACAATTTCAGAAGGGAAAATAAAAAGATTGAACACCCCAGCAATCTAATTTATCCCAAGGTGATTATCCCTCTAATCTTCTTGACATACAAAATGACCTTTATTCACACAAACTTGCTGTAAGCTTTTTATTATAAATATCTTTATTATTATTTACAGTCTTATGATAAACTGAAGATTCGATGACCTTGGGTGTGCGATGACTTCTTAGGGACAACATCAAAAGCACAATCGATCAAAGAAAAATTGATAACAGTTGGTCTTTACTAAAATTTAAAACTTCTGTGACAAAGATATTGGTAAGAGAATGAGAAGACAAGCTAGAGATTGGGAGAAAATCTTGGCAAAATACATATAAAATAAAAGATTTGTATCTAAAATCTATAAAGAACTCTTAAAATTAAACAATAATAGAACAAATAGAGAGGGCATGGATTGCATGGAGCACTGGGTGTGGTACAAAAACAATGAATACTTTTATGCTGAAAATAAATAAAAAATAAATTTTTAAAAAGTGAAAAAAAATAATAGAACAAATAACCCATTTAAAAACAGGCAAAAGATCTGAACAGCATCTTACCCAGATTTTCGTATGACAAATAGCCATATGAAAAGATGCCTAATGTCATATATCATTAGGGAACTGAAAAAATAAAATAGCAATGAGATACCATGACTTTAGGATGGCCACAGTGCAAAATTCTGACAGCACCCAATGCTGGTGAGGATGTGGAGCAAAAAGAACTCTCTTTGCTCAGAGGAATGGAAAATGGCCACTTTGGAAGAAAGTTTGACAGTTTCTTACAAAACTGAACCTACCTTTAGCATATGATCCAGCAGTCACACTCTGGTATTTACCCAAAGGAATTGAAGTCACATATCTACACAAAAGCTTGCACATGAATTTTTATGACAGTTTTACTTGTAATTACCAAAATGTGGAAGCCAGAAGTGAATAGATAAACTCATGTATATCCACACAATGAAATATTTTTCAATACTAAAATGAGCTATCAAGTTATGGGAAGACACAGAGGAACTTTAAATGCATACTAATTATAAATTATGTATACCTATAATATTAATTTGTGGTATTATTTATATGTAATTATACATAAATATTACATTTATTTGTAGCTTGATAAATTATTAAGTATATTTTTTTAAATATAGAGAAAGAGAAAGATATATATGGGTTTTACTAAGACCTATCTTACATTTAAGATATATTTGTGGATAAAATGAGAAGTATATTATATATATTTGTGGATAAAATATGAAGGGCCAGGCTAGTTGTCAATTAGGCTAAATGAAGCCAACTTACCAGTTTTTCTTTTATTGATCATGTTTTTGGTGTTGTATCTAAGAAGTCATGGTCAAACTCAATGTGGATCAAGCTGTTTGCAAAGTGAACTTAAAGGTTGTTTACATATGGATTATTGTTAATTTGGATATGAAGCTGACATTTTTAAAATTAATATATGGTTAAAGACATTGAACAGGAATCATAAACAGTTGGATATGCAAGTTTACCTCACAAGCTGTTTGTTTGTTTTTAATATGTCAGCCTAGTGGTTTTTAAAATTTAATTTAATTTTTTCAGTGTTCCAAGGTTCATTGTTTAAGCACCACACCTAGTGCTCCATGTAATACGTGCCCTCTTCAATACCTACCACTAGGCTCAACCAAACCCCCTCCCCTCTAAAACCCTCAGTTTGTTTCTCAGAGTCCACAGTCTCTCATCGTTTATCTCCCTCTCCAGTTTCCCCCAACTCACTTCTCCTCTCTAACTCCCAATGTCCTCTGTGTTATTCCTTATGTTCCACAAGTAATTGAAACCATATGATAATTGACACTGTCTGCTTGACTTATTTCACTCAGCAGATTATTCTGAGGATAAAGTTTTAAATATTAAATTTGAATGACGTTGGTGGTGCTAGCACTCCTCTGGTTCCCTCTGGTCCCACCATCCTGTTGTGTTTTTGTTTTTTACACATGCTGTTTTCTCAGTCTCATATACCCACCTTCCACCATCAAGTTACTCAAGTTGGTCACCTGTGACAGAGATCTGAATGACTTTTTGCCAGTTAGCAAGTCCTGTATACGTTCCTGCTATTCAAACCATGTCCCACAGACTGGGTCTCATCTCAGATCTCCTGATTCAAGATTGGTATCTAAGTCTCCAAGTGATTTCTATTTACATTAAAGTTCAGAAAGCATTGCCTTTAATTAGAAAAAAATGATCTGTAAAATTCTAATAGGGTGAAGGGATTGGCTGCATCTAACAAATGCATTTTGACAAAGCTACAGATCAGTTCCTGTCTTGGGGGCACCACAAACTGGGAAAGGATGGGGGTGTACATTAATGGTACTCATAAAAAAGAATGTGGGACTTCTTCTGCCTGTCATGATGGAGTAGCAGGTATCTGACTAAACTTTCCAACATCAACAACAATAAAACCTGAGGAAAAAAATGCTGTCTGTAAGCATTTTAAACTTAAATGCACAGGTAGATTAAAAGGGAAGGGAAAAGATAGACCATGCAAACAGTAAGCAAAAGAAAGTAGGTGAGGATATCTCAGTATTCAAGTAGACCTCATAGTTGACCCTTGACCAACGTGGTGTTGGGGGTGTTGACCACTGCACAGTCAAATATTTGCATGTAGCTCTTTTTAAAAATTTTTATTTTTTAGAATTTCTTTTCAATGTTCCAGAATTTATTGTTTATTGACCACATCCAGTGCTCCATGGAATATGTGCCCTCCATAATACATACCACCAGGCTCACCATATAACTTTTGACTCTCTAAAAACTTAACTACTAATGGCCTACCATTGACCAGAAGCCTTACTGATAACATAGTCAGTTAACACATATTTGTGTATGTTATGCATATTATATGTCATATTACTACAATAAAGTAAACTAGAGAAAAGAAAGTATTATTAAGAAAATCATAAGGAAGAGAAAATACATTTACAGTACTATACTGTATTTATAAAAAAAAAATCCACAGATAAGTGGACCTATGCAGTTCAAACCTATGTTGTGTAAGGGTTAACTGTATACCATACAGTATTATAAGGAATAAAGAGGGATAGTATATGATGATAAAGAGAGCACTTGTATCAGGAAAACAATTCTAAATATGTCTGCACCTAATAAGGAAGCATCAAAAAAGGTTGATATCCAGGATCTATAATGAACTCCTCAAACTCAACACACACAAAACAGACAATCATATCAAAAAATGGGCAGAAGATATGGACAGACACTTCTCCAATAAAGACATACAAATGGCTATCAGACACATGAAAAAATATTCATCATCACTAGCCATCAGGAAGATTCAAATTAAAACTACATTGAGATATCACCTTACACCAGTTAGAATGGCCAAAATTAGCAAGACAGGAAACAACATGTGTTGGAGGGGATGTGGAGAAAGGGGAACCCTCTTCCTCTGTTGGTGGGAATGCAAGTTGGTGCAGCCTCTTTGGAGAACAGTGTGGAGATTCCTCAAGAAATTAAAAATAGAACTTCTCTATGACCCTGCCATTGCACTCCTGGGTATTTACCCCAAAGATACAGATGTAGTGAAAAGAAGGGCCATCTGTACCCCAATGTTTATAGCAGCAATGGCCATGGTCGCCAAACTGTGGAAAGAACCAAGATGCCCTTCAACGGACGATGGATAAGGAAGATGTGGTCCATATACACTATGGAGTATTATGCCTCCATCAGAAAGGATGAATACCCAACTTTTGTAGCAACATGGACGGGACTGGAAGAGATTATGCTGAGTGAAATAAGTCAAGCAGAGAGAGTCAATTATCATATAGTTTCACTTATTTGTGGAGCATAACAAATAGCATGGAGGACATGGGGAGTTAGAGAGGAGAAGGGAGTTGGGGGAAATTGGAAGGGGAGGTGAACCATGAGAGACTATGGACTCTGAAAAACAATCTGAGGGTTTTGAAGGGGCGGGGGGTGGGAGGTCGGGGTACCAGGTGGTGGGTATTATAGAGGGCACGGATTGCATGGAGCACTGGGTGTGGTGCAAAAATAATGAATACTGTTATGCTGAAAATAAAAAAAAAGTCTATGACATAAAATGTGACAAGTCTAATGGGAGAAACAGAAAAATCTAAAATAGTTCAAAATTTAACTTTATTCTATTAGAAATCGACCTCTCAAGTAAACAAAAGACCAGTAAGTCTGTAGAAGATCTGAACAACACTATCAACCAACTTGATATGGTTGACATTTATAGAATACTACACCCAACAATTGCAGAATACACATTTCTTTCAAGTATACAGGGAACATCCAGCAAGACAGATAATTTCTTGGGCCATAACTTTAAATCTTAATCAATTTCAAAAAAGTAAAATCTTACAGAGTATATTCTACCAGTATAATTAAGTTAAATTAGAAAAATAATAGGGCACCTGGGTGGCTCAGTGGGTTAAGCCGCTGCCTTCGGCTCAGGTCATGATCTCAGGGTCCTGGGATCGAGTCCCGCATCGGGCTCTGTGCTTAGCAGAAAGCCTGCTTCCTCCTCTCTCTCTGCCTGCCTCTCTGCCCACTTGTGATCTCTGTCAAATAAATAAATAAAATCATAAAAAAAAGAAGCCAAAGAGTACTTAAATTCATGATTCTTAGTTCCCCCTTTAAAAGGATAGAAAAGTAAGAATAAGCTAAACTTAAAATAATTTAAAAGAAAGAAATGGAATATGTACGATGATATAGAAAATTAGCAAAGACAAAAGGTTTTTTTTTTGATAAATTTAATATGTTGGTAAACCCCAAGCAAGACTAATCAAGAAAAATAAATGAAAAAAAGAAGAAAAATAAATGAAAGAAAACTGAAATGATCAATATTAGGAATGCAAGTGGGGATTTCACTTTAGATCTTGTGGACATTAAAATGATAATAAGGCAATATTTTGAAAGTTGTTTAGCAACTTTATGTCAATAAATTAAACAACTTAGATGAATATGGATATAGTTTTTTGAAAAACACAAGTTATAAAAACTGATTTGAAAAGAGATAGAAATATGAATATCTATATATCAAAGATAGTGGATTTGTAAGCCTCACCACAAAGAAATTCCAGGCTCTGATGGCTTCACTGGTGAAATCTATCCAGGATTCAAAGAACTGAGACTAATCCTAAGTTCTTTCCGAAAATAAAAGAGGAGAAAATGTTTTAAAATTCATTTAATGAAACTGCCATCACTCTATATCAAAAACTGAAGATAGGACAAGTAAAGAAAATTATTGGCCAGTATCCCCCATGAACTTGGATACAACCATCCTCAACAAAACAGGAGCAGATTGAATTCAGCAATGTATAAACAGAGTACGTCGTTTTCAAGTAAAGTTTTTTCCACTGGGATACAGTTTTGTTTCAGTATTTGAGAACCAATCAATGTGATTCACCACATTAACAAAGTATAAAGGACAAAAATGTGATCTTCACCTCAAGTGATACAGACAAGCATCTGAAAAAATTTAACACCCAGTCATTATTTAAGAATAAGTAAATAAAAGGAAACTTCCACACCCTGATAGGCCTAGGGAATTGATTGCTAATTTAATGATGACATTTTTATTGTACTTCCCAACATTGTGGTGTGTGTCCCTGCCTGACCAAGAAGCAATAAAAGAAGTAACAAATGTACAGACTTGGGGTTCCTGGGTGGCTCAGTCATTTAAGCATTTGTCTGCCTTTGGCTCAGGTCATGATCCCAGCACCCTGGGATCTGGCCCTATTGGACTCCCTGTTTAGCAGGGAGTCTCTTTCTCCCTCTCCCTTTACCCCCCTCCCACTCCCGCTTTCTCTCTTTCTCAATTAAATAAATAATATCTTTTAAAAAAAAGTATACAGACTTAAAAGGGAGAAGTAGCCCTGTCTTTCTTTTCTTTTTTTTTTTTTTTAATATTTTTTCTTTATTTATCTGACAGAGATCACAAGTAGGCAGAGAGGCAGGCAGAGAGAGAGGAGGAAGCAGGCTACCTGCAGAGCAGAAAGCCCGATGTGGGACTCGATCCCAGGACCCTGGGATCATGACCTGAGCCGAAGGCAGAGGCTCAACCCATTGAGCCACCCAGGTGCCCCCTGTCTTTATTTTCTGATGGCATGATAGTCTTTGTAGAGAATCTTAACAATCTTCTAATAAAATTAAATCTAATAAATAAGTCTTTATAATTTGCAAGAAACAAAGTAACCATACAAAAATCAATTATATTTTTATATACTAATAACTGAAAACTGGCAAAGAAAATTTTTTAAAAATTACAGCATCATCAAAAACATAAAATTTTTAGGGACATATTTTAAAAGATATGAAAGAATTATATCCTTAGTGGAAAAATTACTGGAGGGTATTGCTGAGAGAAATTAAAGATCTAAAAACAAATGGACAGATGTCCAATATTCATGGATGGGATTGGAATACTCAATAATGTGGAGATGGAAGGCCTTCCTAATTGAGCTATAGATTCAATGAAACTACCATCAAAAGTCCAACAGAATACACACACACACACACACACACATACATACACATAAACACACACATAAACACACACACACACTTAAAGGGTCTAGAATGGGGAAAGAATTTTGATGAGGAATAAAGTTGGAAAACCAACACTAATTTCAGGACTGTCTACAAAACTGTAGGGGCATTCTGGATGCCCTCCCTAACTTTATCTCCTCTAATTTCTCAGTCTTCTTGCTTCCCTGGCTCCTGGCTGCTCATCAAAGCTCACAGGTCATGTCATGCTTTGGCTTTCACTTAAGCTAATTCATGTTTTTGGAATGCTGTTCTCGGCTTTTTTTACCTGGTCAACTCTGACTCATCCTTCAAGCTTCTGCTCAAATGTCATCTCCTCTGAGGGGCATACACCTCAAATTAAATCACCCTTTTCTGTTTTTCTCTTCATAGATTCCAGTACTTTTCATTCTTGGCAGTTATCACACTGTGTAACTCTGTGTTTTTGTGCATATTAGACCTATGCAACGAGGGAGCTGACTTTGGTGGTTTTGTTTTTCTCTATTTATTTTTATCTTGAGGGCAAATGCTTAGACCTGGTATACATATCGGTCTCCTGCTGGGCAAAGTGTTGACAGAACACCTTTTTCTAAAGGTCAAATCGGAGATTTTCCACACCTTTTGCATTTTTTTCATCCTTCTTATTCCTCTTTGCTCCTGTATTCATGGATCCATTAGCATTGTGTGAAATGCAGTTTGCGGTCTGCGTACTGTTTCACATTTGAACCATGAGATTCATGAATTGAAAACCTCCAGACTTTATAGCTGTGCTAAGTCATCTGTATGACTAGCACAGTCTAGCTTATAAGTACAAAAATCAGATGATTCAAGGGAGCTGGGTTCCTCGGGGGCAAATGTACTGTGCCACTCCTGTGATGGGGTGCATGCCTAGTCCTTCCCTGTCTCATCTACAGCTGCAGCATCCTGTTAAAGAACTTCAAAGGTGTGGAGTCCAGCCCTCTGAGCAGACACTGGGCTCCTAAGGAATTATGGAGACAGGGCTTCCCCAGACTTACTCTGTAGACTGTGCTCAAGAGATGACCCGCCTTGGGATGCCTGGGTGGCTCAGTTGGTTAAGCAGCTGCCCTCTGCTCAGGTCCTGATCCCAGGGTCCTGAGATCAAGTCGCACATTGGGCTCCTTGCTCAGTGGGGAGGCTGCTTATCCCTCTGCCTGCAGCTTCCCCTGCTTGTGCTCTCTCTCTCTCTGACAAATAAATAAATAAAATCTTCTAAAAAAAGAGAGAAAGAAAGATGACCTTCCTTGATGCTAACCTAATGTGCCATGCCCATGGTCCTGGGAGGTCTTAAGTTGGTACTTCCTGTACCTTCTATTTTGTTTTTTAATAGTAGACTATTTTCTTGAACAGTTTCAAGTTTATAGGAAAATTGAATGGGAAGTATGGAGGGTTCCTTTATACTATCTCCCACCAATGTCCCCTATTAGTAACATTTTTCGCTGGGATGGTGCATTTGATGAGCCAGCCCAGATACATTAGTATAAACTGAAGGTCATGGTTTACTTAAGGCTCATTCCTTGTGATGTACTGTCCATAGATTTGGATAAATGTGTAATGACATATGTCCATTATAGCCACATACACCATAGTTTCACTGTACTAAAACTTTCCTCTGCTCTACCTTTTGACCCTACTTTCTTTTTCCTTGAATATTATTTTTAACTAAACATAAACTGTGATTACTCTAAATACCAGCCTGCTCCATATTCTCTGGGACTACTCTGTGGATAGATGATATCCATTCTACCTCCTCAATCTCTGGAATAGTTGTTATTTCTATATTCTCTATATCATATCTAGGTCCAGATGACCACTGAGCTTATTACAACAGCCTTCTGATTTCCCTTTTTTGGTCCTTTTTTCACTTCTTCAACCCTTTCTTTATATAGCCCGCAGAAACACCTTTGTCCAAAAAGTGCTGGTCAAAACCTTGTGATTAAATATCCAGTGGCTCCACATGCATTTCTGGTTAAAATTCAGCTTCCTTAGCATGTTTTCTACACTTGGCCTTGGCCACCTTTCCAGCTTTACCTTTATTTAACTACATGCATGTACTGTTCTGCCTCAAATGGTTAAGCCTTGGTGGGTATCTTAATAGAAGTCCTGTACTTAGCTAGTTTAAGAGTTGAATTTTTCAAGTTGCAGTTTTGTTTTCTATTGTTGTTGTTGTTGTTTTTAATCTTGTATGGTTTTCTTTCTTTCTTTTTTCCTAAGGCATTTTCTGTATAGAGCTCCTTAAATTCAGTTTTAACTTTCATTTATTTGTTTTCTTTGTGTACCCTTGGATTTATTAAATGGGCTTATTATATGTTATTCTTTTAATTAGACCACAAAGTATTTGAGGGTGGACACTGTGTCACATTCATATTAGAATTCTCCATGGTAAGCAAAGGACTTGGCACTGGGCTCAAATTTAATAGAGGTGGGGTAAATGCATGAATGAATAAACAAGAGAACTTGACAGACTCAGGTAACCTAGAGTCACTCAGAGAATAAATAATAGTAAAAATGAGCATTGAAAGTTGGAGGAAAAAAAAATGGATAGGTGTGGAGAGAAAGGGGGATGCACTGGGCTGCTGGTGAAACAGTGACAGTGTTTGCTGCTGAGAGCAAGCTTCTCATTGGGCTTGTGCTCCATGATGGAGGACATCTGGGGTGTCAGAGAAGCTATCTCAAGCACTACTGTGAGAGGGACACAGTAACAACAAAGTGAGACCACCCAGTGTGCAAAGACACCCCACCTCCAGTATCCCCAAAGTGGAAACAGGTAGTTTAAATGAAGTGGTCATTGCTGTTGGTGTTCAGTGACTATGGGAGCATTTATCTTCCAACAACCTAGGTGTTTTTGGTGTCTAACAAGACAAGATCAAGTATCATGGAAAACAACCAAGATATTTATGGCAAATTTGACACCATGTGGAGGTTTTCTCATTTTAATTATTATGAAAAGAAAGTGATTTGTTGATAATGCAAGTCAATGGAAAGTTTGGGAGAAAGAGAAACCATCTTACTGAAATTTATCATACCAGACATAAGAAAAAGAAGGACGAGCTACACATAACTTGGATCTTAACTAAAACTATAGGAAATTTCAGAAGGAAGGGTCTTTAAACAATGAAGTGGTAGTAGTCTAATCACAAGTTATCCCAGTGAGGAGGGATATGGACAGTCCAGGGGCTCTCCTGTGGAGTCAGATGGCTACAGGTATAGAAGTTGGAAGGCAATACACAGGATTGTAAAACAAAACAGGGACATCCTGTCCTTGCAGGTAGGGCCAACTAGGGGAGCCTGCTGAAGAAAACAGTTGTAAAGTTTTGATAGGATGAATTTCTAAGCCCTACTTTTGATTAAAAATGTGTCTCAAGGAAAGGGAAGGTGAGGACTTGAAGAATACTGACTGCGTGGTGTTAATGGATGGTAAAGTAGAGTAGAATCTCTGCTGTAATATAAAAATCACTGAATTCAAATGGTGTGCTAAGCATGACTGTGTGCTTTCTGTTTGATTTAAGGTGGTCATTTGATGGGTCAGAGCCTTAGCTTTCTCACCTCCAAAATATACACAATTCTGCCAGTTCAGTGGTGTGCTATATTGATTAAAGTGAGCTTTGTGAAATCCACCATGGTGTTGGCACTCTGTTGGTCCTCAAAAAATAAATTCATCCTTCCCTTGATGCCTTTTAAAATCTTGCTTCTAGATGCAGTTGGATAATTATTCTAAGGCATTGGAAACTTACAGAAATATATGCAAGTACACTGTTCATCATATTTGAAAATGGGAATGGTGTCAAATTATTGTTGATGGTTAAATATTTGAAAAACAGTTGAATTTTTAAATTTTTTACTTGATAGGCCAGTGAATTTGACGTGCAACCATGGGAAAAGTTATAAATGATCTATTTGAAAGGAGAGCTGTGAGTATCTAGGCAAGATCCCTAGGAGGTAGTATCAGTTCCCCAGTTAAAAATCATGTTAGGTTAGGCTGACCTCTTTGGATTTGTTTTTGTTTATTTTTGACAGGCTTATGAGACTGGCAAATTAGAATAGCTCTATAAACATAGTATATCTTGATTTCAGCAGTAGAGTTGATGTGTTTACATAGTAATCTTGTAAATAAGATGGAAAATGTGGTTTATAGTTAAATAGATTTACAATTGATTAAAATTGGTCCCAGAGCATTAATAATACTTGGCTTAACTTTGCAGATGATTGCCCAGTTGAGTGGCATAATGTTCTGACCTTGGAGCTATAGCATTAAACAATCATCAAGGGCTTAGATTAAGATACAGATACATGCTAGTCAGTTTTGCAGATGATACAAATTTAAAGGACTTATAAATACATTTTATATAAAGCTTATTGACAATATAAGTGCTTTTAAAGGCAAATATACAAATCAAGGCATAAAAATTAGAGATTGTATATTTCAATGTGTATTTATTTTATGACAAATTCAATTCATGGCCAGTTCTAATAGGTATGGATTTTTAAAATCTTTCTCCTTAAGATAATTTTGATAAGCTGGGTGTGGCTCCTGCTGATAGGTTTTTAAAAATCTAAATATCATCCTGTGTCCAGTTTTTCTATATTTAGGTTCTTACTATCAATTTAACTCTTGGGTTGGTTGAAGTATGTTTTCTGTAGGTGATTCAACAACAGAATATAAATGTTTTCTCTCCTAAACTCTTTCTTTTCTGCAGATGTGTTTGATTTCTGGTTCTTTATATATGAATGATAACCAGTTGGATCTGAGTTTATATTCTCTGTCATGCAGGACTCCACTGGGTATGAATGACCAGTTCTATTTTTATCCCTTTGGCTCTACCCTTCTCCCATTTTAAGCTTGAATTTCTGTAGTTGATTTTTGACAGATATTTGTTAGTATGCCTACAAGTAGTGTATGTTTCTTTGCATTGGGTTTCCTTCAAATGTGGTGAACCCTCCCAATTTTCATGCCTTTTTTTAAAAAAAAATATTTTATTTGTTTATTTGAGAGAGAGAATGAGAGAGGGAGTGAGAGAGAGCATGAAAGGGCGGAGGGTCAGAGGGAGAAGCAGACTTCCCACTGAGCAGGGAGCCCAATTCAGAACCCTATCCTGGGACTCCAGCATCATGACCCGAACTAAAGACAGTTGCTTAACCAACTGAGCCACCCAGGCACCCCAGTTTTCATGCTTTTATATTTTGTTGGTTTGTTGTACTCGGGGATGTTTTCTTCAATTATAACTACAATTATAACTTCAGTTACAATGACAATCATAACTTCAATTATAAATACAATTTACATGTGTCTTTGCAATTGGTATATTCTGAGGGTGCTGTTCTGGTCTCTTGTCTCTGTAACTATTAGCATTTTCTTTTCACTTGCCTTCCATTTCTTTGTTCTTTTATTCAGCTTGTGAGGCAGCTTTTGATGTATGTTCTTCACCTTCATGCCATCTATTCTGTTTTCTCTATTGTCAGTGTGATTTTCATTTGAGCAGCTACAGTTTTTTTTCCTCCCTGCAATTCATTTTATTAATCTTTTCCTTTACACATCGTCCTATTGACCTTTCACTTCTGGCTCTTATCTTCTTAGGCTCTAGGTACCAGTTCCAAAAATACTTATAAAAAATGGCATTATTGAGTGATTGTGTGACATTTTACCCTTGTTATTTTATTAGGAAAATGAGAAGAGTAGTGTGTGCCAGTGAGAAACCATTTTACACTGGAAGGTCTGGGATGGCTAATCTGTTGACTGATAGAATCAAGACTTTAAATGATATCAACAAGATGGAACAAAGTGCTAGAACCAACCAGATGGATAAATGTAATCTGACAGGCTGCCTAAAAATAATCAGCCACTTCAGTATAGGACAGGCTGGAGGATGCCTGACATGGTAGATTTCCAAGCTTACACATTCAGCTCACGGCTTAGCTCACTAACCCTGCCCTTTCTGGACAATGTTTCTAGTCTGAAGGCTTCAATTACCAGCAAATACCAAAGATGTGACATCTGTGGCCCTGGTCCAGGCCAGACACCTAAACTTGACATGTTCAGCACTGAGCTCATTAGCCTGACCCTCAAACCATCCCACCAACACTATTCATTAGTTGAAGAGTATCTCCGTCCACCTGGTCACAGAGTTTTCCCTAGCCAAGTCTGTCCCCATTTCCCATAGGCATTCATTCACCGCCTTTAGATTCTTCGTAAATATTTCTCAAAATTTCCCCTTCTTCACTGTACTTGGGGAGCAGGTGCTCAGACACTGGATGAATTGCTCCCTGCCTTTGGATATTTTAAATCCATCTTTCTGTTTTTCTCTTACCAGTACACGCCAGATGTCTTTTTATTTATTTGTCTATTTATTTATTTTATTTATTTATTTACATATTTTTAAAAGATTTATTTATTTATTTTAGGGGGAGAGAGAGAGAGTGTGTATGAATAGGAGGAGGAGCAGATGAGAGAGAGAATCCCAATCAGGCTCCATGTCCAGCATGGAGCCTGAGGCGGGGCTTAGTCCCATGACCTTGAGATAATGATCTGAACGACAATTAAGGGTCAGACACTCAACCCACTGAGCCGCCCAGGTACTTCCTGAGTATCTTTTTAAAAGGCAAAGTTGTTCATGTCATTTCCGAGCACCCAAGAAAGAAAGTCTGTTAGTGTTACGCCTCTAGCAGTCAAATCTCTTTCAGAAAGCCCCAGAGGGGGGAATAACCTTACAACCTTGCTGCCTCTGAGTCCCTGCCCTTCTCCATTCCTCCTCATACATATTATAATTCCAACGAGTTGTCTATTTCCTGTGCTTTTTAAAAAAAAAACACATCTTGGAATACTTTATTCCTCTTGTCTTCCTGGAAAACTCATCATTTTCCATTCAAGAATTACTCAAGTATTGTATCCTCTCTGAATCTTTCTGTGATCTGCCAGACTCAGTGAACAATCCCATCTTGCTGCACTTTCCCAGCACTTCGCACATACAGCATTAATAGCCAGCTTCCTCTACTGAAACTGACATTAACATGCTATAATCTATCTCTACACCTTTTTTTGTTGTTGTTATTAGTTTCAGAGGTAGAGTTCTTTGATTCATCAGTTGGATATAACACCCAGGTCTCATTACATCAAATGCCCTCCTTAATGCTCATCTCCCAGTTACTCCATCCCCCCTCCTCTACAGCAACCCTCACCTTGTTTCTTATAGTTAAGAGTCTCTTATGGTGTGCTTCCCTCTCCAGTTTTATCTTACTTTACTTTTCCTTCCCTTCCCCTATGCTCCTCTGTTTTGTTTCTTAAATTCCACATATAAGTGAAATCATTTGATAGCTTTCTTTCTCTGATCGACTTATTTCACTTAGCATAATACCCTCTAGCTCTATCCACTTGTTGTGCATGGCCAAATTTCATTCTTTTTGATGGTTGAGTAATATTCCATTACACACACACACACACACACACACACACACACACACACACATATACACACACCCCACTTCTTCTTTATCCATTCATTTGTCAATGGACATCTGGCCTCTTTCCATTGTTTTGCTTGGCTATTGTGAACATTGCTGCTATAAACATTTAATCTCTACACTGTTCAAGGTAGGAGTTTCACTGTCCTGTGAACCAGTCATTTTCAGATTTGCTTTCCTCACTTTCCCCAACTTCCCACCACACATTCTGTCCTTCAGTTCTTCGGGATACTTGACGGTTCCTTGCAGTTTGGGTACAGATTGCTCTTCCTTGGATTGTTTTTGAACTTTTCTGGTTGAGTTAGTATTCCCTTCCTTAAAATTCCTCTTCACATACTGTCTGGTTCTTGCAGGTTGAACCTAATTCTTATTGCCTTATGAGTCTTAAAATAATAATGGTTGTATTTTTAATAATTTTTAAATTTTTATCATAAAAATTCAAATAAAAAATAAAAAAAATTTCACCTCTGCCTCAAATACTCAATATCTTTATTTGGAGAAAATAATTTTAGGTATCTGGCTCTGCATGTTTATAGATAGATATAGAGAGGTAATGTAGGAAAAAATAAGATCATATGATCAAATCTATTTTTAGTAAAATGATTACATTTATTATTACTTTTAGGAAAAACAATGTAAGTGAAACTAAATGTACTACTGAAATTTGATAGCTTTTTTTTTCTATTATAGGAAACATTAGTTTCTAAATTATTCTTCTGTGGTTACACAATTAAATCTGAAAACTGAAGAAATTCATGTACGCTTTAAATACCTGCTTCCATTATTTGAATCTCTACTAGGAAATTACCATACACAGGTTGCCTCCCATTTCCCTTAACATTATTTTTCATTTTTGCTAGTTAATATATTTACATTGTAAAAAAAATTATGACATTTGCATTCCTTTTCTGTAACCACAATAGCTGAGAATTGCCAACTATTCGTTCTGTGAGTAAATGAATTCATCACTTACTCAATATTTGTATTTTTATCACTGTTCATATCTCATTATTTACCTTGGATTTTGCACAAAACATTTAAATTGTGAGATATACTTAAAAGTAATATAACAAATATTTATGTGACCAATGTTACTTAATCAATTTCCCTTAAATTATGCTTTTGAGCCAAATTTTATAAAATTCAACACACATTCAAACTTATCTTCAGTTTTATTTTTTTTTCTATCCAGAGGCATTTATTGAAATGAATTCAGAGTCTGTCAAGATCACATATATACTGTATATATAAAATTGCACCATATGTATTATGCATCTGTAAAAAATAGGATTATTTTTAATATATTTAGTATATTTTTAATATCTTACTTAATATATTGAATATTTAGATCTTTCATATCTTTAATATCTCAATATATTTTCAGTATGTAAATATATAATCTGTAATTTTAGTATGTAAGTGTGTAATATATTTATATTTATGTTACCTGTCTCCCTACTGATATTTGGATTATTTGCAGTATTTTGCCAGAATTGACAGTCCTGCTGTTTGCATTTTTGTATGTTTTGTGAGCATGTGGATGTATTTCTTTGGATCCAAACCTTGAAACAGAATTGCTGGCTCATTGATGTAGGCCTGTTTAATTTCATTAGCTATTGCCAAATTGCTCTCTAATGCAGTTTTGCCAATTTACATTCTTAATAGCTGTGTAATAGTAGCCATTGTTTATTAACCTTGTGAATAATTGATGACTTCATACTTTTCACTTTTGAAAATCTGATGGGTATGACATGATCTTTTATGTCTATATTAATTCGCAGTTGCCTGGTTATAAGGGAGGCTAAACGTTTTTCCATAAGTTTATTTTCATTTGTGTCTATCCTTCTGTACATCTTTTGTTCATAGTTTTTGCTTTTGTTCGAATAGATTATTTGTTTTAATCTTATCAATCATACATTTATCTGTCACATTTGTACAGATATTTTTTTCCTGTCTGTGGCTTATATTTTATTTTACTTACAGTGTCTTTTACAGTCAAGATCTAATAGTAATACAGTCAACTTTATCATCAGTTATTCCCACGGGGGTTTGTTCTATTAGTGTGCTATTTAACAAATATCATCGCTAACACCAGATCATATAATTTGCTTCAAAAATTGTTTACTATTGAGTTTTCACAAATATGTTTTTTATTCATCTTGAATTTATTTTGGAGACTATCCTTAGTCCATATGAATAAACAATTTTGATGTACTATTTATTGAAGACACCAAGCTCTTCCCTCTGATGCTTACAAATAAATATTTTATTTTAGAGTAATTAACATTTATGTAAAAATTGCATAACTAGTACAGAGAATTTTTGTGTACTCCTTACCCAGTTTCCCCCATTGGCAACATCTTACATTGTGATGCAATTTTCTTACAACTGAAATTCAACATTAGTATATTACTGTTAACTACATACCACAGTTTTCCCCAGGGTCCTCTTTCTGCACCTGGATCTTATGCAGGAGATCACGTTACATTTAGTCTTCATGTGTCCTTTGTCCCTTTCTGGCCTATTATAGTTTCTCAAACTTTGTTTTTCAAACTGCAGTTTTGAGGAGTGTTGGTCAAATATTTTATAGAATGTTCCTCAGTTTGGATTTGTCTAGTTTCTTTTTTCGTGGGTTTTTGGAAGAATACCCTTCTCATCACCTCATGTCATGTTTTACATTCTATGGACATTACTTAATACTGGCGCTCTTGGTTTTGTTCTTCTGGCAAAAGTAGGGTTCACCAGGTTTCTCCAACCTGGAGTTACTTTTCCTTCTCTTCCACACTCTACCCTTTAGAGGCAAGTCATTAAGCACAGAGAGTTCACTTCCACTTCCTGGAGAAGGGCATATCTGTGTAAGTTATTCGGAGTACTTTAAGGGAGATTAATTCCTTCTCTCCCCATGTATATATTCATTCAATCATTAATTTCTGGTAGTATGGACTCATGAGTATTTTACCCTTCAAGTTACAATCCAGTACTACTATATGTATGTTGTTGCTCAAGTTATTTCAGCTTCATCCATTGGGAGGTCTTTTGGGTTGGCTCTTGTGTCCCTCTGGTATGCCCCCATTCTTGTGATTTCTTAGCACTTTTTTGCTTTCTGACATTATGGGGATGCTCCACAATCATCTGTTATATTCTCGGCCTTAGTCCCAGAATCAGGCATTTCTCCAAGGAACTTTATTTAAGAATGGTATTAGAATCTAAGATATGGGCTCTGGATATGCTCATTGTTATCAGGCATCACTACTTCTAGACCCTTTCAGAGGTTAGTGCTAGGAGGTATCTGTATGTGTGCTAACTCACGTATCTGTAGTTGTTTCATCTGTACCTTTACTAGGCTAAACATGAATTCATACTATTATCTCTAACTTGAATCTGGTACCACGTGGTTCATTCTAGTTTCCTCCCTTTGCTTCTCTGTAATTTCTCTCTCTAATAGTCAGAAACATGGATCCAACTATACACCATTCATTTACTTATGTGTTGAATTCTGGTATGTGTGTGTGCCAGTTTCAGAATTATTAACCCATACTCTCATGAGAGACAAATTTACCAACTAGAACACAGTGTTTATGGCTCTTCCTTTTGTCTTGAGCCTTACACTTTCCAGTAAAACACTTTTTTCCAAAGTTACTTAGGTTAGCTCATTCTTCCCCCAGCCTTTCAGAGGTCATGTCACACATTTGTATTATAGTTAGATTCCTGTGTTGCCATTTATATTCCTATCTGGATTCCACTCAAATCCTGCTCAGTCTTTAAAAACTTGTATGCATTAAAGTTCATTTTTTGTGCTATAAAGTGTTAGGGGCTTTGACAAGCCCCACTAGTTTCCAGTGCCTGTTCTACCGTGTAGGAAGTTTTTGTATGTCCTAGAGGCTGTTGCTGGGCTTTCCTTCTTCTAGTGATCTCTGTCTATCCTTATGCACCATAATACTTTTGTAATTGCCACACTCATCTTGGCTTTTCTTTTCCAGAACTGCTTGAGGCATTATTCTTTCATATACATTTTTAAGTCAGCTTCTTAGATTTCACAGAAATAGTAGATACACTTGCAGGTACATTTCAAGGTAATTGGCCTCATTATGACATGAGCCTTTCTACTCATGAACATAGTATATCTGTCTTTCCATTTCTTATTTATTGTAATTTTCCTCAATATTGAATATTCTAACCCATGTAATGATAATCTCTCTATTTTAGTATTTTTCCCTCAGTTTAATTTCTCTCAATAATAATTCTGCCATAAAGACAGATAACATTTTTTAGAGTTATTACTTGGTGCCTGAAATTTTCATGACATTTTAAGTAATATCTTACAATTGTTCACTTTATTTTGAATGTTTATGTTGCTGGTATATAGAAAAATAATTCATTCACATACTGATTTTAAATCTAGTTATTTTAGGGACAGTCTTATTAATGCTAATAATTTAACTATAGATTTTCTTGGAATTTCTATGTACATAATCATATCACTTGTGAAAAATCAGAATTTTATTTTTTCCATTCTTTAGAGTTTTATTCCCACTTCCCTTTAAGGGACCGAAAGGACCTCCAGCATAATATTGAATAAAAGCAATGTTAGTGGGTACTATAGACTGAAAAATATCTCCTCAAAATTTGTATGTATGTTGAAGTCCTCAACTGGATTATGACTATATCTGGAGGTGGGGTCTCTAGGAGGGAATTAAGGTCTAATGAGACCATAAAGATGTGGCTCTAATCTGATAGTATTGTGGCCTTGTAAAAAGAGGAAGAGAGATCTCTCTCTCTTTCTCCATCTCTCTGACATGTGAGGATACAGTGAGAAGTTGGTCATCTACAAGCCAGAAGAGAGCCCTCAACAGAACGTGACCATGCTGGCCCCCCGAGATTGGACTTCCAGCCTCCAGAACTTTGAGAAAGTAAAGTATGTTTTTCAAGCCATTCAGTCTGATACTTATGGTAATTTGAGCTGACTAATATAGATGTTGGTATGAGAAATGAGGTACTACTGTAACAAATACGTAGGCATGCGGAAGCAGCTTTGGAACTGGGTAATAGTTACATGCTGGAAGAATTTTGAGGTGCAGGCTGGAAATGTGGATGTTAAGGACAATTCTGGTGAGAGTCAGATGAAAATAAGGAACATGTTATTGGAAGCTGGAGGAAAGGAAGCTTATCAACTGGCAAAGAACTTGCCTGAACTGTGTTCTGGTGTTTTATGGAAGCTAAAACTTGTGAGCAATGAAATAGATATTTAGCTGAGGAGATTTCTAAGCAAAGTGTTGAAGGAGCCTCTTGGTTTTTCCTGACTGATTATGGTAAGACAAGAAGGAAGAGATGAATTGAAGAAGAAATTGTTGGAATCAAAACTCAGAGATTTGGAAAATTATCAGGCTGTCCATATTGCCAGAAATGAGAGAGCTTATTCTACGTAGAACACTAAGGTTGTGGCTGAGCAAACATTTAATAAAGAGATCAGGAGCGTGACTCATGGACCTAATCAGCCATCTCAGCAGAAGCCAAGAATATATTGGGAATATACCAGCAAAGACATTTCCAGTTTGAGCTAAAAAGCACAGAGAACATGAAGTGTAATGCAGGAAGTCAATTTGGACTTCTTGGATTCTACAGGACTGAACCATACAGCCTTAAGATCTAGTGGAATTTACCTTGCTACATATTAGACTTGCTCAAGACCCATCATCCCTTCCTTTCTTCCAGGTTTTCCCTTTAGAATGGGTATGCCAATCCTAAGCCTGCCAGACCACATATTTTGAAAGCACATAATTAGTCTGGCTTCATGGGTTCACAGTAGGAGAGGAATTTTGCCTCAGGATGAATCATACTTGAAGTCTCACCCATATCTGATTTAGATGATATTGAGATGAAACTTTGGGCTGTAGACTTTAGACTTGATCCTGAAATGAGTTAAGACTTTTGGGGTTCTGGGAATAGAGTACATGTATTTGGAATATGATAAGAACTTTCATTTTAGCAGGCCAGGAATGGAATTGTGTCTCTTTAGAACCCAACCATGGTCTCACACTTCTAGTCTCCAGGACTGTGAGACAATACATTTTTTTAAATTTATTTTTTATTTATTTTCAGCATAACAGTATTCACTATTTTTGCACCACACCTAGGGCTCCATGCAATCCGTGCCCTCTATAATACCCACCACCTGGTACCCCAACCTCCCATCCCCCCACCACTTCAAACCCCTCAGATTGTTTTTCAGAGTCCAGAGTCTCTCATGATTCACCTCCCCTTCCAATTTCCCCCCAACTCCCTTCTCCTCTCTAACTCCCCATGTCAATACATTTCTGATGCTTAAGCCAGGCAGCCTATAGTATTTTGTTATGGAAGCCCAAGCTGACTAATACAGTGGACCTGTTTATCTTGTTTCTTATCTCAGATGGAAGGCTTTTTCAGTGTTTGGCCATTTGGAATTTAGAATGATGTGTGTTATGTTTTACAGATAAAGATTATTAAGAATTTCCTTCATTCCTATGAAGTTAAGATTTTCTGTTTTGTTTCTCTTAAGATGAGGAGATATTTTATGAAATCCTTTTTCTACCTCCATGAAGATGATCATAGGGTTTTCTTTTTATGTTATAATATGTTAAATAGGAAATTACATTGATATTTCTAATACTATGCCAACTTTGTATTTCTGAAAGAAACCCAATTAGGTTACAATGTTTATCTTTAAAAATATATATTACTGTGTTCATTTTCCTGGTATTTTGCTTAGGATGTTTATATTTATATTTATATTTATGATTAAGTTTGCCTATAATTTTTCATTTTCTTACTATCTTTGTCAGATTTTATTATCAAAGTTCTGCTGGTTTCATAAATTGTGTTAGGGTATGTATATCTGTCAGGTTACTCTGCGCTCTACTGAGGTAGTAATCAAATGCCAAAATGTCTTAATACAGTTCATTCTGGCTTTCATTCAAATGCAATATATTTCAGGGGACTTTCTACATAGGGATGACTAAGAGATCCATGATATGTGTATATTGTAAAACTCTCATTTTATATGTATGGTTTCTGAGAATTATACAACATTCTGCCAACAGGACATTAATTTGAATCTAATCCAATGACCCCCAACCTAACTGCCAGGAGCCGTAGAGGATGTAGTGTTTGGGTATGTCCAGTAAGAGGAAATGGGTTTAATAAGCCACTGTTGATCACAGGAAGAAACCTTCATTGGTGATTATGTACAGGTGTTTGTTGAAGACTGGAGCTATTTAGTTCTTAAATATTTGGTAGCACGCTACTGTGAAGCTGTCTGAGCCACAAGTTTTCAATGTAGGAAGGTTTCAAAATACGAATTTAGTTTCTTTAATACTCGTAGGACTATTCAAGTTTTCTATTTTTTCTCACATCAGACTTTACTAGGGGCAGTTTCCAGATTTTAACTTTGATATAGTTTCAAGCATTTGTTCTTGGACAGTGGCCATGAAAAGCGGTAGTCCTGAGGATTGTATAAGTTTCTGCTGCCTCTAATGAGGAAAGGAGGAAACACATATGCCTTAGAGTTGATTTCATGACCTTTGCATGGTCCATAGTACCACATCTCAGCACTCTGGTCCTCAGGACACCTCATAGACCCCATATCAAACCTTTATTAAAGGCCCAAAAATAATATTGTGAAGATCTCTTCATAGTCTTTGTTAGATCAAAACTTAAAAAAAAATTCCTCTCTTAAGGTTTGGAGAGTCTGTCTCCAATGGTATTTGTATATTGCCATTGAGAGAGACCTGTTTTGACACTCATATGTCCCTCAAAATATATGGCAAGAGATCACTTTCACTTTTGCCCAGTGAAATTTTGTTTTTCAATTTTTTTTTCTACATGTCTGCAATAACCTCTAAAACTTTGTATCAAGTGAGGTCTCTCTTGTTGAGGAGGTTTCAGTTAGAGATGGGAGATATATCTGTTGAAATTGCTTTTCTGGGGTAATGGTGAGCTGGGTGAGTGAGGGCTACTAGCCCAACGTGTTGCTATGGGAACTGAGTGCCACTTAAGTACTGATTGTAGAAAGAAGTTGCTTTACCAGACTGGCTGAGACAAACTGAGAAAAAAGTAGAAATGAATCGTGAAGGAAAATGCAGGATGTTCATATCCTTGGAAATTTGAGAAATTTCTGAAGGGCTATCTAGCTGTGAGCCATCTTCCTTGGAGGATGCCAGAAGAAGGCTTTTTTTGTGCCTTCAAAGAGAATTCTCAGAACAGTCAAGCTTGTGGTTCTTTCCAGGCACCTCCAGTCTGTGAACTTGGCTACACCCCACACAGGGACTAATCCCGTCTGGTCTCTGGATTGCTGAGGCCGTGCAGGCTGTCTGGAAGGAGGCCTCAGCCCTGTTGGCAAGGGTGCCTGAGGTCTCATTCTCCTCTTTTACACCCCATTGGATGTCACGGTTATTATTTCTTTTCCACCTAACAAAGAAGTCCGTGGAGAGAGTGGCAAATGGAATTAATGTTTGTTTTTGTTGTTGTTTTTGTTTTGCGAACCACAAGCAGTGCTGTGCTGGAGGTGGCTAGTGATAGTTCTGTGATGTCATGTGGCTAGCTTAGAACTTGTCATCGTAGGAGCGTCTCTACCACAGAAATTGGTGAACTCTATGATTCAGGGCTTCTTATTTGTTAACTAATTAATTTACTTTTATGTTTGCTAGTGTACCTTTAATTTTCCTCTTACAATTTTCCTCTTTCCTTTTCAAGAGTCTATTGTTGAATATTCCCCCTTGTCAACTGTAGAACATAATTGTTGCACACCTACTATGTGCTAGATTCCCTAGTAGATGTCTTATAAACATCATCACATCATCACATCATCACAATTCTCTGGGAGGAGTGGACTGTATTTTCCCCGTTTCACTGAAGAGGAAACAGAGGATCTAGACTGGAAACTGGGAGTCTTGTTCGCTGTTACATGACTACTCATGGATGTACTGGTCCTGGGATTCACCTTGTACACTTGGTTGGAATCCTTGTCTCTTGCTGCAGAGAAGTCCGCTGATTCTTAGAGGGCAAGTTTGTCTTTCTAGTCACCATCTAGTCACCATCACCCAGCACCTGTTGCTCCCTACTGCTTCCCCACCTCAAGAAAGCTACAGACCATGATGAGAAAGGGAATGGGATGCACTCCCCATGCTTGCTAATACAGGACCTCTCACAGGGATTTTACTGAGCATACTTCCAAATGAATTGCCTGAGCTGCCCCAATGTTCATTCAGCTCTGGTTGAGCATCAGCTCTGTGTAAACACTACGCTGAGCATGTGTGAAGAGAATGAAGCATCCACTGTCATCCTTGGAAGGGACCCTGCATCAGAGAGAGAGTTGTTTGACATGGGAAGTAGGAGAGAAGCAGAAATGCCAGCAGAACAACCCAGAATAATGTGTCAGATGCGTGGGCTGTAGGCAGTGTGGGGGAAATAATTGTTCTCAGCTGAAGTAGCAGGAAGGGAGCTGGGCTGTGAAGGAGGTGTAAGATCTAGAAAGTGATGGTGAGCAGCAGGGCATTCTAGGTAGAGGCAATGCATGTTGGGTAAAAGCTGGGGTGAATTCACTGTGTATTCAGGGGAAGCATCAGGTTGGACCAAAAGGAACAAAGATGTGGAAACTGTCATACCAAGGTCTGAGTTGCTGCCTTAAGAATTAATAAACCCTGTGAAATTAAAGTTTTCTTATCTTGCTTTTCCTCCTTTTTTCTTTTTCTAGAAATAAGTGGAAGTGCTGATATCTGCTTTATGAGGGTTGTTTGGACTAGAAAAAAAATTAATGAATTTAAAAGTGTTGGAGGTAGTGCTGGACCCCAAGGAGATGCCAGAGAATCTATTCAGTGCTCCTTTTCTCTCTTCCTGGGTTTAGATTAGGTGAAGACCAGGGCTTTCAGGGGATCTGGGGGAATAAATTTGAACATGAGGTTGGATTGGGCCCCTGGACAAAGAGCCTTGCATACAAGATCCAAGATTTCTATACTAATGACTAAGCTAATGAGGGATTCAATCAGGGTTTGGCCATGATCATGGTGGCACATCTGGGAAATGAGTTTTTGTGACTAGGCTGGACTGAGAAGCTGTGAACTGAACTAGGAAAGGGTTGAGGGTATGGTCTCCAGGTTCAGCCCTAATGGAAAAAGGGCCTGTAAGAGAAGATGCAGTGGAGGATGACAGGTAGAATTTCAGTGCTGGTCATGGCCTGGAAGGAGGAGGAAGGTGAAGAGTGTTAGGTTTGCCCTTGCCAGATATCCTTGCTGCCTGGATCTGTTGCCACCTTTTCTACCCTCCTACCCCTTTCAGCTCACCCTTCAGTATTATTGGAAGATCCAAGACCTCTCTGGGATGACCAGAGGAACAGGCTTAGGCATAGAAAAGAAGAACAGGTTGGTAGTGCAGGCCACCATATAGTCCAACGTGGTCAAGGTTATGGATGCAGTGGAGCCCAAGCTGCCTTTCCAGTACCACATGTCACCTCTATAACCACCTAACCATCCACACTGACCCACTTCCTTTCCCTTGGCCTTCACAATCATTACCTGCTCAACACTCTCAGGCTGTTCATTACAGGGAGTTGGAGCTGCCTCAATGGCAGGGATTGGAGTGAATTAATATCGCTGCTGTGACTCCTGGAGGTCATTTGCCATTGTGTCCTAAAATTAGTTTAGAGATACTTTCTGCCTTTATTGTATCACTAGATCGTCTTTTAGTCACGATTCAGGTCGCTGGCAAGCAGTTTGTCTAGAAACATGTTTGCCTCATGTACTTCCCTACCCCTGCCAGTAATAGATTTTGCCTAGAAGACCAGAGGATCCCTGGCTCTATATCCCATGCTCTTCACCCTTTTCCTTTTGCCTGGAAGGCCCTGCTCTCCGCTTCTCCAAGGCACTAAGATCTGTATCTGTTTCTTAAGACTCATTTCAGCTGTTAACCTTCTCTAAGAGACCATCCCAGATTCCTCCTGGATGGATTGAGGAATAGCTAGAAATGTGTACCTGTTGATCTGGGAGAAGTAAGTACTGCTAAACCCAGAGCCTTCAGAGTCTTCTGCTAAGACATATATTCATCATTATGGAAGTTGATGAATTTCCAATGGAGATACTATACACTGTAAAGCAGTGGGGCTTGGACAGGACCTTGGACAGCAATAACATATAAGGTATGTCTGAGGAAAAGGAGGGAGGTCTGTGGTTAGGGAGGTGGGGGAAGAGGCCCAGGGACCTGGATTACAATGGTGTTCTAGGGGACAGGCTTTGTGGGAATGTAGCAGGGGTAGTTGAGGCAGTTGGTCTAGGGCTGATAACTGTTTCCCTCTGGGGTTTTGAGACTATGCTCCCCACCACCACAAGAACCAGTGCCATGATTGTTAGGTCTTGCTGCCAACAGGAGGATGTTCTCTCCCCAGATGCCATGGGGCACGTGAAACTAGAAAGAATGCTGGATTAAATAACAAATGAAGTCATCAGCATTCTTTGAGAGCCTGTTTTCTCTTATGGCAGGTGTAGATTACCTATAATGAGGCATGTTAAACAGCAGCGTGGAACTTGGCTGAGTGTAGCTCAATCTCCTTTATCCATTGAGAGAGAAATTTAGTTACATGCTAAGGGTGTAATTTAAATTTCAAGGAGTATAAACCAAAGTTGAAGAAGTGAGGATATTTCATTATTGAGACCTCAAGTGGTAAGAGGCAGGAGAAAGGAGGCAGTAGCTTGCAGAGGTAGTTGTGGCAGGGTTGGGGGTAAGGAGAGGGAGCTATCTAGGGACATTTGACTGTTGTAGTTATGGTTTTTGGATGAGGCAGACCTGATCATGGTTTTAGATTGAGAGGAGCCAGAGGTAAGAGAAAGAAGAACTGGCTGATCAAGGGGCAAAGTCTGCAAGACTAGATAAAATGAGGTTAACAGCGAGATTTGGGTAGAGAAGGGAACCAGAGAATCGAGGTACAAAGACCACCTGAGGAGATGATCCCTCTTCATGGGCTACCAACTGCAGAAGAAGCCAAGTTTCAAGCCTGTCCTTGGATATTCATCCTTCTAGAAGTCCACATTCACTGTTTTTGCTCCTAAACTGAGAGAGGGTAGAAGGGAAGCCTAAATTCATAACTATCTTTGAACATGTTTGAAGGAGGCTGGGGGAGAAATCAAATGAGTATGTTCTGTCCAGCCTTTGTTTGATCTTTTCCTTCAGGACATCTCTGCTGAATCATTGAGGTTTCCTCTCAGGGCACATTGGCCGCAGAAACATGGTCATTCGTCTTGGCACTCAGCAGGCCCTGAGCCTCCTGCTCCACAGAAGCCTCAATTGGAAAGCTCATTAGAGATTACTCCATTCTTGCCAGGAAGCCTACCTTAAGCCTTGCGTTTCTGGCCAGCTTCAAGTTTGGGTGCAGGAGTGGGGTAGAGAGGCAGGAGAAATGAGTTCTTGGCCTTTGAGTGCCATGTCACTGAGGAATGAGAAACAGCAACCTGCTTGCACAGGTTAAATCCCTCTGCAGATTCCAGGTCTCTTAGTGTCTGAAAGGGCCCGGGCACCCTCATGCTCTGGAGCATCTTGATTTTGTGTCCCAAGATGCAGCTCAATCAACTTACTTCTTTAAATCTCACCAGTCTTCAAATTACATCATGTCCTTTACCCCATCATTGTTCATGTTGTTCCTGTTTCCTGGTATGTTCTTTGTAGCTTATGTACCTCTAATATTCTACTTTTCATTCACAGCTCAGCTCATAAACACCAGTTGCTAGGGAAGATTCAGGGTCAGAGCTAAGACTCCATTCTCTCCAGAGAAGTGTTGGGTATAGAACGATGGTAGATGAAAATCACCTTGATTGGTGTAGGCTTATATCTTCTCAGCTCTGTTTCCTTGAGCTCTTTGACAGAAATATGAATCCCTTCTCTATAAGGCTGAAAAGGTTAATAAAGAGGACTATGTGAACGCATCTAGCACATGGTAGGCCCTTCATTAGAATTAATGCCTCTCTGTTCTTTCCCTCTTCTTCAGTTTCCAATTCTTGACACATCCAGGAACTCATTGACTTCTGACCTTACACCAAATCCCAAATCACAAGGGTGACTCAGGCTATACCTTCCACCTCCTGCTTACTGGCTACTTGGTATTGGATACAGTGCCCAATAGGGTCTCCATCTATAGCCATCACCCCTGCTCTAAACCCACTTTATTTTTTGTCCTATTGAATTCTTTGACTCCTGATATTTTTGTTTTAGAAACAGATTCCAGGCTTAACACTGTAGTGACCCTGGCTATTCTGGGGGTCAGGAAGCCCTGCTCTGAGATTATCAGAGGCGACCTTGTCACACAGTTCAGAATCATCAGGACGGCTTAGCATGTACAGTGCAAACACAGGGCTAAAGAATTGGTTTCTTGAAATGAAAAGAGGATCATAGGGGAAGGGAGGAAAAAAAAAACAAGACAAAATCAGAAAAGGAGAAAAATTATAGGGGACTCTCTTAACTCTAGGGAACAAACTGAGGGTTGCTGGAGAGGAGGGGAGTGGAGGGATGGGGTAACTGGGTGATGGGCATTAGGGAGGACATATGATGGAATGAGCATTGGGTGTTATATGCAATTGATGAATCACTAAACTCTACCTCTGAAACAAACAAACAAAAGAGAGAACTAGAATTAGTTTCTCAGCTTGTCTAAAAGCAGCTTCCATGGTGGAGCCAGGTTTTCTCCTAGGCCTTATTTATTTAATTTCTCCCCAAGCAGACAAATGATGGTTCTGATAACTCTGCCTGCCATTAACTAATGGTGAACTCAGTGACTAATTGTGCTTGAATCTGGTGAGCAAATGAAGTTAATTGTGGATCTTGGCTCCAGAGCACTTGGGGGAGAATGGAGATGTCAGTGTGAGGAGAGCCAACCGTATGAAAATATGGGGTTTTATCAATCAAGTCAGGCCTCCGGGATCTAATGGGTGCTTATGACATGCTCAATTCTGTGCCTCATAGCTTGGAAGTATATGCATTTCTAGCTTCTACCTGCCTTCCTGGGCCTGAGAGAAGCTCATTGCAGTCTGCTTCTTCATTGTGGTGTATTTGACCCCATTGCCCCAGGCCTCTTGCTACTCATTGGGACCCCTACAAGCAGACCCCTACAGGTTGAGGACTCTTTATTGTACAAATGGTTTAGGTGGGCAGGTGGGAGGGTGGGAAGTGGGAGGGTAGAGTCTCAAGAGAAGGAGAATTAGGGAAATAGGGTAAGACAGGAAAACCTTGCTAAGCAAGGATATTCTATCAGCTGGAAACCAGCTCCAGATGGATCCCACAAGAGCTTTGATGTGAGAGTCGCCCCACAGAGCATAGAGCTGCTCCTACCATCAGGCAAAGAGGCTGGCCTTTTATAGTCCCAAGTCATTCAGTTGTTGGCTATGGGCTTCCCCCTGAAGAGGAGATGGGAAAGGAGGCAGTTTCTAGGGAAATTACCCCCTCTCCGATCTCCTCTGCAACCCTCCAGGGAGGGCAGTGCCTCTGACCATTAGCAGCCAACACTCACAGGAGGATGGGTACATCCTTGCAAAATGGGATCCAGGCAGGACTAAAACAGTGTCCCCTGCAGGTCTGACTGCCCTTCCTTCCCTGAGCAGGGACTCCGCATATACCCATGTTCTTTGCTGCCATGAAAATCCTCCTGTTATAGCTGTCCCCTGTGGCACTGAACAGCCTTCTTAGCAAAAACCTCCTGGCCACAGGCAAGGCAGGAGATAGAATTTGACAGCTGCGTTTTAACCAAGCCCGGGATTCTGCACCCAGGGCCTGACCCTGGAACTTCAGCTCCCTATCACGACCTCACGTATAGGTCCCAGCCCTCACAGGATACCTGGAATGCTCACAGTGCCTCCCCAGCCACCTGACCTGGACTCCATCCCCCGGCCTCTGACTTGGCCTCATAAGTCAAGACTCTGCCTTTCTTGAGCACACACCTGCAGTGGACCCCTCCAATTTTGTCTGTACTGTCAATGTCACACTTGGCTGTGCAGTGTTTTTACACAGGGGCCCTGCTGTACAGGGAAAGGACATCATTCCTCTGATCCCTGAAGTTCGAATGCGGGCTTCATTGTGTTTACGATCTTCCTCTGCTTGGGAGAGATAAAGATGGAGAGAGGGATAGGGGTTCACTCTCCATCACATAAAATGCATTTTATTGTATTTTCTTTATTTACTTAAAATGCATTTTAATTAATTTACTTGGTCCTTCTCTCAGACATCTCCCTTAAGCATCTTGAGCCATAGTCTGCAAGACTGGATAGGGCAGTCCCTCAAGTCACACGCATACGGGTGTCATTCCTTAAAGCAGCTTTGTCTCCCACAGTCAGGTTAACCGCCCCCACCCCCGCAGTAATTTGCCCCAGGTCAAGTTCTTTATTGTCTCCTAACCTGGGAGAAACTGGGCGAAGGGGGAGGAGGCACTCGGATGCCAGACTGTCCAAGCAGGGTCAGTTGCTGGCTCTGCTGTTTCCCGTCACTCCCTCCCAGCCATTTCACTCCATGTCTGCGCCGCCCCAGGGTAGACACGAGCAGTAGGCCCCTTCTGGACGCTCTAACAGTGTGAATAATTTCTGGAAACTTTCCCTGAGATAGGCTTCTCTTTTTTCTGGGCAATTTTCCTAGGAGGAAATGACACAAACCAGCAGCACTGAGCCTGATGGACGGTCTCTTATCTCCTTCGAAACAGCTGTAAAGCCATTGATAGAACATTGAACATGAACCCAGAAATGAGCTCTAAAAAATAATTTTCAATAAGCTCCAATGGAATATATCAGCAGTTAAGGCAGAACGATTCTCTACATTTTCTTCACTCCACGCCCAGGGTTTGTCCTATATATATCTCCTCCTGAGGTGAAAGACCTGGTGTGCACTAGGTTACGATTTGCCCTAATAATGAACGAGCACCCTATTAACATACACTGGGTATGTCCGTGGCAGGTAATCCATTAGTCTCTGCTCTGGATGGATTTGTGTAACACCTGAAAAACGTATAGTGCCAACTCTTAACTTCTTTTGTGTTAACTGGGGTGGCAGATTTCACAAAGTACCAGCTCTGTGATCCAGAATAACCCTTAACCTCTCTGAACTTTCATTTCCTTATCATTTGAAAAAAATGGGGATAATTAATGGTAGTTGATCTCATAGGATAGTCATCTTGATCAATCAGTGTCATCCAGATTCCTGGAACATTATAAAATGTCACATGAGATAGAACATAAGCTTTTATAATTTATCAGTCTTCAAAATAGGACTTTCATAGTTTTGTCTTTCCTGAGTTTGAGTTGTGCAGCAGGATATGCTGAAGGTGTTCCCAAGTGGAGAAAGATGCAGAATTTTTCTTCTAGGTAATACAAGGGGAGTGCCCACCAGCCCACAGCTTTGTAACTAATAGGCCAGACATGGCACATGAGCCAGAGAAGAGGCCCAGAGAGAAGGGCAAACTCACACACTCTGTCTGGAGAGGTGGATGGAAGAGAACAGAGAGGAAGTCACCTCTGAGCTGGAACAGGTGTGGCAAGTAGAACACATAGAGACGCAGGAAAGAGGAGTCAACAATTTTTAATGTAGAACCAGATTAAAAAACTGGATCTGCCCAATGGTGCCATGATTGTGAAAAGAGATGCTGTTTGGGAAGTGCTCTTTACAGTGCCTGGAATATGGGGAGACCCCCCAACTCCTCACCAACCTCTCTCTCGCCCCAACCTGCGGTAGACTGACTTAGTGAAGCCAGAAGAGAAGACAATGTCATGGCTGAAATAGCCACTGGCCATGGAAGTCAAGTCAAGTTGGGTTAGCACCTCAGGCTTGTTGAGGCCTGGACCCGGGAATCCTGTCATTAGCCCTGTGTTAGCCTATGGAAATCAAGAGGATTCCGAACTCAGATATTTTCCGAACAGCTGACTTTGCAGGTACAAATCCACTGTGGGTCCCATCCTCTGTCACTTCTTTCCTCTCTGGCTGCCAGAGATCTGGACCCCTTAGACCACAGTCCACTGTTATGAGTTGGTTTCTGGACTCACAGAAAGGATCATGTGTGGTTGAGAACACAGTGACCCATGTGACTCTCTGATGTGCCACACAGAGTATGAATACTGATGGCCTTCCTTTGGAAACCTTCTCTTACTACATTGCAGAAGTGTGGCATAAAGTCTACCTTTTAGCTGTGGCAGATTCTGTATCTGCCCCTCAGACATTGTACAAAGTCTCCTGAATAGGGTTTGAGAGTGCTGGCATCGTCCCCAGCCATGTGTCCTTGAAAAAGTGACTGTTCTTTTCTGGGTCTGTACCATGAGGGGATTTTACAGGATTCCTAAAGTGTCCTCCCACCCCAACAGTTTGTGGGCTGATCAACAACTCAGCCCTGACTCTGGTCTTACAGACAAGTTTCTGTAGAACTTCTCAGAATTGGCTTCTCTTGGCTCAGCACACTAAGAAAATCTGGCCTCAGTCTAAGGTCAAGAACAGACACATTTTCTTGCCTCTGCTTCAGAGCTCTGCATCGAGAGGACACACATCAGCCCCCACACACCGACTCAGAAGTGGCCACACACACACACACACACCCCTCATAACCACATACCTGTTGCTCATACACAGAAGTGAATGTAATCTCTGTGCATTGCTTTCTTTTAGTTCCCTTTCCACTTTTGGCTGCAAAGGACAGGGCTGGAGCTGAACTTCTCTGTCTAGGACTTCTCTTGGGGCCTCTATCAGAGCACTTCCTGTGTCTGATGGGCTGTGGGATGCATGTGTATGCCCGATACCCTCACATAGATAATGTGCCTTATATCGTAACAATGGCATTCAAAATACACAGCAGGTTAGCACAGGGTTTTCCACTGAGCATGGGGATAACTCAGCTGGCAAGACGTATGGGATCTCTGCAGGGCTGGGCTTTGCCTGGGCGTGGTGGCGATACTTTCCCACTGAGGACAGTGGCTCAGTTCGAGTTGATGGAGAGGTGAGGAGGGAGGATGTTTTGTGTTTTGCGGGGGAAGGAAGGCTAGTCATGCAGCAGGGCCAGGAGCAGAACATTGCTGACCTATCACAGGTTTATGTAGTGATTGCACTGGACTGGACTCACCCCTTCACCCACTGATGGCTCTATTGATAACCTCTGTGCCAGGCACTTTGCTCAGTTTTGGGGGTGCAGTGGGGAAGCAACCAGATCTGTCAGATTTTTTCATGGAACTTAAAACACAGAAGCATGGCTAGGAATGCAGGCTAGGGAGCCAGGTGTCCTGATCTTACATCCTGGACCAGTGTTTAATGGATGCATGACTTCGAGCAACTTAACTTTCTGGGCCTCCAATTCCTCTTTTGTAAATTGGGAAGAATAGTAGATCTTACCTAAAACTTGTTCTGCAAATATTAGGAATTGTGTCCTGTACTGTCTAGTGCTCTGTGCAGTCATAATCCTCTCTTGTTTGTCTTTCTTCTTCTTTTCAGATTTTAAAAAAATTTTAAAAAGATTTTATTTATTTATTTGACAGAGAGAGATCACAAGTAGGCAGAGAGGCAGGCAGGGGGTGGGGGGAAGCAGGCTTCCCGCTGAGCAGAGAGCCTGACGCAGGGCTCGATCCCAGAACCCTGAGATCATGACCTGAGCTGAAGGCAGAGGTTTAGCCCACTGTCACCGAGGTGCCCTTCTTCTTTTTTAAAACAGTAGCTTATTGGGGGAGGAATCAAGCAGATGTGAGGCATATAGTATATATAAGACTTTGGTTAAAGAAGAGTGTGCTACTTGTCAGGTTGTCAGCCCCCACCTGGGGTCATAGAAGGATACCAGAGGGGTGAGGTCTGTATTAATGAGACGTATCTCTCCTCAATCTGTCTTTTCATCTCTGCTTCTCCTTGGTTCTCCTCTCTTACAGCCCTGTGAACGTTCTCTGTATTTTCCTGACCTAGGGCAGTGACATTATGAGGAGGAGAGAGATCTAAGAGAGACGGAGGAGGTTGACTTGGTCCTGATTTTTGGGATGTGACAGGTGGGAGAAAGACTGAAGTGAGGGGGCAGGGCAACCCAGACTTGAGGGCTGGGATGGAGGGCTAGAGATGCCTGGACCTGACATGAGGTATACAGGGGAAGAGCAGGGTCAGATGGGCACAACGAGGTCTAGTTGGGACCAGGTATTTTGGATGCTTATGGATGCCCAACTCATCTCAGGATAAGCTGAGGTCGCATCCCTTTCAGTGTTAGGAATCAGGGCACACAGCACAGTGGGCTGTGAAAACTGATCCATAAACTAGAGTGAAATTGACCTAAATAAAACAATGCAAACACAAGAGTCTCTAAAATCATCCATCATCTCCTGATATCTTCTAAGTTAATCCCAACTGAATCTTGTATTTCTCTAGGAAGAAGGGCCTCCTTGGCTGGTAAGTAAGAGTCCCAGTACTGGTGGGAGGGACAACAGCAGGTGATGGTCTTGTAGAGGGAAGCTCTGACCCTCTTCCAGGACTGCTTCCCTGGATAAAGCCTGTTCATTCTACACTGGCCTCCCGTGTCTCCTGTCTTAACACAGCAGTGTGGGGAAGTGGTCTTAGCCAAGCATGCTTTTGAATCCTAGCCAAGATACTGAGTAACCATACTAGGCCTCATTTTCTTCATCTATAAAATGGTACCATTCTATCTCTGTCAATGTATTGTGACAATTAGTTGAGAATATAATACCAATCCATTAAATATTAGCTACTTCCCAGGTCATATCAGGGGACATTTACAGAAGTGATGGTCTAGTTTCTTACAATAAAGGGGACTCATCAGATAGTTACGCTTTGTCTAGTTTCTTTGTCCAGTCTAGGGAAGCTGTCACCAGCACCAGAGCGGTGACCTCCAGGGGTAAGCTGCACGCTCTTCTCTCTACCTTCCCCATGGTAAAATTATGCTGATCCTGCCCAGCCACGTGCCTCCCTTCCCAAGACAGTCTGGAGATGCATATTTATGTATTTCCACTCATCACCCCAAGAGCTCAGATTTTCCTGTCCTTGGTGTCACTTTAATTAATATATTCCCATGTGCTGGGTGACAAAATTAGGTTGCAGGGGTGGCAGGCGTTTATATCACGAAAGGAGAGAAAAAGGTGTTTTGTACCATTTTCCTTCTTAAGCTCCATTATTAATCTTTGCAATCAATACTCCTTTATTTTTGGCTCCAGGAGGTAGTGGGTTGGAATCAGACTGTCAAGTAATTTAAGGCCACATCTGCATAAGTAATAGAGATGGTTTGTTACTTTCGGTCTAGGTGAGAACATGTGTCCCCGGCCAGATGTGGCCAGGCTAGGCTCTGTGATTCTCATGCCAACTTTATGATATGTTTGATTTAGGTAAAGTGTCTGGAACCTGCTGGGACTGAGTTGTTATTAAACACCATCTGCAGTTTTCACTTTAATTAATATCATAAGAATTAGGATCTCATACTTTAATTACCATGGTAACCCTTTACAGTCATGAGAAGAAGGAGAGAAATGTGGCCAGAGTGGTCCTTTAGTGGCCTTTGGATCTATGTGTTGATGCCTTTTATCCTGAGCCTCAGAGCTTGGAGCACATGCTCTGGGCTGGTCACTGCCTTGGCTAGGCCCTGGGCTACTGGGGTTTGCTGATGCAGGAAGGGAACTGGAGTATATGGTCCCAGCGGAGAAAGGGGTTGCTGAAATATCAGCCATCTCCATTCCCATTGATGGGTATTAGTTACCAAAGAATTACTATTATTTTACTATATTATTTGATATACTGTATACTCTCTCTGTATATATATACATCATATATACACACCGTGTTATACAATATGGATATGTGCTATGAGTTGTCTAAGTGCTCGGCATGCTTTTTATTATATAATTTTCACTACATCGAGCTATTAGGGCAGAGAAGGAAACCAAGGCAGAGAACCAGTCCACCCAACTGGTTTGTAGCCAATCCTGGATTCAAAACAAACAAATGTCTGTTTGTTTCCATCAAAGTCAGTGCTTTCCCTGACAGATACCACTTAACAAAGTATGCACGTTGAAAGTTGAGAGGAAATTCTCTAAGTTGAGAGGGGACCTTTTGGGCCCTCCTAAGTTTCATTTTCTTTGATTCTGGTATTGCTGCCACTGCCATCTCCTCAGGGTGCCCACGGCTGTGGCTGCTCCCTTTACTCTCAGCGGAGAAGGAGCTTATCACTTGGGTTCCCCAAGGTGGACTGGGACTTTGAAAATGTTGCATCAACCCAGGTGGAAGGAGAAAACACGAATGTATTCAGATTTTACAAGAGATGAAAAACTGAAAACATACACTGTGAAATCTGAGATGGAAGTCTAGCCTCAAAGTCATCCTCAAGGTCCAAGGGAAGAGCATTTTGGAGTCAGGGCCTGCTATGAAGTCTTTCCTCACACCCTTGCCAGCTGAAGGACCATAGACAAGGCACCTATCCCATATGCCTTGGGTTCCTCATAAGAAAATGGAGATGCTCGTGCTCGGCCCTCTTGAGGTTCATGAGGATCTGACCTGGTGCCTGACACATAGTAGGTGATTTCACTTGCTCAGGGCTTGTCCCAGTGCACTCTCAGACTGACTGTGCAAGGGGGCCGTGATCTTGGCCTCCCAGGGAGGAACTCTCCTCTGGGCATCTGCACATCTCTGCATTCCTACTCTGTTACATGCCAAGATTGAGCAACTATTCCACATAGCTGGGTTCATCTCTAGAAGCATGGCACCAAAAATGAACTCCTCCTAGAGGGGAAACTGTGCTTTCTACATTCCAGGGAAGCCCAGGTCTCTTCACACGTTAGTTGACACAGTTGTTCATTTACTTGTTCATCACACAGTTATTGGGCTGGGTATTAGTGGGTGGTAATACTGCGGTGATACTACCACGTAATTGATACAATGACCGTGAACTGAGTTGCACGTAGCCAGGGGTTTTGCTGTCCATTCGTTAAGTCACTCATTCATTCCTTCATTCTCACATTCCTACAACAAAGAGATCATGCGTTCCTATTGTATGCCTGGCATTGTGTTAAGCTCTAGAGGTAAAAACATGAATGAGAAAAACATGCTGTCCACCTTTGTAGAGTGGCCCTCGGCAATTCAGAGGAGCCAGCAGACCAGTGACTCAGTACAGCACAGTGAGGAAAGAGCTGTGATAGAGGAAATGTTGGTGATATCAGAGTACACAGGAGGGGTACACATTTCCTGGGGCTGCCATAACCAAGTCCCAGCACACCTCACACATACAGGGGGTTCTGTTCCAGACCATCATAAAATGACAGTGAAGTGAATCAAATGAGTTTTGGGGGTTCCCAGTGCATATGAAATTATGTTTACACTACAGTGGTAGTCTATTAAGTGTGCAATAGCATTATGCCTTAAAAGACAATGTGTGTACCTTAATTTGAAAATACTTTTTAAGATTTTATTTTATTAACATGTAATATATTATTTGCTTCAGGGGTACAGATGTGTGAATCCTCAGTCTTACACAATTCACAGCAGTCACCATGGCACATACCCTCCCCAATGTCCATAACCCAGCCACCTTATTGTTAAAAAATTCTTACCATCATTTGAGCTTTCAATGAATCAGAATCTTTTTGCTGGTGGAGGGTCTTGCCTCCGTGTTGATGGTGGCCGACTGATTGGGGTTGTGGCTGCCGAAGGCCGGGGTGGCTGGAGCAATTTCGTAAAACAAGACAATGAAGTTTGATGCTTCAGCTGACTCTTTCATGAACAGTAGCTCTGTAGTGTGCCATGCTCTGTGATAGCATTTTATCCACATAACTTATTTCCAAACTGGGGTCAGTCCTCTTAAACCCTGCTGCTGCTTCCTCAGCTAAGTTTGTGGAATATTCTGAATCCTTTGTTGTCATTTCAACAATCTTCACAGCATCTTCACCAGGAGCAATTTCCATCTTCAGAAATCCCTTGGTTTTGCTCATCCATAAGAAGCAACTCCTCACTCATTCAAGTTTTATCATGAGCTTTCAGCAATTCAGATACATCTTCAGGTGCCATTTCTAGTTTCAGGTGCCAATTCTAGTTCTTTTGTTCTTTCCACCACATCTGCCCTTACTTCCTCCACGAAGTCTGGAATCCCTCAAAGTCTTCCATGAGGGATCGAATCACCTTCTTTCAAACTCCGGTTAATGTTGGTATTTTGATCCCTACCCATGAATCCTGAATGTTCTTAATGGCCTCTAGAATGGTGAATCCTTTCCAGAAGGTTCTCCACTCACTTTGCCGAAATCTGTCAGAGGAATTACTATCTATGGCAGCGATGTATTACAGAATGTATTTCTTAAATAAGAAGTCTTGAAGGTTGAAATGATCCCTGGATCCATGGGCCACAGAATGGATGTTGTGTTAGCAGGTGTGAAAACGTTAATCTCATTGTGCATCCCCATTAGAGCTCTTGAGTGACCAGATGCATTGTCAGTGAGCAGTAATATTTTGAAAGGAATCTTTTCTTCTGAGCAATAGGGCTCAACAGTTGCTTTAAAATATTCAGTAAACTGAGTTGTAAACAGATGTGCAGTCATTCAGGCTTTGTTCCGTTTATTGAGCACAAGCAGAGTAAATTTAGCATCATTCTTAAGGGTCCTAGGATTTTTGGAGTGGTGAATAAGCACTGGCTTCAGCTTAGTCACTAGCTGCATTAGTCCCTAACAAGAGAGTCAGCCTATCCTTTGAAGCGTTGAAGCCAGGAATTGACTTCTTTCTAGCTACAGAAGTCCTGGAAGGCATCTTCACTGACAGAAGGCTGTTTTGTCTTCACTGAAAATCTATTGTTGAGGGTATACCCACGTTTGTGAATTAGCTTAGCTGGGTCCTCTGGCTACCTTGCTGCGGCTTCTCCATCCACATCTGCAGCGTCACCTTGCACGTCTATGTTATGCAGACGGCCTTTTTCCCTAAACCTCTTGAACCAACCTCTGCTGGCTTCCAGCTTTCTTCTGCAACTTCCTCACTTCTCCCAGCCTTCATGGAATTGAAGAGAGCTAGGCCTTGCTCTGGTTTAGGCTTTGGCTTAAGGCAATGTCGTGGCTGGTTTGATCATCTATCTGGACCACTCAAACTTTCTCCCTATCAGCTATAAGGCTATTTCACTTTCTTATCATTTGGGTGTTCACTGGAGTAGCACTTTTAATTTCCTTTGAGAACTTTCCTTTTACCTTCATAGCTTGGCTAACTGTTTGGTGCAAAGGGCCTAGCTTTTGGCTTATCTCAGCTTTCAACATATTCTCCTCACTGGACTGAATCATTTCTAGTTTTCGATTTAAAATGAGAAACATGTGACTCTTCCTTTCACTTGGGCACATAGAGGCCATTGTAGGATTATTAAAAGGCTTAATTTCAATCTTCTTGTGTCTCAGGAAATAGGAAAGCCCAGGGACAGGGGGACAGATGGGGGAATGACTGGTCAGTGGGGCAGTCAGAACACACACGTTTATTGTTTATGTTTGTCATCTTCTAGGGTGCGGTTGTGGCACCCCAAAACAATTATAATAGTAAATCCGAAATCACTGATCACAGATCACCACAATAGAAATAATACTAATGAAATTCGAAATGTTGTGAGGCTTACCAGAACACGACAGAGACATGAAGTAAGCCAGTGCTGCTGGAAAATAGTGCCGACAGTCCAGTGTGATGCGGGGCTGCCAGGAGCCTTCGGTTTATAAAACATGCAGTGTCTGCAAAGAACTGTAGAGTGAAGCATGATAAGACGATGTGTGTCCGTACAGCCCATACTGTAAACTGGGTGACTAAACAGAAATTCGTTGCCTCCCAGTTCTAGAGGCTGGCGGTCTGCAAGCAAGGTGTTGGTAGGGTTGGTTCCTTCCCAAACTATGACAGAAAACCTGTGTCCTCTCCTGGCATCTGGAGGGTTGCTGGTAGTCTTTGGAATTTCTTGGCTAGTGGATGCGTTCATTACTCCAATCTCAGCTTCCTTTTCATGTAGCGTTCTCCCAGGGTGTGTGACTGTCTGTGTCCAAATTTCTCTTTTCTTAGGATGCCAGTCATTGGAGTATGGCCCATTCTAATGATCTCATTTAAATTGATTACCTCTGTAAAGACTCTAATCTCCAAAGAAAGTCATGGTCTGAAGTACTGAGGGTTAGGGCTCTGACGTATCTATTTTGGGGGACACAATTCAGTCCATCATTGAGGGAGTCTTAAATGGGATCCTAGAGGTAGTGATATATAGCCTAAGACATAGACTGTCTGAGGAGATAGCTGTGTGTTTAGGAAGGAAAAGTGTACATAGGGCAGAGAGGAAGGACGAGAGGTGAGGGAAAACCCAAGGGGCTTTGGGAACAGTGTGGCCAGGGCAGAAAGTATAGAGGTGCTGGCCAGATAGACATGACTCCTGGAAGGCTTAGGGAGTCATGGTTAGGAGGGTCCGCTTTGTTCTGAAAGAAATGGGAAGCCACGGAGGGTTGTCCAGAAAAGCATCATGGTCAGAACTCATCATAGCCTCCCATTCAGAACATTGTCACGCATGCAGCGAGGAGTCCTGCCTCCTACAACTCAGGGTGCAGCTCTGTTCTGGTCAACCCAGTCCCCTGTCAGACCTACATCAGAAAAACACAGTACATGGCTCCTTCAGGCATGGGGGGAGTGTGGCCTCTTTCCTAGACAAGTGCTGTGTGCAGGGAGCTGGAAGACTGCCTCTGGTTGGCATTAGACACATCAGGAGGGAGGAGCCCGGGAAGAGGGATGGTGAGTAAACCAGTAAACCGTGTGCGGGGCTGAAGGGGTGGATCCCTTGGATGGCCCCGCCCTTCCCATGGCGCCATTGCTGTAGCACGGCGCAGGAAGTCCCTCCTTCTTGCGTTCAAGCCCCCTCTTACTCAGTGGTCTCCTCGCACCATCCTCCCCCTGATCCCTTTATTTTTGCTTTTTCCAGCCTGGCTGGTTAGACCCATAACCGTTATTTTCAGCAAGGCCTTTAGAGAGAGCTTTAAGCATCCCCTGTTTGTTTATCTGACCAGAGCTTCCAGAATGGAGGAAAAGATGAGGAAACATGCATGAGGCAGCAGAGGTGTGTGGTTTGTACATCATTCATCCACTCAAACAAATTGAGATGTGCTGTTTACTGAGTGACTCCTCTGATCTGGGCATAAACATCCAGATACAGTTCGGTCCCGGTGATCCAGGCTCTAAATCCTGGACAACAGGAGGCTGCCTCTGTCCTGCCCAGCCCCATGCCCAGTGAACATGGCAGGAGGGAGGCATTTCAGGGAGACACAGCTATCTGAAGGAACAAAGAAAGCACACTGACTTTGAATAACAGTCCTTTGAGGGATCCCATGGCAAGCTCATTTCTCTTGAAGATTGAAGGCCACTTCTTTCTAATACTCACCGTCAGGTCTTCTTGCTGAAGGACATTCTTGCCCTACTGAGGAAGGGATTGGGTCTGCTTTGGGTTTATTGGGTTTGGTGTACTGTCTTTCACCCTGAGGCCCTCTGGGGACAATATTATGTTGCTAAGAGTCAGGGAGGCCCACAGAGACCTTTGAAGGGAGTTAATTGGCTTTGTCCTGTTGGGTGTGGTATGGCTGTGGCCTTGGTATATCTTGGAGGCAAGCCCTGGCAGTCCCCGCTTCTGGGGAGGAAGCTGCAGGCCCTCCATAGGGGCAAAGCTCCTGGTATCCAGACAAAGTGAATTTTAATTGCTAAAGGTCTATTCTTTGTGAGATCCTCCCCACGGTAGCTCTGAGTCCTGACAGACGTTTCAAAATGAGATTCCAATTTTCAGAGAAAAACAGCCATGTTTCAGGGAAAACAATCCACAGTGCTGCTTTGTGGAAGAGAAAATCCTAAATAAGATAAGGATTTGGTGCCAACCCAGGCCATAGAATCATGAAATATCACAGTTTGAAGCTCTGAGAGCTCATCTTGGCCAGGGGTTTCAATCACACATGTTAACATGGCAAAGCAAGGATGTCAGTAGAGGCTTAAGACCAAGGAGATGCTGGGGTTTACGATGACCCAGAGATCGCGTGCTCATATTAAAAGCATTCAAATTCAAAACAAACAAACCTTAGCTAGCCAAATCAGCCATTTCTGGACATTTGATGAAGACTGGCATTTTATAACCATAATACGGCACACATGTCTCATTGAATAATTGGGATCATGGAGGTGACCACATAGTAAGTGTCTCCCACGGGCCAGCACTGTTCTCAGTGCACTGCCTGAATTCACTCAATCTGTGAGCATCCCTGTTGCATAAAGAAGGAAACTGATGTACAGAGAGGTTGAACTTGGTACGGGCCATGGGGCTAGCAAGTGGTAGGGTGAGATTTACACCCACAGTGACTCTGATGTCAGAGTTCTGGACCCCAGCCTTGCATGGCCATGGGTGCCCCTCAGAGCCAGAAACCCAGGTTCTAGACCTCCAGTCTGGTAGACCAAACTGGACCATGTTGCTCCTGCTTCTCGAGAGCGTAACAAACCAGGGTAGACCCAGGCTTTGCAGTCATAGCGGAGCGGTTTACATGCCCGGCTCTAGTGTTGGCTGGCTGGAGGGTCCTGGCTAAGTTGGTGTGAATATCTCACTCTTGGGCGAGTTCGTTCACCTCTCAGGGTCCTGAGAATGAGGATTGTGATAGCTTTCTCCAGGGCTATCAGGAGGATCCAATAAGGAGGGAAGAGCCTGAGGCATGGCTAGGTCTGATTGCCCTCTTGATGCCAATGTCCTTCTCTTTGTCCTCTGGGCTGTGGAAGCCACAGCGTACTTTGCCCACAACTGCTCCTTGGTGGTTTATTTTGTGTTCTGCAGCTGAGGGTTTTGTTCCCATCAGGCAGCTTACTGTTGGACACAGGCAGCGTTGTCCTGAGTGTCCTGCCTAAACCCTAAGAAGTTAATGGGATGGGTAGTTATCACAAGCAAAAAGCAGGATCATGCTCTGTTCTGCCTGCATCCAGCTGCTGCCATGTAGGCCCCGTTTCTCTGACCAAGGCACCCACTGCTCTCAGGGGTGCCCGCCAGAGAGAGTGCCAGCCCAAGGCTTGTGGGGTTCCTGAGGTGTTGTGGCTGGCACCTGGCATTGTTCATGGCACTTGAAGAGCTTTCTGTCCAAGAGACAACTGGCTAGGATGGAATGGTCCATGGCACAGACACCATCCTTGGTTGGAGCTGGTACAGGAAGCCCCCTCAGGCATCTGCGAGGTGCAGGCCTGAAAAGGTCAACGTCAGGCAGACCAGCAAACTCAGCCTGGCTCCAGCACAGCTTTGCCCTTAAAACCTTCTCATTTCCTTGTATACCAGGTGGGATGAATAATTCATCATGAAGGTTGATTCTAAAGATGAAACGAGCCGACCCTTCTACGGCACTTGGCACAGAGAGAGGCGCCTGCCAACCCTGCCCCCAGACAAGCCTCATCAATAATAGAGTATACCGTCCTCCTTGCAGCTCCCTTCCCTAACCTTTCCATCAGTCTGCAACCTTGTTAACGTGATTTTTCTGCACGCTGATTCAGAACGGCCAGCGTCTTGTAGCTTCACATGTAATTGCAGTTGGCTTTGTGTTGTGCTACGGTAATGGGCTCACATGTGCTAGCATTTTCTTCCCCGCTTTCCCAAGCAGGGAGGGCCCGGGTCCCTGCTTTCTTGCCCTGTGACTGCTGCCTCCCCGGGCCCCTCAACAAGGTCGGGGGTAGATGTCTCATGTGCTGGGATCCCTACTGAGACCCCCAGAATTGGGTGGTTTCTCTGTCACACAAATCTGCCTTTCACGGGTCACCATGCCACCACTGAGGAAGCCCTAACTGCTCCTTTCCCTGAAAGTCTGTCACAGGGCACAACATCTCATAATCTGAGCGTCCCAGCCCTCCGGTGTTTCCCCCTTCCGTCTTCCCTGTCTTCTTCCTGCCCTGGGTCCTTCCACGTGCACTCGTATGTGCACACACCCAGGCCCTACACACGTGAGCACAAGCATGCATGCACAAACACATGTACAAGGGTTCACCATGGCTCCTCAGCCTTGCCTTCTGGAACACATGTGAAAACTTCCTGCTCTAACTTCCCAGTCCCCCAGTGTACAGAATGTGCCCTCCTGTTCCTCTCACACCTTCTGGGGTGCTGTAATTTTCTGGGGGGAAGTCAGCATTTCATCTCCTATCATTTTGAACTTCTATCCCATGACACTGCCCTCAGTATTTTATAAGTAATTGTGCCCTTGGTCCGACTGTACCGTTTCTACTCCCTTGCAGTAAACCATCGGTAGGAGGTTTCCCTCTCTCCAAAGATCCATGGCTTGAAAATATCATCACCTTTGCACAGAACATCTTTCATTGCTCTCCTCTGTGCATCAGTTTGCATTTTCTCCTGAAGTCGAAGCTTCAGCCTCACCTTTCCCCACCCGCTCCTCTGTCTCTCCTGTGCTGAGCTGCAGTTGGTTCAATGGCCTATTCCAGTAAGTCTGAGCTTCCTTCAGACGATGAGTCCCGCATGATATTTCTGAGTGTCTGTTTGCTTGTTAATTCTGTGCACTTGGCTGTGGGCTGCTTGACCCACTGCAGGGTGACAGGTTTGGGAACAAGCAGTCCTGAATGGAAAGACAGCTCTTCTAGCCTTCCCTAAGTTACTAATCTCCCCGAGCCTTGATTTCCTCATCTCTAAAATGGGGAGATGATAAGAACTTGAGGTAAGAGTGTGGCCAAGGTTAAGGAAGAAACACAAATGAAGTAATAGCACAGTGTCAGTAAGTCAGCATTATGACAGCTTTCTTCTGGCATATCAAGTGACAGACTGCCTGGGAAGCTGACATAATGGAGGGGCTCAGACAGACATCTAGAAAGGAGAAGAGGGAGGGAAGGACAGTGAAAACAAAAGCCAGCAGGGACAGAAGAGGCTCAGGCTGTTTCTCTGGAGCGGAGGGGGATGCAGGCTGTGCCAGGAGGCAATGAAGGCACCTTCACATCCTCCCGAAGGGCTGCTGCTCTGATTTGCATTTCGGTCACATTTATGACAGTCTCATAATGGATTAAGAGCCCCAGCATTGATATATTAAAGGTTAATGGTGCATCCTGCTTTTGTATTGATTTGTGGCAGCAAATATTTGCGGGTGTTGAGAGCAGGGCATCCGCCATATTCTTGGTGTGGAGCTGCTGCCGGCTGGAGAGGCTGTTTTGTGCTCCCACTGAGCACGAGGGGCATGGGGGCTGGGGAAGCAGACAGCTGCTGCTTGGAGGGTTCAGGACCAGAGGATTCTCTCAGCTATTGCTGATTTCCGTTAGACCCACAAAGAAACCGGATCTTGAAGCTTCAGTGCCCTGAGGAGGAAGCCTGGGGAGCACCTGTCTCCATCCCTGAGTTCCTTGGTGATTGGTGCCTGGGCTGGCCCTGACCACATAGCTCTGTGCTTTGTTTCCTGGCTCAAGGCTACATGTCTTCTATTCAAGCTCTCACACTATCATTATGGCTGCTTCTCTGCAGATGACTGATCCACACTTGTCCTGAAAGGAGACCAGTCCACTCAAGAAAAACACCTTTGCAACACTATATCCAACCTAGACATTGGGAAAGTGAGAAAAAAAGCCAATTCATGAATACATTATTCATGCACATAATAACCCATATTTATTCAAGTGTCTATTATGTGGCAGGCACTGTTGCAAGTAAGGAGGTGAATTATCCCCGTTTGGCCAGAACTTTCCTGGTTTTAGCACTGAATGTCCTATGTTCCAGGTAATTTCTCTACCTTGTGCAAACCGGGATGATTGGTCACACAGTTGTGGGTATGGGTAATGTAGTAATAAACCAAATGATCAAGTCCCATTCTAGGGGAAGAACTGACATTAAAAAGCCCGTGATATATTTCTTTGCTTTTATCATATAATTTAAGAAGGATGGTATTTTATATAGGGTTGTCAGCAAAGACCTCACAGAGAAGGTGACATTTGATCAGAGACCTAAGCCAGCTGAAGAAGTGAGCCAATTAAAGATGAGAGGGAAGAGGATATCAGGTAGAGGGGAAAATAGCTCCAGAAACCCTGAAGTGGGAAGGCAGGGACAGCCAGCATGGTGAGAGTAGAGGTGCTGGGTTCTGATCGTGTGGGACTCTTCAGCCCATGCGAGGATTTTGGATGTTTCTTTGGGAGATAGGATGCAACTGGAGGATTTGGGAGAAAGAGGTGATGTGATTTCACTTAGACTTTGAAACAATCATTCCTCCTGTCCCCCTGAGGAATAGATATAAAGTGAAAAGTGGAGGTAGGGAGGCCATTAGGGAGATGGTCTCAGTATCCACGTAAGACACAGAGTGGTACACGGTGAAGGTGATGAGAAGCAGTCTGCTTTTGGAGCTCCCTCAGTGGTGGCAAAGAGCAAATATGCAGAGGTAGTATGTAAGAGATACAAGGAAGAGAGGAATCAGCAGTGATAGCCAGGCTTTTGTCCACAGCATCTCAAGAAATGGAGCTATGTTTGTCTGAGATGGACAAAGGTGAGGAAGAACAGGCTTGGCGATGGGTTCTGGGGCTCACAATTCAAGACCTTGGAACTTATTAGCCATTCAAATGGAGATGTCAAGGTGGGGGGCAGTTGCCTGGGGTGGGTCAGGACTGAGGTGGTCCACTGGAGGCATCCGCGTATGGATGTTTTTACAGCCAGTTGACTTGACCAGATCATGGTGAAAGGGATGTCACTAGAGAATAGAGGGAATCTGTGGGTTGAATCTGGGACACCCCAAGATTCAGAGTCTGGGAAGAGAAGAGGTAGAAAGGGGAGGGATAAGGAAGCACCTACAAGGTTAGAGAACTAAGAAAGAGTGATATCCCAGAAGCCAAGCGAAGGAAGGCCTTCAAGAAGGACAGAGTGCTCAAGTTTGTCAGATTCCACTGGTTGGGGCAGAGTGTGGAGTGGGATCTTTAATGACTTTGACAAAAACAGCTTCAGTTCAGTGTGGGGATGAAAACTTGATCAAGGTAGGGTCATGAAGAATGGGGATGGAAGAACTGGAGAGTGGTTGGAGGAAGGTGTGATCTCAAAGAATGCAGGTTTGTTTTTTTTTCCCCACAAGATAGAATATGTATATGTTTTCATGCTGATGGAAATGATCTGTATAGGGAAGTGATTTCTTGATGTAGGAGACAGAGGAGACTCCTAGAAGGGCAGTGTTTCTGAGAAAGTAGGGAGGTCTGGGCTCTGGGAGACAGAGTGAGACATCAGTAGGAGCAATGGCAGACCACAATTTAAAAAGTAGGACCAGTGGGTATTCCGTGGTTTTAGGAAAAGAAGTTCTTTATAGAGACGCAAAACTCTCTACTGATTGCTTCTACTGTCCTAAGAAACGGGAAGCAGGGTCACTGTGTGAGTCATCGAAGAGACTGGGAGGATCAGTTGAGGAGGGGAGTTGGGAAGCGTGAGGCAAGTTGACGGTCCTCCTTAAGTTAATGGCTGTGATTCTAAAGGTAGACCCATCACTGTGCTGGTCTCCAGCCTGGATTTTTTTTCCCCACCATATTCACTATAAACAGAGCTGTTTTAAACCAGAGTTGATTCTTGCAGAAGACACAAAGCCTGCTCCTATTGTCTGTCAGACCCTGTGTGGAGTGACAGAGATCCAGACCTGGACAGAGTCCAGCCCTGAGGGAGGGGAGACCAACATGTCGATGGTCACATGAATTCCAAGGAAGTAGAGGTTAGGATTGGCTATATTGGGAACACAAAGACAGGGCCTGAATCCCGGGGAGTGGGGGATCTGCTCTTCATACTGGAGACATCGGCTGAGGTGATCCAGGAGGGCAGGCAGGTTTTAGTCCTGTGCAGAAGGCAGGACACAGCATGGTGGGCAGATAATGAGATGAGGGAAGGCTCAGAGGCCTGAGAGCTGAGTAACCTGAGAAGAGACTGGAGGAGATAGATGGGTCTGGAATGCAGGGAGCTTCGAGACTGAGCATCCCCTTTGCCAGTGGTATTAGAGGTCCCCGGTTTTGCCTTAATGGAGGATGTGGCTGTTCAGCCTCTGACCCATGCTGGCGCTTCGATTTGGGACCTGGCCCAACATCATCTGATCTGGCCCCCTCCCTCAGGGCCTGTTCCTGAGCCCTGCTGACTTCCAGGGTCTGGGCTGAGTTCGGCAATCAGAAACAGATGACCACATACGCCCACCTTTCAGAAACTTCAGCCACCAGGGCACCAGGCCTGGGCTCAGTCCAGGCAGAACATGCACCAGTGAGAGAAACTTCAGCCTACCTGGGTGAGGGAGCCTCAGTCTTAAGACCCTGGATGCCCAGGATGGCTCAAGCCATTCTGGATTAGGCTGGACATTTTTGTTTTGTTCTGGGGCTTGAAGATGGAACTATCACAGCCCCTTGGAGCCTGGTCGTCCTAGCCAGCAGTGCCGGTGCCTGATGGAGTAGGACAGGAGTCTCTCTCCTCCTTGTGGATCACGGCTGCACTGGGCACCTGGCAGAGGGGGTGGACACGGAGAACACGGAGTCTGCAGAGCTAGGATCTCAAGGCTCAGAGCTGGCTGTCACTTGGGCAGCAGAAGGATTTTCAATTTTAAGGATTTGTGCTGTGTTTACAATGTAATTAAAAAATGCAAATTTTTCAGAAACACATTTGTAAAGAGTGGAAGTCTCACAACTGTTCTTATTCCCCTTGTTTTTGTTCCTATATTTGTTTACATTTAATAATGGTTATTTTTTACCAGAATGCAAATATACCATATACAAAACAGTTGTTTTTTTTTTTTTTTTGATGGGAGTTTATTTTGGGCATCTTTTTATTTCCAATTAAAAAAAAATAGAATGTAGAGAGAAAACAATGTAGGGGTGGGTGGGGAGGGAGGGGAGTGCCTTCTGTGACCAGCAGCCTTGGGGCGCACAATTTAAGAAGGGCTTTGTGGCCTCCTAGATCTTACAAGGATATGTCTTCCTCTTTTTCTTTTTTTAAAATTTTACTTATTTATTTGACAGAGAAAGACATAGTGAGAGAAGGAACACAGGCAGGGGTGGTGGGAGAGGGAAAAGCAGGCTTCCCACTGGGCAGAGAGCCTGATGCGGGGCTTGATCCCAGGACCCCAAGATCATGAGCTGAGCTGAAGGCAGATGCTTAATGACTGAGGCACCCAGGATGTGTCTTCTTGTCATGGGCCATGTCGCCCTCATCCTGATGGGTCACTAAGTGTAAGTGTCCCCAGAAGGTTTTAACCTGACAATTGTCCTGGGCTGGGATTCAGACCTGTGGCAACTCTCAGAACCAGATGGCTACAAAGGAGTGTGTATAGTTCCACCCCCCCGCCAGCCCCATTGTCACCTACTCTCAGGCTTCCCCGGTGGGCCCTGGGGAGTGTTGAGGGGACTGTCCCAGGGAAGGAGATGCTCACAAACTTGGAACCTGCCTGCCTCTGCTCCTTGGAAAACACGGTGTCTCCAGGTGTCAGGCCCACCCGCAGGGGCACCCTCCAAGTGCTGAAGAAGGACGCGCCCTCAGTGTCAAGTCCAGTGGGAAAAACAACCCCCTGCACATTTGATCTAATCACTTCCTCCATTGTTCTCTAACGTCCTTTCTCTGCTTTATTCATCTTCATAGCACTTTAGATCACTGGCTATGTGACATCAGAGGTCTGCCCGCTACGCCCCCACAAGCCACATTAGCAGCCTGCAAACGAAGACTGTTTTTCTTTTTCCTGAAACATTTTTAAAGTGGTCTAAAAAAACCAAAAGCGCAAAACTCAAGGGTATGCCCAGAGTGGTAGGTGGCCCTTATAGTCTGCCTCTGCACACTCTTTCCTTTCCAGAAAGCTTGCTGATCCTGGCATTCCGTAGTTATTTGTGTTTTTGTTAATGTCATTCGTATGTTTGTCACTGTCCCTCTACCTCCACAAGAGCGGGAACGTTGTGCTGTTCCTGCTGTATCTCTGCAGAAGTGCTTGACATGAGCGGATGCTTAGGAAAATGTGTTTTGGGATGAACAAATAAAAGAACGAAGGCACCTGTGGAGCCTTTCAGAGCCTGAGGTTGAGAGGCATCTCGGGAGTGTCTCAGCCTTCACCTGAGAGCCTATTCCCCTCGAAGAAGCCGGGTCTAGGAGAGGAGAGAACCGGAAATGTGGCAAAGCCCCGGGTAAGGGAACACCACATGCGAGAAGAATAAGAGAGACTGGAGGCACAATGGGGAACACTGGGGAAGAAACCAAGAAAGGGCAGGGAAATAGGGAGCTGGGAGCACCGATACTGGAAGGTTCCAGAAGCAGGCTGTGGAAACCCACCCAGGCAATCCCAAATGAGTCAAGCAGCGCCATCTCCTAGACACTCAGATGGGAGTGCTGGAAAAGAGGGGCTGCTGGGATCCCAGTCAAGCCATCTGTGGGCTGTAGTTCAGACAGCTTCTGGTTATGAGGATGGGCATCCCCACCCTACCAGGCCTTTTGGGTTACTCCAGTACTTTCTCTTCTTTTTAAGGAACAGTAATAGATTTATATAGATTTAGATTTATCAGGCCCATGATTATGGCCACCCCACAGTTGTTAAAATCTCTTTTACATATACTGTATATTGATTCTGCTCCTGCTACAAGTGTATTTATCTCTATTGCCAATGTAAATAGTTCTGTAACATGCAAAGATGTGTTTATAAATTCTGTGTTATTGATTTTTCTCATGCTGCAAACACATTTATCTCTTTGTTAATGAAAATGTATCTAGGAAAGAGTAAGACTGATTTATGGAGAAAGGTATGGGGCGGGAGGGAGGTGGTGCTGAGCTGGGTAGGCTGTCCTTGGCCACAGCCAAAGTAGACATCATGGGACGTCAAAGGTGCATGTGTAATTGGAGGAAACTGCTCTCAGAGGCAAAGGATGTTTGGGAAGTCCTTTTGCAAGGCAGTCTGGTGTGTTCATGGGAGTCGGCTATGCTTTCAGCTAGGGGAGACCCTCCAAATTACCCATCTGAGCCAGGAGATAGAGAGGAGCATCTCCCCTTGGTCTTAAACCCAGTTTCAGTAGGACACAACTAAGTGAAAGATATTGGCTCAGTAGTAAGCTTAGAAATAGGGCCAAGCTTTGCCATCGGAGGATTCCAACACTAAACGTTGTCAAAAGATGAAAAAGCGCGGGGATAGACAGCAGGCTACAGGGTTGCAGAGTAAGCTGCAAAGTGCATATTCTTGCAAAGTGACACTTCATTAGTGAAGGCAGACCCAGACAGGGCAGCCCAGGGAAGATGCTTTTAAAGACTTCCTTTCCTAATACAGACAGGGTCATGAAAGCATTGTATGGTGACAGATGGTAGCTCCAGTTGCGCTGAGCTTAGCCTAATGTATAGACTTGTTGAGTCACTATGTCATACACCTGAAACCAATGTAACAGTGTGTGTCAACTGTACTTCACTAAAAGTAAATACATTAAGACATCCTTCCCTGGAAGCTTCTGCCACCCAGGCACTCGCTGCTTTCCCAGGAAAACCTCTTCCGGGCAGTTACCATCACAGTTCCCCCAAAACAAGAGTCCATATGGCCTGCCCATGGTGTGTTGGTGTCTCCATGCTGGGTCTGGGTTCCTCAGGTTGACTTCCTCAGTGACTTCCTCAGGTTGTCACTTTAGGCCTCCCGGGTACCTAAAACATGTAGTGTTCACAAGGTGACCCCTTGCATGCTGATGAAGAGGCATTTGCATGTACCTTGACAACAATATGGAAACAAGAAACAGGCTCCCTACTGGGGATGCATTTGGACAGGTGCCAAGACAGGCTTCAATCTAATGAGTCTAGGAAAGTCAGAGAAGCTGCTTGTCCTTGGTTGCTTCTGTCCAAGCATGACCATCACCACCCCATCACTGATGATTCCTTTACACTGTTCTCTTCTTTGACCATTTGAACTCCTTATTGGCAGCCTAATAGAAAGGCTAGCATCTTTAAACATTGCCTATGTGCCGGACATATGTCTGTGATCCTTAATCTTCACCACACCTGTGAGAAAGTTCTGAGTTAAGAAAACTAAGGCTTCAGTTGGGGGTTCTGAAACCTGCATGTGCATCACGATCCCCTGGAGGGCTGTGAAAGCACAGATTGCTGAGTGACACCCCAAAGTTTCTGGCTCAGTAGTTCTGGGGTGGCCCAGGAAACTGCATTTCTTCAAGGGTTTTGGGGGATGCTGATGCTGGGACTCTGAGGGCCATACTTTGAGAACTACAGGTCTGCCTCGTATAGCGAAGTTATTCACAGGCAGGATTCACACCCATACCTCTAAGATTCAAAAACCTCCATCATTTCAGCTGATATGAAGTGTGTGTCCCAGAGGGACCACCAGTGCCTTCTTGGGTAATATCTTGTCTTGCTGGAATGCCTTCCCCCCTGATTCTCCATCCAGCTCCCTCCACCCATCCTTCACAGCTCCGCTTAACATTTCCTCTTCTACAAAGCGCTTCTGTAGCTCTGGCCCTAGCCCACTGCCCCTCCCCTGTGCTTCCAGGATCCCCCAGGCAGAGCTCTCCTGTAGTTTGCTCATGTTGTTTTCTTACTGTCGGTTTACTTCTCTGACCATCCACCCCCCTCCACGAACCCCACGAGGATGCCCACCATTCATTCCTTGCTCTCTTACCAAGTGACTGCTCGATGGAGCTGTTGATGGAACCACTAACTGGTTGAATGATCTCAGCCAGGGGCAGCTTGCTTGGTGGAGGTTTATAGAGATAGCCCCTACGATGGACAGATCTGAATCTCTCTGTGGCGGGGGTGCGTGGATGCTTCCTAACACTTGCTGCTGAAGAAATTAATTGGAGAAACATGCTAACTTAAGTGTGCTGGTGCTGCCTTCTCCCAGCTAAGCATCTCTGGATTGTTTGGACAGGTGTCCTATCTGGTGTGCGCATCTGTCTTCCCCTGCCTGCCAGAGTTGGCTTGGACCCTGACTTGCTGGCCTCTCCTTGACCCCTTTATTCCTCCACTGGTGTCCCTTCCAAAACTGTACCCTCTGATGAGAGAATGAGTACCCCAAGATGATGGCTTTGGCATATGAATAGTTGGGTCCTCCTGCCTGAACCTCCAAGTCCTTTGATAGCATTATCTACTCTCAGATATGATGGCGGTACCTAGTATGTGCTGGGCATGTTAGTGAGCTTGCAAGCTTTCCTTGAAAGAGGATGTGTGCATCTGAGATGGGAGAGATCCATCTGCAATGACTCGTGGCTTTGCGAAGTGATATATGGAAGCCGTGGGGCTAAGCCATGAGGCCAGCCCAGCGAACGGAGGTGGTATTCGGGGGTGGGAACAATGAGGTCTACTGGGACAGACTTGGACATAAAGCCATAAATATTCGGGCTGCCTACTTGTCATCCAGAGATGATCCCTGAGCCTCTGGCCAGGGGCACAGTCATGAATAACTACTAGGAGGAGAGAGGAAATCTCCATTTCAAACGTGGGGATGGAACAGTAGTGCTGAGCTCCTTGGCGGTTAGGCATTCAAGCCAGACTCATGGAAACTGCAGTAATTTAGAACAGTTCAGTGTTTAGACTCAACTGTGTAATTCATCCTGATGTTTCCCATTCATCAAAGCCTCGTGTTTGTTTGTATTACCATGAGAAAAATAAAAAACGTGGGGAAAAGAGATCCCCCCGCCTTTCATTACAGGCAAATTACGACAGAGTTACAACCCTTGGGGCCCTTCAAGCAAAGGAACATCTTGCTTCAATTAGATATAAATAATGAACAATAATTAGAAAGATTTCTTCATCGAATTTGTTATTTTATGTTTCCTTTCATCTGTAATGTATTGAAACAAATACTGAGCTCCCTTTCTGGACTGTGTAGCAGGGCCTAAAGGAACTTCACGGAGTGTCTCTCCCAAGCAGGAGGAAGCAGCTATCACTGGTTCTTCCGTGAGCACGCTGTGAAGACTGTTGTCAGCCCTGGGTCCAGCACCACGATGCACACCAGAAGTAACCTTGGGTCCAGCCCTCCAGCTTCTTACAGTCTACTATGCAGAATAATTGTTCCTGGTGACTGGCCCCTGAGTTTGAGTCAGCTGCTTAACACACATCCTCTCAATTCATCATAACAGTAGCCCCCTACCACAGGCTTTGCTTCTTGCCCTAAGAGATTCGGAAATTGAAGCACAGAGAGTTTAGCTAACCTGCCAGTCCTGTATTGTCCACGATGGGGGAGCTGCAATGTAAGGCAGGTGGTTGGACTCCAGAGATGCGGCTTCTGCTCACCCTGGTATGCTTTGCTCGGAAATCACAGTGCTATTATGCTGCCATAGAAACCACGGAGGGTGTAGATGGCACGGGGAGGAAAGTGATGGCCGTGGCTTTGCGTGGGGAAGGGAGGCACCGAGATCTTCCAGGTGTTTGCAGGAGAACATCAAGTAGATAAGTGAAATAAAGGGGTTCCAGGCAGAGGAAGCACCATGGCCTGGTGCTATAGAGGGGGAGCTCTGTGGGATTTCTCCTTTCAGCCTTGGCTTTGGGGCTGCGTGGAGACAGAAGCAGTAGCTGGAGATGAGATCAGAAGATGGAGGGTTGTGTAGATCAGGTTGAGAAGATTGGATCTTCTGAAAGGGGGGACTGAGGGAAAAGTGGAGATGATGATCCTGGTTGGTACAAAGGAGAAAGAAATTTCCAGGAGAGAAATAAAGAGTGATTAAGTTGGAGCCTGGACAGAGAGAGCCTGGCTCACCACTGAGCATTTGGGGAATTTTTGTTCTTTTTGCCATTTGATTATGTATGTAACATTCTCTCAGCACACTGAACCAGGTGGTGCCTGCGAAAGGCAGGTGAGGGCTTTGTGCCAAGTGGTCCTTCCCAGTGTGACTAGTGCCCCCACCCCAAGGAAGACTCTCATTCTCCCCCCGCAGCTCAGGCATCTGCTGGGGAGCCTCCTGGATGTGCTCCCTCCCTCCAACATGCACGTAGCTTGAGCTACCTGCTTCTCCTTTGCATAAAACCAACTCCAGGCTCTCAGAAAGGCTTTGTTTTATCTTTACCATCTTTTAATAATTGCCCACGCCTAAAAATCAAGACACTTCCTTTAAAAACACAGATTTCTTTATTGGAAGACAGATTGAGGGGGAGGTGCTCAAAATGTAACAATTGGATCGAAATCTAGAAGAGCCACAAACTTTGGAGGAGACCCGCCTCTTCACGGGCATAACCCGAGTGCGTGTCTCTGCCCACGCCAGTTCTAAGTGGCAGAGACTAGACATTGTCATCAATCATACTAACATGTGTTTCTTTCTGGTGCTGTAGGCGTTGGAGTTGGAGACTTTTAGTGTCCAGCTGCCTGTGTTGCTCTCTTATACTGTGATTGTCTGTATGTGTCTGTGGCTAGACTATAAGCTCCCTGAGTGCAGGAATGCTGTCTTACAGATCCTTTTGTCCCTTGACCTCAGGGCAGGAGCTGATTTTAGATGTTTGGTAATCTTATTGAATTAATCTACATTGAGGAAATATACCTGCGTTAGGATTAGGCCCTGACAAGTTACAGTCTGGGCCGTGGAACTGGAGCTCCTCGGGGTTTGGAGTGAAGAATGGAAAGAGTGGGCCACAGCTGGGCTTGGTCCTCAGGAGAACCTTGCAGCCCATCTATATCCCTGCAGTGGTATCATGTTCCCATGTTTCACTGTCCTTTTGCATTTTCAGGACGTTCCAGGACCTCTCCAAACAAGTTGATATATCTTACGGCACTGTTCGGGACTCTGCTGTGTATGAGTACTTCCGAGCCAAGGGCACCAACCCCCTGGAACAAGACAGCACATTTGCTGAGCTCTGGCGGACCATCAGCAAGAACGGAGGGGCCGACAACTGTGTGTCCAGCCCTTCGGAAGGCATCAGGAAGGTAGGCGGGAGGTGGCCACCTGGCCACGTGTGCACTGTGACTGACTATGGGCACTGTCATCTCCAAGGTAGGGAACACCTTCCTGAAGCATCTCCTTTGAGTCACCCTGTCACCTGCAGGGTGATCCGTCTTCAGCCAGTAGAACAAAAGTTTCTCACAGGCCTGTGAGTGTCTATAGGAGATGTACATGTTCTTTAGCTAAGATGCCCATTCTTGGCAACAGAAGCAGAGAGCTGCTCATTAGATATCTTCTAAGTTTCTAAAGGGTCAGTGAAGAGCAGGCAGATTAAGCCTGAGGCATGGTCCTCCTTCCTCATGGGCTCGTGGGATGGAGGTTCAGAGAGACCTGCCATCCCAAGTGAGAACACTCAGCCAAAGCAGAAGCAGAGGAGCAGGTAAGAGGTGGAGGGACTGTGGGGACAAGGTTGAGGAGAGGGCGGGCACACAGTGGGCAACCAGGGGTTAGAATGGGGAAGACCACACATAAGGGGTGGGTGGTCCAGAGCAAGGGCTGGTCGGTTGATCTGGCATATCTGTGAGACTGTGCTTCAGCAGAGAGGTGTGCTAGGGGGGTGGTGGTAAGGGCAGCAACCCCAGGATGGAGTCCACAGTGAGGAAACCTGAAAGAGCGCAGGTTGAGAGGAAGCCAGGGCCAGAGAGAAGGAGGAGGCAGAAAACCCATCGCATGCTTCAGCAGTGGGTTAGACTTTGCTCATTTATTTCACTGAATTGCCCACAGTGACCTGAATTAATCATCACTATCCTATTATACAGATGAGGATCAGAGACATGGGGTCACACTCCTAGTTAGGGTCTGACACTTGGGGTTCCGGGCTGTGTTTGGCATTTATCCACCTTGTGCTTGCAGAGCCCTAATAGGAGGAGGAAAATGATGGGGTGAAGGCAAGTGTCATATAAGGAAGCTACTGGTGGTGGTGCCCTGTCCAATGACACCTTATCTGCGGTAGCTGCTGTCCCTCAGGTCCCCAGTGAATGGTATGAGAAAGATGTGCTCTCTGAGTAGATGGGCAGTCCAGCCTGCCTCGGCATCTCCTCCTTCCCCTTCCGTTCTCACGGAGCAGTTAGCTCAGGATGGCCTCTCCTTGCTGTTTAGCCGCTCTGAGCTGCAGGAAGCATCTGGGCTCGGAAGCCTGACATGCGTGGGTGTGAATCCCAGCGCCACACTCGCCAGCTGTGTAAATTTGAGCACACCACTCTTCCTGTCTGGAACCTCTCAGAGTTGAGAGACATCCATTGGGAGTCTCCTTAGAAACTTAAAGCCCTTGGAGGTACACGTTATGGTTGATACCACAACCAAGTGATAACAAAAATAACAGAACACAGTATAAATGCATTATTCCTGTCCTGACAAGATTTATTAAAATCTCTTTGTTTTAGTGAACTACAAAAGATGGCGCTCTAGCCTCCAGCTGCTGGGTCTTCTTCCATCCCTGACGGTGAATCTTTGGGGCTGTAGATGATAATGAATATAAAGGTGACTTAAGGCATTTTACGAACATAAGGCCTGGGCCAAATGGGTTTTGAGTTTCTGCTCTCTGCTTTCTTTGTCGCTCATAGAGAGCAGACACTCCCATCCACATGGGATTCTTGTGACGATTCAGTGCAACAGTGCTATGAAGAGTTCTTCTAATAAAGGAGCTTTATTAGAACTTTACTTTTGACTTTATTAAACTTCTGTTCATTGTAAGACAGTTTAAAGAAAAAAAAGACAAGTCACATACTGGGAGGGGATATTTACAGTGCGTTATAACCAAGATAAGATTAATATCATGATTATTGGAAGAATTCTTATAAATCTGTAAGAAAAATTCAAATAATTCAACAGAAAAATGAGCAAAAGACTTGCACAGGCCTTTCACAGAAGAGGCAATGCATATGGCTAGGATATCATAGGAAGAGATGTTCAAAATCATTAGTGATGTAGGATATGCAAATCAAGACCATAAAGGTATATCATTTTACACCAATTAGACTGGCATAAAATGAGAGGTGGTGGAGAGGACGCAAGTAACAGGTGGTTAATTGCAGGTGGGAGTGTACCCAGTACAACCACTTTGGAAACGAGTACGCTCTTCTCTTATAAAATGTAACATTCATATACCCTATGACCCAGCGAAGCCACTCTGAATATCTACCCAAAAGAAACTCCTGCATGCACTTCAGAAGTGAAAAAGGTCAGGGTAGTATCACTTATAAAGTCAGAACCCTGGAAACAATCCCAATGAGCCTTAACAAGGTGAAAAAAATAGGACCTGCCACAAAATGAATGGCCTACAGCTTCATGTAATAGCACGAATGAATCTTAGCAAAATAACATTGAATCTGAAAAAGCATCAAAGGCAATTTTATATGGGTCAACTAATAGAAAACAACATACAACTTAGGACCCATTTAAAATGTATGAAACACATGCATGCACACAGCCAAAGTAAGGATGAAATACAAAATGCACGATAGTGGTCAATGCAGATGGGAGAGGCAGAGCAACGGGGAGGAGAGAACCAAACAGTTGAATAGAAGTCAAGGTCAGTGTTAGCTTTAGATTCACAGGGTTTAATTTTTTTTTTTTCATTCCTCATTGTAAGAAATAACTAATGAGTTAATTAAAAAGAGGGCCATTCCTGGACAAAAGGATGGGTGTCCTGAACCCAGGGTTGTGATTAATCCCACTTAGAGCACCTACCTGCTCTTCCAAGTAAGTCAGTCCTGACCAAGCCAGGCAGAGTTTGACTGCCACAGATGCCAGGCCCTTTTTGTCCTTACAAGCTCCCATGTGCCTGCCTTGTCTTGCTCCTGGTGTACCATAAGAGAACAGACACCACCACGGAGCCCTGTGGAGGGTGATAAATCTAGAGATGGTTCATTGGGGAAGTATCTCCTTGTCATCTTACTTAGCCCTCATTCGTTGCTGGCACATTAGAAATCATTCACCCTCTGGCGATATGATGAAAACCATGTAAAAAAGGTGAAGTAGTGGAAGATGCAAAGAAAGGAGTCCTCAGAAATGCCTAAAGCTTCGGGGTGCAGAATCTAATCTCTTTTTCAGTACATAGGATGTGTTACTTTTATGACACCTTCATTTTATAAACCCCAAACCAGCTTTGGGGTCACAAATCTCCCTCCTGCATTTGGATCTCTAAGAAAAAAACCGACTGCCAGCACTAGACAAATGTTAAGGGTTTTATAACTACTGTCATAAAAGTGAGTTTATGGTATTGTCAGAAAATGGAGTGTGCTGCATTTTTTTTTTTTTTTTTTACTGGAAGGAGAGCTTAGATTTACTCTCAGATCCTCTTCATGCGCCTGTCTGGGGGTGGGGGGAGCTCCTGGCCCTAAATGCTTAAGCAGTGTGGACAGCTCAGCAAAGGTGAGGAGGGGCGCCCCCAAGGGGCGTTGCCGGAATCTTCCTTAGCAAGGGGAGGATGACCTCCCTTCTAATTTCCAGTTACTCTTTGGTGACTCTGGCTCCATTTCTGGAGAGTGCTTGGTAGTGGAGCAATGTCTAATTGGTCCTGAAGTCAAGGAGCTTGGTGTAGAGAGTAACCTCAGAGAGCTGTTATGTTTTCCTAGGGAGTGCTGCAGCTTTTAATGACTTGAAACCAATTTAGGTGGGAAATTGCTTAGCAAGAGGTGACTACTTTTCCACAGTCTCAGAACCAGGGAAAGGGATTATGTCATGGTTGTCCCACCTCTGTGACCCATGCCTTCATGCTAGTGGCCCCTCAGACAAGAAGGGGGCAGCCCTTTCTGGGCTCTGATGAGGAGAACAGGAAAGAATACGTAAGACAAAGGAAGTTTTATTTATTTATTAAGAGCCCACAACATCCAGTTTTTACAACAGTCCTGCCTGGCACCCAGTAAGTCTCAATAAATAGGGGATTGTCCCTAAATGAGTCATCTGTTTGCTGTCTGACTGAGCAGAGACATGTAAATCTGAGCTACAGTTGGTGCCACCAGTTAGCAGGTTATCCTCCATGGATCCCTTGATGGGAGCGGTAAGGGAAGTAACTCTAGGGTCCCTTGCAGGCTTGTCTCTTCATAGCCTTCTCTTAAGAAAGAAGCCATGCTGGTCCTCAGAAAGAGGAAAGAGGCTGCCTTCCTTTCTCTCAGCCACCTGCTCCTGTCAGCGATGAGGAAAGAGTAGACTAAGTATCAGTGAATATGGTCCATGGGCTAAATCTGGCACATGGCCTATTTTTGTAAATAAAGTTTTATTGAGACACAGACACACTCTTTCATTTACATACTGTCTATGGTGTCTTTCCTACTACTTCAGCAGTGTTGAGTAGTTGTACCAGAGACCATATCATCTCCAAAGCCTGAAATATATATTACATGGCCCTTTTAAAACAAAATTCAGGATCCCTGGTCCAGAGCAATGGGTGGGCCAGGGATCTTACCCCTAGGTCCATATCATCTAAAGGCACATACACCTATCCAGTTGCTCACTGTCTGACTCTGTACCATCCAAGAGGGCATATAAGCACATCAAGTAAGGAGTCCACCTCTTAGTCCTGCATCATCTAACAGCCCACAGACACATGCAGTAACACATTACTTAGCTCCAGGCCACCAAGTTGCACATCAGTGTATCTAGTACTATATCATCTTAGCTTTGTACCATCCAGTAGCTTACAGGTTCTGCCTACCCACTGCCCTTTCTTGTCCTGTTCAGGTCTAACTCTAGTGGCCCAGGACTTCTCCCTCACTACACCAGGACCCAGCTCTGCTCCTGGCCTGGCCTAGACCCCCCCAGAAATCTGCTGAGCAGTCTCTGTGTTCCAGGCACTGGGCCAGATGATATACATATATTATTCTTTTCATCCTAAACAGATCTCTTGATTATCATCATCTACATCATGTAGAAATGGGGCCTAGGCCTCAGAGGAATGAAGAGGCTTGCTCAAGGTCACACAGACCTGAGTAAGTCATGGCACAGTCTAAGCCAAGCTCATTCCCACCTTGTCTCTTCTCACAGGGTATCCCTCCCATTTCTGTGCCTTGTGGTGCCTCTGCCTTTTGCATACTCTTTACTTTATGTTTTTATTTCCCTTCCTCTTTTACACCGGAGTAATGAGACACATACCTGAGCCCATTTTTAAAAACTTTACCTGCCCTTCCATGCCCTAGCAAACGTTTCTTAAGTCTGATTTTATTTTTTGTCCAAACTACTGAAAATATCAAAGAAATTCTGAGATGCAGAACTGGGCTAGCAAGTGGCTCAGATTTCTATGATAATAACTTTGTCACATGAAATCAGACTTTAATGTTGTTGGTGGAAATTTTTTTCTTGAGTTTGATCAACACTATCAAGTAATATCCAGTGTACCCCAATTTCGGTGCAGCACTGGGGTTGACCAGGCCTGCCAATTTATTAAGGCTTTCCATAAATCAGACCTAATGTTTAATAACATTGTCAAATAGAATACAGTGTTAATAGTTCAAATGTCAATCTTCGCAGCTCATTGAGCTCTTCGAATAAATAGACAAGTAGCTTGTTTTAGAACTGTTTAGAAACAGTATTTTTCAGAAGGAAGTAGCTTTTGAGTCCAGCAGTCCTAACAGAAGGTGGTTTTTTTCCACTCAGTAAATATCGCTGAGGTCATAAAGTGTGAATGCAAATGCAGGAAGAAAGCAGGCCCACAAATCTTATTTATTTCCACACTGATCTAATGCTTGCCCTGGACCAAATTGGGCATCATCCAACAGCCCCTGTGTTTTGTCCCTTCCCTTGCACTCTGCTCTATGGCAAGGGTTATTTCCTTTGCATGCACCCTCTGCTGAATGTCAGGGACTTTACTGTGTGGCAGAAAAGGATAGGGTTGGGGGCCATACCCTGAGGCTGGTAGGTCCTTCTTGGGGTCCCCAGAAGGACTGTAGCTTGCCATGGGAGGACAAGGAACTTTTTTTCAGAAGGAAGTAGCTTTCCCCACAATACTCTTCATTTGGAAGGATCATGGTAAGGAAGCATCCTAGTTTCATGGCCTGCTGTATGTTCCTACTGAGGAGGGAGAAGAAGCTTCTGTGGAATGGTAGTCCTTTGCATTTGGGGGATGCTACATGCATTGATCAGGAAGATTTGGTGAGGTTGATCAAAAGGAATGTTGATGTGGGTCTGGCTCCCTGGAAGAGACTGGTACAAACTAGGCAGTCCTGTGCAGAGGAAAGGAGCAACATTCTTTTGGCAGCAGCCATGGACCTTATAGGCGCATTTTGTTCTTTCTCTGCTTCTGAGTCAATGCAGACCAGGGATTCTGTATGCCTCTTTCCTTCTGAGATACTCACATTGGATAACTATTCATCTCTGTATCTTTTCTACTTGCTCAAAAGCACTGTATCCATATGTCAAGTTGGAAAGTCTCTTCTCTTTATATGTTCACGTATTTACTTACTCATCCATTCAAGAAAGGTAGTTTGAATAGCTTAATGCCTAGGAGTTTGGAGATGTGAATTAAAGTTTCACTTTTGACTTAATTTAATCTGTGGCTTGTCTTTGGTCAAGTGAATTCACTCTCTGAGCTATCTGTCAGTCTGAGAAGGGCCTTCCCAGATTAGTTGTGAGTTTACCAATGCATTAAGCAGACAGTGTCCAGTATGGTAACATGAGGTTGTCTTTTGGTAGACATCAGCAAACTGCCTCAGCACCTACTATTTGTTAGGAAATGAAGATAAAAAATAAATAAAGACAAATAGTATATAATCCTTTCATGAAGTGTAATTGACATAAAATGAAATGCACATGTACTAAGTGTTTGTTTCATGGGTTTAGACAATCATCTACAACTGTGTAATCAACACCCAAAACAAGCTATAGAAACTGTTCTTCATTTTGGAAAGTTTTCTCATGTCACTTTCTCATGTCACTTCTCCCCACCCCGAGAAGCAACCACTTACAACTTTCTAGTAATACAGATTACGTTGACCTGTTCTTGTAATTCACGTAAGTGGAATAATATAAAATATATATATTTGTGTTCTCTTTCATCCAGTGAAACACCAATGAGATTTAAGTTGTGGATATCAGTATTTCTTTTTCTTTCTTCCTTTTGAGTAGCATTCCATTGTATGAATAAATCTCAGTGTCTTTATCCATTTTCCAGCTGACATACATTCAGCTGTTGCTGGGGCTAATAGGAGAAAGACTGTATGATCATTTTTTTTATTAAAAAAAAAGATTTTTTTATTTATTTGACAGAGATCACAAGTAGGCAGAGAGTCAGGCAGAGAGAGAGGAAGGAAGCAGGCTCCCTGCTGAGCAGAGAGCTCGATGCGGGGCTCAATCCCAGGACCCTCGGATCATGACCTGAGCCAAAGGCAGAGGCTTTAACCCACTGAGCCACCCAGGCGCCCCTGTATGATCATTTTTTTAAAAGATTTTATTTATTTATTTGACAGACAGAGATCACAAATAGGCGGAGAGGCAGACCGGGGAGGGGGGAGGGAAGCAGGGTCCCCACTGAGCAGGGAGCCTGATGTGGGGCTCAATCCCAAGACCCGGAGATCATGACCTGAGCCGAAGGCAGAGTCTTGACCTACTAAGCAACCCAGGTGCCCTGAGTATCATTTTTATACAAAATCTTTTGCGGAGATATGTTTACACTTTTCTTTACCAAATATAGAAGAGTAAAATTCCTGGGTCATGGGGTAGATGTGTGTTTACCTCTACAAGGAATTCCCCAGGCACCTCCAACTCTATTTTATACTCCCACTGGTAATACCTGACTTACATACTTGTAAGCTCCAATTGCTGAACATCCTAACCAACATTTAGTGTTACAATGTTTTTGACTGTAGACAATTTAGTGGATGTGAAGGATGGTTCTAGGTAGTTTTGCCACGATATCTTGCTGCAAGCATTTTCATTGCAAACCTTTTCGCCATATAACTAATTGGCTGTTGGGCAGTTTTGCCATAGAAGTTAAAATAGCTGGTGGACAGTCTGGCTTTACTTCTCCATTGAAAATTTTTCCTTTTTTATATTATATAAATCTTAGCTAGCCCTCGTAATGATCTATATAAATCTCAGCTAGCCCTCATAATGGTCTATACAGTAACATATAGAGATAATGGTCTTAAAATAGTGTATGATGACAAATCCGTATGTTGACTTGATAGAAAATACAGTGATGAAACTTACTGGAAGTGTGAAATAAGGGAATGTAAAGCCAGATTGCACTCTAGACTCCACTAGAAAATGATGACAGATCAGTTACAATGATCACAAAGCTCAGTTCCAAATGCATTACAGCCTTAGCATTTCTTCCACATTTTCCATAGAACTTTAGAGCATTTGTCAGTGGACATGTGAGACTCTGCCAAGAAGGAACAATAGTGTAGAAGGCTCTCATCATGCAGTGCAAAGCTCAGTTACAAATATGCATCCTAGTATTTGGAAAACTGATATCTGTCTTAATGAAGGAAGAAATTAATTTTATTAATTTTTTCATGTTTCATTATGTCCTTTTTAATGTCCCTTATTTCTTTTTCATTATTTTATCTTTTACAGCAAAATTCCCTTATAGCCAATTAGCTATGCGGTGGAAATGCTTTCAGCAAAGATGTCTATGGCAAAGATGCTTATGGCAAAAGTGAGAACATGGTGAAGGATATTCCATTTTTTAATTGGCACTCTTTTGGTGGCTAATGATGGCTAGTACTCTCTCATGTGCTTATTGGCCATCTGCATAGCTTCTCTCTCTCTCTTTCTCTTTTTAATTTAAATTCAATTAGCCAACATATAGTACATCATTAGTTTCTCATAGCCTCTCTCAAGCACTGTGCACTCAAGTCTTTTGTTAATTTTTACTGGGCACTGCAGCTTTTCATTATAGATTTAGATGAGTTTTCAATATATTCTAGATATAAGTCCTTGATCAAATAGAAGTATTGCAGTTATAATTTCCAGTTGGTAATTTGCCCATTCATTTTCTTAATGGTGTTTTTTTAAAGAGTAGAATTTTTAGATTTTGATAAAACCCCATGTACCAGGGGTTTTTTCTTTTACAGTTTTAATGCTATTTGTGTCCTATGTAAGAAAGTTTCCTACCTTAAAGTTGCACATTTTCTTCTGGAAGGCTTTTACATTTATGTCATCTATTTATGTTTGTATTTATGTTGCATATCAAATTAGTTTTTGTATATGGAATAAAGAAGTGGTCCATGTTCTTTTTCTCCCCCCATACATATATCCAATTGATCTAGCATCATTTATTAAGAAGATGAAAAATAAAAATGTGTTTACTTAATAAAGAGAATAAATGTGTTGATTGAAAATTACCTGGCCGTATATTTTTTGGTCTATTTCTGGATTCTTTATTCTGTTCCATTGATCTATATATCTATTCTTATGCCAGTATAAAAGTGTCTTGATCACTGTAGCTTTATAATAATCCTAATTCCTTAAATCAGGTAGTGTAAATCCTCCAACTTCGTTTTTCTCTTACAAGAGTATTTGGGCAATTCTAGATCATTTCCATTTGAATCTTAGAATCATGTTGTCAAATTTCTTAGGTCATTTGGGGGGAAATTGATATCTTCACAGTATTGAGTCTTCTAATCCACAATGTATTAGTCCAATAATCGATTTTCTTTCAAAACACCAACTTTTGACTTTATTGATTTCCTGTGTTATATAGTTTATTGATTTCAGATTTTTTTTTTGTTAATTTTTTTTCTCCTGTTCACTTTGGTTTTAATTTGCTCTTACTTCTTCTTGCTTCTAAATGTTGAAACTTAGACCATTGGATTTTACTCTTTCCTGACATAAGCATTTAAAGCTATAAATTTGCTTCCGTGCACTGTTTTAGCTGAATCCCATGGGTTTTTATGTGTTGTATTTTTATAATCATTAAGCTCAAGACTTATATAAAGTGTCAGACTTAGTCTTTTTCTTTACGGTGTCCCTGTTGAGTTCTGGAGGGGAGTAAATGACTGTGATTTAATGTGGGAAGAGGTTATGGGGACAGAGAGTGGGTATTTATTCTGTCTAGTGAGGTTGAGGAAAACTTCTTAAGGTACTTCTGTCAAATGCACATTTACAATCCAAACACCTCAATTCCTTTCCAATTTTGAGGATACAACGGTGAAAAGTTAAGAGAAAACTGGCAAGCAGGAAATCAAATACAGAGAAAAAATAAAGGAAACCGGAGAGGCAAAAACAAAAAACAAAAAAGACAGTTGAATGACATGCATGCAAACAAAAACCATTTTTATTTCTATTGAATGTATAGTTTCCTCATAGGAAAGTGAAGATAGGCTTTCCCTGCTGAACCGTTGCTGTCTGCAGAGCCCTCCCTGGGGTCTTGGGCTTGATTCTGAGTGTCTTGGCCGTGTAATAATATACCTGAACCGTCTTCATGAATGAACCATCTTCATTCGCATGCTTTAACTGTGGCCCAACCTAACTCCAAGTGCTTTAAGGTTAAATATCCCCAATCCATGCCAATGTTTAAAGTAATAAGAGCTTTTAAGAGGAAATCTTAGGTTATACACTTATAATTTAAATGTAATGTATTACCATTAAGAAAAGCTTAAAATAGTCCTAAAAAAATAAGCAGAAAAGAACCAGCCAGACTTCTTTTCATCACCTAAATAAGGCTCCAAGGATTCTTGTGTATATTTATGTCTGGTCTTTTTTGAATCTCTACAAAGATTTTATAGAATTACAATGTTATGGAAAATACTTTTTATCCTGTGGTTTTCTAGTACTATTATAAAAATGCATAAATTTTTTTGGTGGCTAACTAATATTTCATCAAATCAATGTAAAATAATTTACTTATTTTCTTCTTCATTGTCATTTGGACCATTTCTAAGTTTTCTCAAACATGTATGTGTGTGTGTGTGTGTGTGTGTGTATATACATACACATATATGTATATATATAATTTTTATTTAGTTAGTTTTATTTTTTTAATTAAATATTTTATTTATTTATTTTTTTTTTTATTTGACACAGAGAGAGAGGGAACACAAGCAGGGGGAGTGGGAGAAGGAGAAGCAGGCCTCCCACTGAACAGGGAGCCCAATCCCAGGACCTGGGATTTTTGTTTCCTTTCTTACTTTATCCATGGCTTTCCTTCTTTCCACGGGGGCCTGGGGCCATGTTTGGATAATCAGGAGATCAATATAACGTGATGGCTACCATTAGATAGACCTAGGATGGCTCAGGTTTGGTGTTGGACTTATGCCATGCTTTAGCCCAGGTATGCTTTAACATAACCTGATTATTAATGAGGAAACTGAAGTTCGAGGAGGACAAGGGACCTGGAGATCAATCTTGCAGTCAGTTTGAGACCCAGCATTTGAGCTCAGTACCTTTCTTACTCCAGCTCCTGTGTCATTATTTGTGCCATGTTGCAGAAATGGAGGGAGAGGCATGATCAGAGTAAAACTTCGGCTTCTGCCTTCCTTTGGCTCTTCTGGAAGCTGGAGTGCTTCCTTTCCCTCTCCCCTCCTGTAAACATCCCCATGCTACCTGCTGCTTGGAGTGTCATCCCTTTCTTGGTTGGCCAGGCTAATTCCTAGTAATTCCTCCAACCTTAGCAGAAGCTTTCACCCTTCCAGAGCCCCCCCCCCACTCCCCATGCCAACACCAGGTCTTCCTACCACCCCCGCCTGGGATGCAGGGCGAGAGGCTCCCTTGTCATTCTGTGTATCCTAGGGTACAGCTTCATCAGATACCACCCCATCCTTAGTGCCCTACTCTGACACAGCCCCACTATACACTGAGGCTTCTTAGGGTCAGGCCTGTGTCTTAATCTTCTGTCTGTCCTCAGGGCCAAGGCATAGCCACAAAGCACATGGATATCCATGTGCTTCTATCCTCTTTAAAATCAAACAAATGCTCAGTGAATAACAAAGGAGAGTGTGTAGAAATGTGGGCATGTGCATCTTTTTTCAACACAGATGAGCAGGATTGCTGGTACCCAGTTGCGGAGAAGTCAAGAAGGGGTGAGGAGGGGCCGGGAGGGCAGGCGGGAGGCTTAGTCTCCTGGAGCAGGTTCCCATACAATTGAGTAAGTTGGCCCCTTCATAACGCCCTACTGCTTAATTCTGTTTGATGATGTTTGGTTTGGGATAATACAGTCCAAAGAGCAAGGAAAGCCCCCACTGTGCCTCTCTTATTAAATTACTTTGCTTTGGGTTTTGAGCATTGCCAAGCAAATCTCGTTATGAATTCTTCAATTACTTTCTTTTGCGATTTTAATAATTTGGTAGGGTAAGCTCTGGAATCAAACCAATATCTGTGCCATCATGCTAACTTTGATTATTCTCAAACTCCTCATTAGAGGGGTGGGAGGATGTTCACTCCCCTTAAATCTGATTTTATTTTTTCAGATTTGCTCTGCCCCATAATTTGCTTTGTACCCAGGTCTGATACGCTTCACCTTAGTGCTGGCTGTAAATGTGGGCTGATTCTGTTCTGTTTGTTCCACTGAGCATTATTGCTTTGGGTTTTATGATTTAAGTTTTTACATTTTGAATTGAATTGTTTTGTTATTTGATTACATTAAAATCAAGAAGCGATTGCTGATGAAAACAATTTTGATTTATTGTGTCAGTCAGATTGTTGGCAATTTTTGTTTAGCTTATTTTTATTTCCATTTTGTTGGCGTAATGTTGTTTGTGCTGAAACAAAAAGAGAAAGGGAGGGCGGAAAATAGCATTCATAAAGAAATGATTCCATGTGGCATCGTGCTTCTCTCCTCTATCATCACCGTTGATGTCATTTTGTGATATTTCCATTTTGCAAATGAGGAATACAAAAACACAAAAAGGTTGAACAATTTGTTCAAAGATTATCAGACTCTTTCTCTGCCATCCACGTATTCATTACTATTACTACTATTATTACCAGCACCATCAACATCACCAGCATCATCATCATCAATAATGTAAAACCTATTTGAAGGTCTCCTGGGTAGCTCAGTCGGTTAGTGTCTGCCTTTGGCTCAGGTCATGATCCCACGGTCCTGGGATTGAGTCCCACAATAAGCTCCTTGCTCAGTGGAGAGCCTGCTTCTCCCTCTCCCTGCTGCTCCTGCTGCTTGTGTGCTGTCTCTCTCTCTCTCTGATGGATAAATAAATAAAATCTTTTTAAAAAAACCTATTTGAGTAGAACTAGTCGTTTCCACTGGATGTAGAGCTCTAATGAAGAATCTCTTTATCTTCCAATGTAGAGATATTAAGATTGGCTTTGAACCTGACATTTTAAACTTTTAGTATGTGTTTATGTATGTGTGTGAGACACACACACACACACACACACACAGAAATAGAGACAGAACAATGAGGGGTAGATGAACTTAAATCAGGAACAGTAATAAGAACAGTAAAAACTCTGAAGATCATGCCTTCCAAGGATCAGATAAAGGAACCAACCAGAAATTATGTGAAGCCTGGTAAAGACAACTCTGAGCAGAGAAATTTGGTATGTCTAGTATTCCAGAACCTTCATCTGGAAGAGGTCTCAGACACATTCTGTACGGCCCAGATCTCACACCACAGCTTAGTTACACAGGGAGTGATGAGAAGCGATCTCTGCGCTTTCTAGTAAGGGTTCAGCATCCCTGGGCGATGTGACAGGCTCGTATTAGGCAGTGCCCCTGCCGGACCCCTCTGGTGGCAAATCTTTCTGATTCTTTGACTTTACAAAGCTGTATGTCCTGCCAGGTGGAGCTCAGAGTTTGTTCTGTGAGGGATGGGAGTCCATTTCAATCTCTTTGGTCAGAGTGTGACCTCTTTTGTAGCTCCTCAAAGTGCTTTCAGGCTATTGTGCAAGCTTTTTCTCTCAGGGCTGACATTTCAGCAGAGGCCATAAAGGAATACCTCAGCTGTAAATGGGGTTGGAGAATGAGACTCTTCTACATAAAACCCACAGAGAGGGCCTCCCAACACTCGTAGGGGTTGTCTTTAATATTAATTATGATCACACACAATTTTACTGCTTCTGTCTCCTTCAGGCACAGCCTGAGTCATCAGTTCCCAACACCTTTTATGGCTAAAGAAACAGTGAGAGGAAGTGGCTTGCAGATGGCAAAGCCACCTGGCCTCAGGGGGTTAGTTTCATGGGTCTCGTTTGAACTTTGTCTCAATGAAGTCAAATGCTCAGTTAAAGCAGCATTTGTGTGGTGAGTAGAGTGGAGGATCTGAGTTCACAAGAACGGGGTTTGGTTCTTGCATCCCTCTGGTGCCAGAGGGAGACCTTGGTAACTTAACGAACCCCCAAACAAAGTTATCTCCTCTGAAAAATAAGAATAATAATCCTGGATCTTATTGCAGTTACCACAAAATTTAGAGGCGATGTGAAGGGATGGGTGCAGCGCCTGATGGGGTGTATTTTAACAACGTAGTTCTCAGAGTGTGGTTGTTGCACGAGTAATGTCAGCACCGTCCAGAGCATGTTAGCAGTGAAATTCTCAAGCCCCACTTTAGACCTAACAAATCAGACACTGAGGGAGGGGAGCAGGGTGGAGATTACTAATCTGCATTTGAACACACCCTCTGAGGGATTCTTATGCCCTCTGAAGTTTGAGAACATGCCTTTGAACAAGGGGTGTTTACTGTTACGATCGTTTTTTTATTAGTATTAATATCTGATTTGTTCCTGAATCTTAGAAAGTGACTCTTAGAGGCCCTAGGGTGACCTTTCATGCTGTCCCTGAAGGTCAACCTCTGGAGGAGAGAACAGGATGGAGAGGGGCAAACCTGGTGGGGTGGACAGGATATATCCAGCCCACCTTGCTTTGATTCAAGACCTCAGTCTTCCCAGATCCTAGCATTCATGCCATCAGTTCTTGACTAATCACTTTATGTATATTTATTCAGCACCAACTGTATACCAGACATCATGCTAGGGCAGCGAACAGGACATGCATGGCCATGGGACTTACCTTCCTTCATGGGTGTGTGTGCACGCACACACGTGTGCACACGGGGAGTATCTGCATGGTCCTAGCCCGGTGCTTCTCCATAGGATGTTTAACTGCATACTTGTTTTCTGTGCTATCTGAATTCTTGTATTTTTTTTTGTTTATTTTTGTTTTTTAAAAATTTCATTTATTTATTTGACAGACAGAGATCACAAGTAGGCAGAGAGGCAGACAGAGAGGGAGGAAGGGTGCCTGCTGAGTAGAGAGCCCAATGCAGGGATTGATCCCAGGACCCTGGTATCATGACCTGAGCCGAAGGCAGAGGCTTTAACCCACTGAGCCACCCAGGCGCCCCAAATTCATGTATTCTTAAGTCTCTCGGATGACATTTTTCATTCTGTATTCTTTTCTCTTTGTGATCTATTCTGTATCTAAGCGAACCAATTCACTCTTTCTTTTAGATCATTCTTAATCTTTCCCATGGAAAAACTCAGATTAGATTGTTGTTTATCATGTTCCTCAGACAATTTAAAGTTTTGACAAATCATTGAAAATCAATGTGTCCCTTTGCCCTGCTAGGAAGGTTGTTTATGAAGCCCCTGGTTTTGCTGATGGTATGCAGTTTGAGACTTTGAGGAAGGAGCCATTGATCCTTCTAAGTTTCCTTCTAAGTTAGGATTTTTCTTCTTCCTTTGTACTGAACCAGCTCTTTCTCCCTTGGAGATGTGAGAAACCTTCTCCCACGAAGACAATATATGATTCACTAAATAAATAAGACTATTTCTCCCAGAGTATTAGAGGCCCAAAAAGGGAACACAGCTATAAAGCTTCCATAGGCGCAAGTGCTGGAGGCAGACATTATTAACAAAACCTTGGCCAGAATCTGGCTGCGGAAGAGAAAAAAAAAATCAGTATATCAGTATGGTGACAGAGATAGCTGCTCAGGTGGCCCTGTGTCACTCTTCAGGGCTCCTGAGGTAGAACTTTTGATGTGGGAGAGCGGAAGGCCATTTGCAGTCAAGGCAACCTGGGGAGACATCCAGTCTCAGTCAATAGCTGATTCTGTGGTCTTGGGCATGGTCCTTTTTGAGCCTCAGTCCTCTTGGGAAATTGACAGTTTGTGCTGTGGAAGTTTATCCCGGACTTTCTAAGAAGAGAGTGGTTGGGAAAGCACCATGTAGAGTACTTTGCAGGAAGGAGGTATAAAGTATAAATTACCTTTAGTGTTTGTTTTCAGTAGTCTTGCTCTTTCAACTCTATAACTTCCATTCCTGTTTAGGGCCCCAAGCTGAGACCCTAGAGCCATAATACTCTCCCCTTTGTAAACCTTCTCTCAAGAGAAGATCAGAAATTAATTGACATCGAGGTCTATACGACGGGATCTCTCAGCTTTACCACACATCAGCACTACCTGGAGAAATCATTAGGTGGTTGGGCTCTACTCCCAGAGTCTCTTCTTCATTGGGTCTGGAATAGACCCTGAGAATTTATATTTCATTTCAATTTCTCCAGTGAACACACTTGGAGAACCACTGGGCTATATCATAGACTTTGAGGATGTTAAAGCCAGAGAAGACCTTAAGGATGATCTCGGCTCATCTTCCATTTTTACAAATCAATAGTGAGTTGGTGGCTGGACCAAGACTGTGACCCAGGTTTCTAATTTACCAGGCTGATGACTGAGGATGATAAGTGTTATTTCCCCCAAGGCATTTGCATTTTAATGAGGGTCCAAACTCTGAGCTGTAAGGATGATGCCGGTGATGATTATCATGATCCTGAGGACAGTGTCTTATTGTTTGAGTTCCTTCAATGCATCAGACACTGTCCATGCTGTGTGCTCCTGTGATGAGCCTGTGAGGTGAGCTTGCGACTCCTGCCTTGTAGATGAGGTCATTTAGGCTTAGTTTCGGGTGGCTGGCCAAGGACACTAGGGGAAGGCCTGGCCCACCTGTGTCCAGACCCTTGCTCTCACTGACATGACATGCCTTGCTCCATGTGAAATGGAGCTGAAGATTCTATAAAGGAAGTTAAGGAATCAAAGAGAAGATAATGTAAGAGTAAGAACTTTGGTAGCCTGAGGGATTATGTGCCATTCATTCTCTGTACCCTTGTCATGCTCCTCACAATTGACTATGTTACTCTAGGATACAGGAATACCAGGATGGGACAGGCCATCATTGCAGACATCTGGCAGGCATAATGCCTGGCTATCAGGAGCCATTTTATGCTGCTGTGGCCTCAAGACATTTCCCTTATCCCTGTCCTCTCATATAGGTAATGGACAACATCACCGGGGCTGCCATGACAAACCTATAGCATTGCCCTTTTACCTGAGATCATGTACACACACACACACACACACACACACACACACACACACACGACATCCCTGTACCAGATGGCCTTGCCACCTCTTCTGTTGTGTTATCTCATCATCTAGCCCCATCCTACTCATGCTAGTCTGAAGCCAGGAGCCAAACTGACGGTGTGCCCCATGGACACTTCAGAAGAGCAGGCATAATGCTAATTGTGGGAATGTTCAGTTGCCCTCTCCCCTCCCATGGAGCCTTCCTGGTTTGCTTGCTTTTGCTGGTCCAGGGGCTGATCCAGACAAATGGTCATGATCACTCATTCCTTGAGTGGCATGTTTCCTTCCAGTCTCTTGAGGCTGGCTTGCGAACAGCTCTGAGAGTCCTACTGATTGTCTGCCCTGCATTGGCATGTCATTTGGGACAACCTATCCATTGTTCTGACCAGGAGAGGCAGGCTCCTTACCGGCTGATAGTCTACTTATTGTAAACCCTTTGTGGTTCTCCAGGTGCTTGGTACCTGAGTTCACTTCTCTGCTGCTTTCCTACGGGTTGTGGTGTTCACACACACACACACTCTCATGTAGGCACACTCACACACACACATACCCCATACGCTCCCACAGAGCATGTTGATGACTTGGTCAAGGTGCAGGAATGACTGGCAGGGGGTGAGGGGGGGTGGGTGAGAAGAAGGATGTTCCCTTAAGAGCTGACAGATTGGCCTCCTGAATCAGGCTGAGAACTACAGGAAGGAGGACACAGAGCTTGCGCTGAGCCCTCACTAGTGCCGGACATGGTGTATTGGGCCTGTAATGTAATACACAGTATAGTCCTCTAGGAAGCCATTTTTAGTCTCCAAGATTGTGAGTTCACTGAAGGGCTGGGATGTGGCCCTGTGTTTGTCCATGTCTAGAACTTTACTCTGTTCACTACACTGTGCTGAAGGAAGGAGGCCAGATTGCTAAAATTTCCCCCTTGGACAGCTGCAATCACAGAAGAAATGCTTGCCGAGCTGCAGAAAATAGGCAACGCAGCAGAACGAAAGAAACTGCCAGAAGTCACCTGTGATGGCCTCACCCCAGATGACTATTGTTGCTATTTGGTGCTTGGTTTTGATTCTTCCTAAACATAAAAATATCATTTTTATGTAATGACTGAAAAAGGATACACAAGACAAATACTCTAGTGTAACAGATTCTTTTCCACTAGGCAGCATAATACTCGTTGCCATTGATTTAGCTTCTACTATGTGCCAGGTAAGGCCCTAAGCACGTCACATGTAGTGAGGGGTTTAATCCTCATTGGAATTCTGTAAGGTACAGACCATTTTGCATCCAGGAGAACTGAGGCACAGAGATATTAGGCAACTTGCCTGCGGTCACACAGCCAGCAAGCACTGGAGCTGGGATTCACATCGATACGGTCGGAGTTGAGAACCCAGGCTGGTCCTTGTTTACCATGGACAGCCGTTTCCCTTAGCAACCAATGCTCTCTTAAAACTGTTGTAACAGTGATGTAATAGTCCATCATTTGACACCATCATTTACCCAGTTGATTCTGAAGTGTTGAACATATAGATTATTTCCAATGCTTTCTAGTTTAAATGGTGTGCCTCTGAAAATCTTTGTACAAACATCTTTTCAGAAACTGAATAATTCCTTAGGATAAATCCCTCGGGGTACAATTGCTGTGTATGCACATTTTAAAAGGAATCTCCCCACCAAATTGCCATTCCAGAAACATCATGCCTGCCCACATTCCCACCAGCAGACTGTGAAATTATCCTTTTCTGCCCAGATGATCTGGGTTTTCACTGTGCACCTTGTGAGTTGCTACAGTGCATAGTGCAGGTGTCCCTGTAGCCGGGGTCCAGGCTGTGCATGGTGAGGCACTGCCAGGTTGTGAATGAGACCGTGGGAGCTGAGACTTGGGACTCTCGAGAGGACCAAGCTCTGCTTTGTTGGGGTGAGAGGTGAATGCAAAGAGAGGCACTGGGCGTGCCCCTGGATGGTGAGCTGAGTCCAAGGAGTCCCCCATATCCTGACAACCCCATCCGAGGACCGATAGTGTGGTTCCCTGTGACGTCCATCTCACAGAGTTTCAGCAGTTCCACAAGCCACCTCTGTTTGCAAAGCTGGAGAAGGCCAGCTCCGAGCACTGTGTCACCAGCAGCATTGCCCTGGGATGGGACTGGAGGCCAAGGACACTGGGAGCAATTTCCTCAGCCATCCTCTTCCCAAGCCCAAGTGGGGCAGAGAGGAGAGCCCAGGCTTCTTTGGAGCCAGAGCCACAGGGACCTCACCTGGACCTGGCTCTGCCATTCGTCACCTGGGTTTGTTTGGGGCAAGTCACTTTCTTTGCCTGAATCTGAGTTTCTTTGTCTGTAGAAGAGCATTAATGTTCGGCCCTTCACACTTATACCAGGGATGGAAAAGGAATTGGGTTTCTGAAGGTCCCGGCACCCAGCAGGGACTCTCCCCCTCCTCATCCCTGGCACAGCAAACACCAGACACCTGATTTCCTTCAGCGTTTCCTTTCCCATAACATCTGTGTTTAATGTTGGCAGTACTAGCATCCTTGTTTTGGGGAACAAAGTGGTTGCTTGCCCCTTTCCAGAAGCAGTTAGAATGGCAGAGAAGAGCATAATGAAGTTCTTGCCTCTGAGGCTGTTGTCTCTGAAAGTTGGTATTCCAAGGGACTTCTGAAAAGGGCGGAATCAGTGGTGCAGTGAAAGACAAAGCAATCTCATTTTATTATCAGTGAGGAGCAACGGAGAGTGAGTCATCCCATATTCCAGCTCACTCTTGGCCTTGTTTGTGGTACCCCAACCTTCCTCCAGCCATAGAAGCTGATCCCTTTCTCCCAAATGTTGGGGAGGGTGCTTGAGGTGCAGGGACCAGACACCTTATGTCTCCGTCCTTTTCCATGCTGTAGTGTTCCAGTGTGTATGTGACAGGGCAGAGCAGACTTCAGGGAAGGGCTTGGATCCTGTTTGCTAAGAGGCTTGCAGGGAGACAGGTCAGGGCAGGCCAGTCCACCTGCTGCTATCCTGACATCCCAGGGATGGAAGTCCAGAGGCTTTGACTTTCTCTAATGTGGAAGCTGTTCTTTTCCTCCTGTCCCTGAGTCTTCACATCTTTTCATTTCATGTCTGAACCTTGTGCCTTTCCTTTTCCTTTTAGGGATAGGGGAAAATGAAACAAAGCAAAATGTTTAGATTCAGCCCAGGGAAATAAGGGTTGTATTTGGGTAATGTCTAAGGAATTGGAGAGCTCTGCCAGGCCTCTGTGTTCTACTGATGGACAAGGGCACACAGGGGTACAGAGATCAGACTTGGTGCCAGTGTGGTGTGTGGTAACAGAGACTGTGTTACAAGATTAAAGAAGAACCTTTAAGCAGCTTGTCCTAAGAATCACTGATAGCACTCCATTATGTAATAATCCTATCCAACTTTTGGCATATTACATTTCATATATCTGCAGAACAGTAATAATATTGTATCCATCCTATGGTTTTCTACTACTTTCCTTTTGTATATGTATGCTTCTGCATATACATATATTTCTGTATACACACACACACACACACACAAATACCCCAAGCTTTGTGGATAAACAGCACAGAATAAGAAGGTAGATAAGGGCCCATGGAAAACTGTTTCTGACCCTATGAGGGAGAAGTATATCTTAGAATTTGGTGGGAGCCTGTGGAGCTCATTTTACGTGGGGACAAGAGGGTCCCTATCCGGGGTCGTAACCATGATGGGTGGGATGTTTGGGCTACTTTAGATGGCAGCTGAAAATTTCCGAGAGCATAGCCAGACCAAAGAAGGCTTCTGTGTCTCATAGGGTTTGTGACCCACCAGGAAGATGGAGCGACATCTGCAAGATCCAGAAAATTTCCCTCGGAAGCTTAGAGAAGGTTATGGTGCCACATTTTTACTCGGTTTGGGGCTAAAAGGAGGATGTAGGAAGCTCTGGGGTGCTGAGGAAGTGAGGCAGGGGTTTGAGAAAGTATTTCATAAAGATGGAGCATCACTGCTGCTGTGATGCATCACTGTGGCCTGTGTGCAAGATGGGGCACACCTACCTCTCCAGATCTCCCTGTTCAGGCATTGCCTAGTAGACTGGGACCAGTCGCATGCTTCTTGAAGCAGACAGGAAACATAATAGTACATTTAGTCCCTGTTTATAAATGGGGAGACTGAATGTCTGGAGTCACTTGGCAGCTCAAGGACGCGAACCACTTTCCCCTCTTTTCTTGAGTGCCTTCCTGGTGAGCAGGCATTTGCAGCTGAGACATCGTTGGCATTGTTTCTGTCTTTCCTGCCTTCTCAGCTTAGGCCAACGAGACAATAAATGCTTCCTTCACGGAACCGCGCTCACCTATCACTGAGCCCCATATGGAGCCACCCATGCTCGTGACTCGAAGGAAACTAAGTACCCCCTTAGAATGGCTGTGCCAAGCTTTTGTCAGAGTCAGTTTCCACTCAGTCAAGGCCAGCTTATTTCCTTTTCCTTCTGGGAACATCACTTGAAAGGTGGAAATGAACATGATCTTAATTCTTCCCTCAACATGACATGCCCTTTTGAAATCGTACAAATAACAATGTCTGATTGTCATGTTGAATTGCGAGCATGGATGTGAAACGCTCCAAAGTCAGACCGAAGCCAAATATTAGGTCATAAGTCAACATTTTGCTGAGAAACTCGGATACTAAGAGGTTGAAAATTTATATCTTTTCATGGGAAAACTTGTTTGCCAGCAGGAAAAAATTTCAAAGACTGTTATCTTCCCATGTGGAGGGAGAGAGATGAGTGTAATTTTGCAACCAGGGTCAAAGTCCTTGAGGGACCTCTGAAATTGGCTTGGCCAAGAGTGAGGCTTTGATGTCCTATTTGGATTGCTCCCTGATGTGAGAGTCCACAGGTGGCACTGGTGCGTGGGACAATTCTTACAGGGTCCTTGGGCAACACTGTGGGAATGGCTAGGAGCAGCCTCTTCCTGCCGGGTGGGGAGATGCCACACTCTACCTACAAATCCCTTTGATGGAAAACTTCTGAAGAGAAGATGATCCGTTTGGGCCCACGTGTGCTTTGGGTCTTGAAAGAAGTAAAATCTTGACTATCTTCATCTAAGCAACTATGGCCCTCCATGGAAAATCTCAGCGGACGTGAAGACTGAGCTGACATGAGAGATCACGCCCATGACGATATGGCGAAGCTTGTAGCATGCCAGATTGGCCTCTTGACTGCTGTGCTTCAGGCCTGCCTCCAAGCCGAGACTTGAGGCTTCCAGCTCCAAGTGTGAGCTGTGGGAGGAGGGAAGAAGTGGCAAAGAGGCGTCTGCGTACTCATTATAGAGTTAAAACCGGGCGCAGGGCTACATTAAGAACATTATGCTCTATTTTAAGCTGGTCAAGTGACAATGTCTAGTTTACATCGCCTTCCAAGAAGCGAAGCAGTTTACAGTTCTTCACTGTGCCCAGACTCCAGGCAAAGTCAGAATTGAGGCTCAGGATAAAATAGAAAGTTTGCTGTGGATGGGTGTGATGGAGTGGGACTTCAGCGTGGCCATGGGCGGATTCCTGATGGAGTAATCTGCAGCCATTGCCTTGATAGAGAAACCTGCTCCTGTGTGTGTGTGTGTGTGCACGTGCAGTCCCACACATATGTATGCTTGTGTACCTTTGTGTCTGCACATGCATGCAGATATGTGTACATTTAAAATGTGCATATGCATGTGTGTATGTGTATGTGTTTGTGAATGTCTGTATGCATGGGGACACTCTGGTGTGAGCAGGGAAAGGCAAATGGCAGAAATGCAGCCTGACACCATAATAATCAGGACCCTGTCCTGGATCCTTCCATATGCATAGCAAGTTTGTGACCTAGATATTAGGGCATGGCCACTCAGAGTCACTAAACCTAGGGCCTTTCATGTTCACCCTGAACAGGGTTCAGTTGGGTTCTAAGTACAAATACTAAATGGGGACTATTATGTTTCCCTATAAATCTCTGATCAGAAAACCTCAATTTCCTAGGTCAACCTTTCTGCACTTTCCAAGGTGGGCTGCTAATCGGAGAACGAGGTCCCTGCCACTGCGAGCAGGAGGCTAGCAGGAGAGCCCACCTGTTGCTCACCTTCCCCACCTCTCCATGTGATGTGAGCTGCCCTGGAGCCTCCTGGAGGCAGCATCATGGCCTTTTATGTCTAAGCACAGTGGGTGGCATCAGCTTGCAGCAGAATCTGTTGCCGAAAAATAGGAGAAGAGCTTGCAGCGCTGGCTGGCGGGCAGGGGGCCATGTAGAAGGGTCCTGCAAATCCCATGATTGCAGTTCTCGCCACTCAAAACTGCGGCAAGCCTGCCTGACTTCATGGTGATTTTGGTCTTTCAGGCCAAGAAGGGGAACTACGCCTTCCTGTGGGATGTGGCAGTGGTGGAGTACGCGGCCCTAACGGATGATGACTGCTCTGTGACGGTCATTGGCAACAGCGTCAGCAGCAAGGGCTATGGCATCGCCCTGCAGCATGGCAGCCCCTACAGGGACCTCTTCTCCCAGAGGTAAGCACCGCCAGCCAAGGGGGACTTGGCGGGTAACCTTCTTATTATAACCTTCTTCAGCCCTGACTGTGTCCCAGCATGGCTCCCCCCCCACCCCATCTAGTCCCATGCTAGCCCAGGAGGGAAGAGCAAGTATGTGGTTCCTTCCCATAAAGGTATGTAGTCTCAGTCAGAGCCATGATGTGGGCATAGTCCTTGGCCTGGGGCATTCAGTACAATGGAGAGGATTTTCTAGAGGTGGAGGAGGGCAGAGGAAAACAACCGACCAGCCCCTGGGGGAGGCCAGGGAGGACTTTCCAGAGGAAGTGACACCTGAGGCCTAAAGGATGAGGATGGGTTAGCCAGCTAGGCCCGGTTATTTGAAATTAAGTGAATAATGAATTGGATCCAACAAGGATGCAGTAATTACTTATTCTAAGTAATAGGAACTTCTGACATTGGCTTTCAGTGGGAAAAGTCAATGTGGGAAGAGTCAAAGTGGAGTCTTGAAAATAGTGTGGTCAGAAAAGCATATTGACCCTATCTTCATGGGCACGTGGGCTGAGGAGGCCGATGGCACCTACTGGGGGAGGCAAGGGACCTGAGGACATGGGTCAGCTCAGTGGCCTGTTCCCAGTAGCCAGTCTGCTACCTGGGCTCCTCTTCCCAAGGACATCTGTGCCTCGGGCCCACTGCTCACACATGTCTATGAGGTGACATCCTGGTGAGTAAAAAGGGCAGGACTGAGGAGCCCAGAGAGGAATCCCAAAGGACAGGCTCTGCCTTGGCCCACCGAAATCCAAAATGGTATCCAAGTGAAAAAACTGGCATGGTACCCCAGCCTAGGGGCAATACCAGTTCGCTTGTAAACACAGATATCCCATCAATAAGGATGATCTATTTGGAGGGTCAAGAGTGGTTAGATAAACATCATTTAACACCTTGATGCTTGCAGAGGGTCACTCAGCCAGCTCCTGGCAGAGTCCAGAGGACAATACAAGTCCCTGAGTTCCACTCCTTCACCCACATTGCTGTCGGACCTCCTATCCCTACTGTATTCCTTCTCCTACCTTGGAGGTGTGGGTTAGGGCTTTGTGACCATGAGCACTTGAGCCTAAACCCCATCAGAGATAGGCTGAGGAGGACACCCTGTGACACATCCATTCAGTAGCTTGTTTGCAGAACAGGGAAAAAGGGTAGAATTATCTAAGTTAAATGAGGCTTTTGCGTTTTTGTTTTGTTTTGTTTTCCTAGAATTTAATCAAGTATACATTCTGTGCCTCCCTTTGCTCCCTGGAGCAGAGATGACCAGGGAGAAGAAGGGGTAGAGTTTTATCAAGTGTTACAATTAAAGGCATGAAGAAGGAATGACTTCTGTCTAGGATGTGTATTGCATTGGTGTTCTTGAGGTGTACTCCGGCTGGTTTTCTGAGACAGGAGGCTCAGGGCATTCCAGACACCATCAACCTGTGAACACCTTTCTGGAACAGATGGTAGGGGAGCTGGGGTGGGGGTCAATAGCTAACATGCCCTCAAACCACAGTCATGGAAGCCCAGGGTCCCAGTGAGGGAAGCATAAGGTCCCCAGGTACTTGAACTGTCTAGAGAGCTCTAAAATCTGCTGAAGTGACTGTTGGCACACTGGAGAGAAGAGAGGAGAGAGCTTGCTTCCCAGCTGGATTGTTCAGCAGTCCCAAATCAGATCAGGAGGAAACCTAAGGATATTCAGCCCAGAGAAGGAGATGAGCAGAGAGAGGGTGGTTGGTCACTTTCAACATTGTGACTGCTTGCTGGGTACAGAAGTAATTCCATGCCCTTTGTATGGCCCTACAGGGCAGTTGACCAGGACCGGTGTGGGGGTGTAGGGTCCCAAAATTCAGGCTTCCCCTTGAGCAGGCCTGTTCATTATCTATCAAAGTGCTGACCCTGAGGTTCTTTTCAAAATTTCTCACAATAGAGGCTCTGTTGGCTGCCCCCTCAACACCAGAAGTGACCAGAAACAAAAGTGCCTAATCCAATTTCCTGGTTATTCTGGTTATTACTCTTTGCTTTCATGAGAAGGCCATGTGCTCTGTGACTCTAAGTAAATGTCCCCAGTGGGCTGTGCTGGCCTCCAGAATTATCATCACTTGGCTCTTTGTTGCAGCCCCTCTTAAACTGGAAGCATCCTCCCTCCCCGACCTGGGCAGATGGGTCTCTACTTGGAGGGAACCCTCAGACCTTGGGTTGCCAACTTACTATGGCCAGTGGTTCTTCAAGAGGTTCTGTTGTATGGTGCATACAGAACTGTGAGGTGCCCCTACTTGGGGACATCACGCCTGAGAGCAGGAAGGGTGCAGATCCAGAAAGCAATGCTCCATGCCATTTACAGAAAAAAGGTCTTACAAAAATAGACCCCTAGTCTTACCTGGAACTGCAGTAACTTTTTTCCCCTTAGGCCTGTGAATTAAGCTATTTCCTTGGGTACAGATACGTTCCCTTGCTTTGGCAGATGGGGTCTATACACTACACCTTATAAGTGTGTATGGTGGGGGTTGAGTGCTGTAACCTGCTTGTGAACCATGGCATGCAGAGCAGGCATTCAATAAATGTTTAACAACTTAAGAGCCATTTATGGAGCACCTACTGTGTAGCAGGGCTCCACAACTATTGACCAGAAGAAAGCACCTGCAATTACATCTGTCTGGAAAAATAGAATGACTGGCTTCAGGAAACAGCTATGATCACTCCAGCTTACTCGTAAGCAGGGGTATAGATTATTCTGGTGTGCATTAGTTTAGCCTTGTTCTAGGACTCATTTAGTGCCCGTGACTTGTTTTATCTTTCCTTTGTTGCTTACATTTTTAAATTTTCCTTTGATTTGTTTGTTTTTATTTTATTCTATGTTTTCCTATAAATTGCGTTCCATTCTTCCTGGAATAATATCAGGCATAAAAATACATACAATTAAAAGGAGCAGAAAGAAGGCAAGCATCAGCAGAACTTAGCAGGCTGCCTAATGCTGCCATCAGTGAGTGGAGGAGTAGGAATCAGACCCTATAGCCATGCTCTGGCCAGAGTCTCATGGTCCCCTAAACCAGAGCCTGACTCTCCAAGAGCAGGCTGACTGCACTTAGCAACCTGATGTTTTGGAAAGAGCGTGGCCTCCCGAGTCAGCATGACCCAGCTCTGAAGAGCAGCATTGCCACTTTCTGATTGCTACTGTGGGCCAGCCATCTAGATGTTCATTCAGCCTCAGGTCTTCAGGATGTGAAACTGACATTATAAGAACGACTTTATAGGCTGTGAGGAGGATTAAGACAATGGAAAATGATCAATCCCTTCTATGTTCTCAGGGCAGCGTAGGTCAATATAGGACAGGATAGGGCTGCCGGTCCACATGGCCATCAGACCATGCCACTGGAACTGGCTTTTAGGGAACTCTGATTACTTGCCAGATCTTGAGCTGAGGGGTGGCCACGTGTCCTGTCTTTTCATTTTGTCACAATAATTCTGTGGTAGGAGTCATTATGATCTCCGAATTTAGAAGTGAGAGTCCTAAAGTGGAGAGGTTGCCTGACATGGCTGGTGTGATGGCAGGTCTGGGTTTGGACCATGAGAGCAGAATCTATACGAATATATACAAAGTTCTGCTGTCGCTCCTCGGCAAGCCAGGAACCTACCCACGAAGCTTCTCACAGCCCAGAGATCCTGCCCACCCAGTCCTGGGGATCCTCTAACTGCCAGGAGACCCAGCTTCTTCAGACCTGCCAACAGAGACTTAGATGATGGCCTTCTAGCCTGAGCCAGTGGACAGCTTCCCTAACATGTCCGGAGCCACACAGTGGTGGTGGGACACTGCTGCTGCCCAGTCCATCTCGGGATGCGCCATGCGAGAGGTCTGTGGCACTCAGCAGCATATGGATCAAGCCCAAACCACACAGATCCACACGTCAGTCATGGATCTGTGTCATCACCAAGCCCCTCTGTGCACAGTGGCATTTTAAGTCTTTTGTGCCGACTTGTGTCCTTGCCCTTAACAGACATCATCTCATTATCTCACAATGACCATTTTTGTTTAGATTAGTTTTCATGATTCTGTTAATACATTCATATTTATGTTGATGCAACAAACATTCATGGATGGCCCAAGTTGGGTTGCCACTGTGCTTCCTCGGGAGAAACCATGGAGAGTAACACGTAGCCCTCATCCCAAAGGATTTACTCACCTGGAAAGCTCGTGGGTCTGTCTTGCACTGATGATACAGTCAAGGTTAACAGGGGCAAGTCACTTGTCCTGTGATACTCAGCTGAGATCTGGTGCCTCCATGGCCTGTTCTTTGCCCTGAGCCAGGCTGTTCACAGCGGGTCAGAGGCCATGCTCTGCTGGGCCCATGATGCTGGCAGGTCAGAAGACACCCGCCCCCTACCCCTGGGCTGTCACCTTCCCTCTCCACCAGTCACAGCTCATGCATAGTCACAGAACTCAGCCTCAGCCTATAGTCATAGTTGGCCTGCAACACAGGCCCGGGGCAGAAACTGCTCAAATGGCCAGTTGGAAGTGAGCTTCTCCTGGCTATAAAGAACCACTGCCCTTGAAATGTGCACACCCGGGTTGGCTCAGAGTGGTCACCGCAGGTGTTATCATATAGCAGTATAACCATGAACCAGGCTTAAAAAAATACCCTCTACCCCAGAAGGAAAAGCTTGGGTATGAAGAGCCTGGGGGCTGCCAGTTACTACTTGCTCACTGTTCAGACCCCTGGATTAGAGAGGGAGTCTATCACATCCCACAACAAAGGAAAATCACCATTCAGACACCTACATGGGGAATAAGGGAAGAGCACGGGTTGCCCTACCTTGGTGAACAGGATAGAATGCAGATTGCTCTCACACCTTCTCTAAGCCCACATTCTCAGCTCTTCCTGTTTTACTGTCTTCATCTCCCACCATCCTTCTCCTCCCCACTGCTTCTCTGGAGCCTCACTGGCCATATTGTAGCATCTCAGATATACAGATCACGTAGCTGAGAACAAACTTGCAAGAATGGCTGTTGTCTGTCCTCATTCAATGCCATCCTTGCCAACCACAAATTGACCTTGGCAAGATGCTTTACCTCCCTGTGCCTCCTTTTCCTTCTCTGGAAAAATGGAAGGAACCATCTCAAAGGGTTGACATGAGAATGAAACACTGTTTGTCAAGAGCTTAGGCTATATCCTGGCACTTAGAATGTATTAGACAAGTGGGAGCTATTTGATGACTAACATTCCTTCAGGTGTGCACCCCCTTGATGAGGTCCTCCCTGTAATGCCCCGACTGGACCATCCTCTCCATGCACCATTTTCTTAGCACCTCTATCTTCATATCATAGTATTGATCACAGCCTCTCTCTGTATATTATTGTTCAAAGTCTGTGTATAAGTCTCTGGACCTCACCCAGCGGTGCTGAATATCGTACATAGCCTAAGGCAGATGCAGATGCTCAATGAATGAATGAATGAGTGATTCGGTGAATCCTGGTGAGAGAGACTTACAATGTGGTTATTGAAGTTTGAAAGGAAGCATTTTTAAAGTCTGAGGTCTGAGTGTTGCCTCAGCCAGTTCTTTATGTTGCCCCTGATTCCATGTGAAGGGTCCTTATGTGCTTTGCCACTGAACCTTATCCACGGGCAATGAGACAGGGTGGGTGGGAGCTTCGAGGTTTTTGAGGAGGAGAGAGAAGAAATCTGGAGTGTGCCGGGGGAAGAGCACTTTGCTTGCAGAGGGGAGGATGGGTTGGGGAAGGGGACAGCTGGGGCAGAAGAAGGCTGCCATGGCTCAGCGTTTTCTGTGGGAGGGCCAGTGTGCTGCGGAAGGGGCTGGGGTCACCAGGACCGCGCCAGGGGCCATGGTTTCCATGGCTGGTGTCTTGCAGGATCCTGGAGCTGCAGGACACCGGGGACCTCGACGTGCTCAAGCAGAAGTGGTGGCCGCACCTGGGCCGCTGCGACCTCACCAGCCCTCCCAGTGCCCAGGCCGACGGCAAAGCCCTCAAGCTGCACAGCTTCGCGGGGGTCTTCTGCATCCTGGCTATCGGCCTCCTCCTCGCCTGCCTGGTGGCTGCCCTGGAGTTGTGGTGGAACAGCAACCGGTGCCACCAGGAGACCCCCAAAGAGGTCCGTGCCCTGCGTCCTGCTTCTCCCTTCTGCAGCCCAGAGGCAGGAGAGTCCCCCGGGGCGGGCTTTCTTCTAGTTACTACTTACCGGAGTCACCTGTGTGCAGACAGCCATGTTTTACTGGGGGGTGGGGGTGGGGTGTCATTGCTTTTGTTCGATTTTAAAGCAAGAGAACAAATGGAGGGGATGTTTCGATGCTTGACCGAAGGGCCAAGGCCCCAGCCGTGGCCACTAAAGTCCTGTATTTATCTGTAGAGCGGGTGCAGCATGAGCAGCGCCAGAGGGCCCTTCCCTACCCTGCCCCGCCCATGTGCCTCCACCCTGACCTGGAGAGAACAACTGTAGGGTAAGAGAGGAGACCTCATTCCTTCCTGGTTCTCTTTGCTTTCCCATCAAGGGCCACAGGGCTCTGCTCTTCCGGCATGCACGTAGGGACCGGGCCCTGCCTCTCCCATCCTCCCTTCCTCCCTCATCTTGATAGGGCCCAGCCTTGCCTATGCCCAGCACAGGGAACATGGCGGCTCTGTCCAGACTCCGTGTTCTGGCACATTCCCCGCCTTATCTGTGATGAGCATGAGCTGATTCCACCCAGGACACTTCATTCCATTGGGGTTTTGCTTTTCTTCAAGCTCTTTTTTTTTTTTTTTTTTTTTAATGTGAAGGCTTCATACCCTGGAGTCAGTTCCCCTGAGGGAGGGTGGCAGGGCAGGTCTTTTGACTATTTGATATTCTGCCAGCAGAAACCTCCACACCGGCACGCATGGAGGCAAAAGCCCAGCCACTCCATGGTAGGCCTTCCACTGCGTGCTACATACAGCTCAGCTTCTTCTGAATTATCATCAACAGATCAGGTTGACACAAACAGGTGTAAATTTCAAACACAATGCAGCAAAGTAAGCAGCCCCAAATCCAAAGAGGCAGTGTCGCCATGGCTACTGTCTCTGCAGCCTGGAGGGACTGGTTGGCCACAGCCCATACATCAGTCTGTCATGGAACCCTTGGCCAGGTGGGGGAGGGAACAGACTCTCCATTCATACCAGGCATCCCGCTCTCTGTCATCACACTTAGCTTTTGCTGGAAGGACGTTGCTGTTTGACTCAGTGTGTTGGAAATGTTCCGGAGACACCCATCTTCCTCTTCTGCCTTCTGTGTGCCTCTCTGCAAGGAAGTGCAAAGCCTAGGTCTCCCATGGCCTCTTGCTTCTCCTTGTTACACCTGGGCCACAGGAGAGCAGGAGGGAGCAGACTTAAGGGAAAAGCACTGAAAGGAATGGCTAATGGTTCTGCCCAAGCTTCTTTTGCTACTGGAAATTTGTGTGTGTGTGTGTGTGTGTGTGTGTGTGTGAAAGTCATGGGGAGGACCTGTGAATTATTCTGATGAGTAGTTTTAAGGAAAGGCCACAGATCTGTCTTGTTACCAACCTGCTTCTCACCATCAAGGCTATATGCACAGAGGCATCAGAGTACACACCCAAGGAAGGGTGGCCCTCGAGTTACCTCCAAGTGGGACCAGAGAGGACCAGATCCCATTGTATCCAGGCTCCATGTTATTTAGTTTGGGTCTGGTGTTTTTCCAAACCCAGTCAGCCATAGCCTGATTTCCTTTGTGCAAATATCCTTGGGTCAGGGAGCAGGAGAAGCTCTCTGGGTGGGTGAGCATCTCACCATCATGGAAAGTCTAACTTGGGATGGCATGGGCAGAGCAGGTGCCCAGGCTCAGCCTTCCAGAATGTCCCTTATGAGTCAGGTGCAGGGAGAGGCCATTCTTCCTCTGGATTGGGTGTTCTCATCTGCTTTCAGTCTTCATGTCCCTTTCCATCCCTGTTTAGGGTTTAGTGATAAGCCTAGCCTAGGTATCCCAGAATGAATAGTCATTGTGTGTGTGTGTGTGTGTGTGAGAGAGAGAGAGAGAGACAGAGAGACAGAGAGAGACAGAAGGACAAGTATTTGGGTCGATTGTTGGAGAGACATAGAAGGCAGAGGTGAAAGAGAAAAACAGAGAAAAGACCAGGAAACCAAAGAATGACCTAGCTACGAGGAACAGCTCTCTTCTTGCCAGTAAAGCACCCTACCTTCTCTCTGGCTTCTACATAAGCCCAGGACCTCAGGCACAAGAGAAGAGAATGAAGTACATTGGTCCTACCTAGAAAATGTGGAAATTCTGCCCCTGCGACCAACCTGCTTCCAGGTAGGAATGAGGACCAATGAAGAGGCAAGTTAAAAAGCATAGTAGCTGCCTTTCTTTCTGCCAGCTCCTTCTGGTAGAAAAAGGAACTATCCCCTCTTTTTCTTGTTTTTATGGGTTTCTGATTTTCAAATGAAATTTCTCCCTTCCTCTTCTCTTTCCTTTCATAAATATGCCTATAGGGGCATAGCCCATGTCCTTAGGGAATTCACCTCTACAGGGGCAGATGTGTCAAGCAGAGAGGTTGACCAAAGCAGTCTTCATTGGTCAGGACCATTCTCAAGTGAGCAGAAGGTACCATGGATGTACCAAGGTGCGCCCAGCCCAGCCTTGGCATGGTGGGGACTTAGGGGGCAGGGGTACTGGTTACTGAAGAGTTCTTGGGGCTTGGAGTTGTTAGAAGTCAGTGTTAAAGGATTGGTACCGATCGTAGAGCTGAAGGTGAGATCAGAAAGTTAGGCAAGGTGAACAGCATTGAGTTAAATAGTCCTAACTGACCTCCTACCCCCCGGCCCCGCCCCCCACCTGGAGCTCTGGGGACTGGAGGGTCAGCAACAGCAGGGGGAGGTGAGTGGAGAGGGCTGGACCAGGGACCAGGGGCTTTCTCTGAGGGATCTGAGTGCCAGGCCAAGTGATTGGGACCTCATCACATAAGGAACAGAAACCAGGAAGGCAACGCAACACAATATTAGAAACTTAACTTTCACACCTTCCACAAATAATAATGATCCTTAATCAGAACCACTTTGTGGTACTGGTTACCTGTGTTTTTTGGAGCAGTGTTTGCAATTGGGTGAGAGTGTCTGGTTAGTCTTAGAATGCTTCATTCTGGGGCCTTGGCCATATTTCTTAAGAGCCAGAAAGCTGTCTTTGGGTGTAGTTCTAGTTGTGTTTAATGGCTTGTGTTGAGATGCCTTCAGACTTTAGACACCTACTTGAGGAAGAATAGTAATGTGCACTCAACCCCTTAATATTCATGTGGATTGGGGCTCATATTTTTTCTAAGGAATCAGACTATTATGTAGTTACCCAGTACAGGTGAGTGCAGCAGGCTTTGTGCTTGCTGTAAAGAGCCACCCTCTAGATTTATGGGGGAAGTGGAGCCATTGCTCGGAGAATAAAATATTCATGAAATAAAGATGAGAACCGCACAAATGGGAGATGACATGAAGAGTGAGGGATGAATCATCTGTCGCAGGGCTAGGAGCTTGGCATGCTTGTACTGCCTGCCTCACCTGCCCTCCCCCAGGCCCTGCTTCCCTTGCAGACAGGAGCTGACTGAGGCCCGGGTGGCCAGGCACTGCTGCAGGTGGCCAGGTGCACTTGGTGGGAGATTTGTTTCAAGGGGCTCTCCCTCTGGCTGCACACCCTCTCTGCCTCCACTCCTCTGATGCTTCATCAACCTCACATAGAGAATTTTCTCTCCTGTACCTTTCCCCTCTTCCTTTATGCCAGCCTCACAGCACTGCCCTGAAATTCAATGAAGGGAGGTGTGCAAAGTGCCAGAAACAGCACCAGCCCATGGGCCGTGCTTGGTGAATGGTAGCCTGGGGGCTCCTCCCTCCCAAGGACCTTGGGATGGGCAGTCACGGGCACGGGTAAGACAGGTCACATTGTGTGGTACCTTGTCTGTGCTGGGAAAGTTACACATTATCTTCTTACCTGTCCTGATTCTCTTTGAGAACATTGGAGGAAGGCATCCTTCGCCCTGGAGAAAGAGGAGGCAGAAGTGACAGGGACAGAACTGGAATAAAATGACGTGTCTGCCCCTGGGTGGGGTATGATTAGGAGCAGGGGTTCTTACTTAACATCTTCAGGATGATTTGGCCCATGAAAGGTATAAGCTGGGCTTTTTCTTGAGCCAGGATCCTGGCTCCTAGCTAGGTGTTGACATCCTCTGAACCCCAGTTTCTCTCTTCTGCTGAAAACCAAGCCTGGCCCAATGGCTACACTGCTGATATCAGACCTCTTAGCACGAGGGGGAGGAGAGTGAGTGTATGTTGCTGCCCTTTTTCCAGAGCCTCCCAGCAGGAAGGCTGTGAGTGCTTGTCATACACCAGTGTGCACCTCACAACCTGTTCAGACATCACTCCCCTCTGTCTGATCTCCCCTGCTCACCTCCCACGGGCTGCCCCCCGCCCTGTCACCACCATGCATACGCACTCAGGCTGGCTGCGATTCCAAGTTGCTGCGAATGGTTTACCTGTCCGTGCCTGCTCAGAGTCTGCTGGCGCTTCTCCACCTCTGCATTCCCATCACTTAGTCCAGCCCCAGCAACGGCAGAGCCTCTCGTTACGAGGTGATGGATCTAACTGAAGTATCGAGTACCTTCTATATGCCAGGGACCGAGATGGATGCTTTACCAAGAACATTAGCTCATCTGGTAGTAGGAGCTCAAAAGTGTTTATCGAATGAATGAACCAGTCTGGGCTCCTATAAAGAAAATGTTATTAATGTTAAATTGTTGTGTAATCATTGCAGCTGGATCAATGGCTTTCCGTTCTGGCTGCACATCAGAGGTGATTAATCCTGGAGCTTTTTAGAAATATAGATGCTTGGGCTCCATTCCCCAAAGGGTAGGGTTGGGTGGATATGGACAACCATAATTTTTAAAAGCCCCATGCCTGCTTCGGATATCCTGCCAAGGGTGAAACCACAGGTCTACACCATCCTTCTAAAGGGAAATTGGGAGCACATAGCCTGCATAGTGGGAGAGAGCCCAGGTTTGGGAACTGGGTAGATTGGACTCTGATCCTTACACTCCACTTACCATGCAGTTGTGTGACCTTGAACAGATCTTGTCACCCCTGCCTCGGTTCACCCCTTTGTACACCTGCTGCTACCACCTCTGAAGGAAAGTGTCCATTAGCTCTCTCTTCTTTTCGTCTTCCCCTGTGAAATGAATGAGTGCGCCTAATGGAAGTCTTTCTCGTGATGCTCTGAAAACTGCCCGTCATCTCTTGAGACCACTTCATTAGCTGTTGAACTTCTTTGCTCTAACCCAACCACTAGTCTCAGACTCCAGCCCAGGCCTTTGGGGCTGGCAAGTCTTTGGAGCAATTCTTTTTTTTTTTTTTTTTTTTAAAGATTTTATTTATTTATCTGAGAGAGAGACAGAGAGACAGAGATAGCAAGAGAGAGAAAGCACAAGCAGGGAGGAGAGGGAGAAGCAAGCTCCCTGTAGAGCAGGGAGCCCAATGTGGAACTCGATCCCAGAACCCCATAATCATGACCCCAGCTGAAGGCAGACACTTAACCTACAGAGCCACCCAGGCACCCTGGAGTAATTCTTAAGAAGCTCAAATGGATGGTGTTTCTCCCAGCTGTTCAGTCTCATTTACAACTGGGGTGGTCTCAGTGGTAATGGAAGGACACCTCTACAACCATCCCAGTCAGGTTTGAAGTCCCTCATCCCATTTTTGTTCCATCCCAACTTAAAGTAAAAGCCACTGGACACTAAACAAAGTCTGTTCTAACAAGTCCCACGTGTAACTGGCTGTTACATAGATGATAGTTTAGTTAATTACCGTTTTCCAGTACACTGAATTATTTCCACGTTGGTGAACAGCGGCTTAATTACAGAACTTTATCTCTCTGCAAGACAATGCCTGGGAGAGGGTCCCCAGTCACCTCTGTTGGTGCATCTGTCATCATGTTTAATATGAGAGGAGAAATGCAGAATTTGGCCGATTCAGGGATAAATGCAGTCTGTGAATTTTATGTCATATTCAGGGATGTTTGACTAGGTCAGTTACCTACAGTAAATTAATGAAGACAGCAGCAAGTTTCCATGCGGTTGAACACCAAAAACTTGAGATAATGAGGATGTAAACTGATGTAGTTCACATAAAAAAGTCCATTATTTAAATTTGCATAACATAATAGAATGTCCCATTTTGTCTAAAATATAGATAATTATTCAAATCACTACTGCCTCTTTCCTTGAGTGGGCGGATTATTTCCGCCTCCTCGTTCCTTGGCCAGGGGCCACTGGAAATGACTTGGTGTATGCTAAATCTGTGGCCCCGGGTGACCCAAGATTATGCTTCTGGGCTTTACCACCCAAGGTGGTTTTCTCCACCTTGCACTTGGACTAGACAGCGGCGGAGGAAGCAGGCAGCCGAGGGATGTTGTGGCCGACTCAGAGCCAGATTGCCTGTGTTTTCAGGGGGCGTGAGGCATTTTCTTTAGTTCTCCTCATTTTGCTGTCCAGATAAACACTCACATATGGGCAGCTCACGATGGCACCTTGTTCCTCCAGAGTTTGCTTGTGTTGGATCTACTGGCAGTAATCGAATTTGAATAGAGTGAAATTCTGCTGGGGTAGAGAGGGTGACTTACTTGACTACATTTGGGGCAGAAATTTTCCCTGGGAAGTCTGTTCAGTTGGTGTGGACATTTTCTCTGGGTCCTGACCTGGAGAGGTTACAGGCTCCTGACTGACCTCAGCTGGAAGTCGATCCCCATGGCACAGCTTTATAGTTCTTCTTGAAGTTTTTTAATCTGTCCTTACTTAACTTGAGGCATGAGAAAAATTATTTAGATTTAGGAAACTATTCAAGCTCTTTCCTCCAAAAATACTGATTTGGGGGGTAGTTGGGCTGTTTCCACAACTACACCTACACGCTGGGCTGACTTTTATTCTAAACACTTTGATATTACCAGACCAAGTCCTCACAGCTGTGATTATCATGTTAGATTGGTGCCTATACCCAGCCACTTTGAGAATCCTACTCTCCGAACCTCTTCTCCCTCATACTTCTCTGGTAAATGACTGCATCTCAGAGACCTCTTTTGCTACATTTTTTCTTCAGAGGATTTTGGGTAGTTGGTCTTTTCCCAAAGCTCTCCTTCTGTTTTGTGTCTGTGGCATTAGGCAGAGAGGGTTCCTTTCACGCGGTCTCCACTCTCGACTCTTGTGCCCTTCTTGGGCAGGAAGTTCCCCTTTCTCTTTCTCTAGACCCCAGCAAAATGGGCAGCATCTCCTGAACACTTTTCTGAGAAAAAAGGGTCACGGGCTTTCTTCTTACCACCAGAGTGAACAGGGCTGGGGCCAAGATGCTTGCCTTCCTCTCCAAATTAGTCCACTCCTAAACTTGACTTCTTTCCATCCCCAAAAGGATCCTTAAAGCCCTGGAAAGAAAATCTAAAGGAGGAAAAGATGAGATTATGTAACTAACAAGTTCTCCTCATGATCCCAAGTCCAGTGGCCATTGGTTTTCCTTCAGTAGAAACTGAAGGCACTGCCAACAGCGACACTCAGCTCATTCAACCTTCTACAAGCTTTGCTGTAAAGAGAAGGGAGGATTATATAAGTAAACCCCAGAAGTGTCTGAAATTCTCTCTCAACTTCCCCAGCTTCCAGGATCTCTGATACTTGTCTTTCATCCTTCCCCTACTTTGAAATGAAAATAACCAATAGATATGGAGATTTGCCATCATGGCACAGACTTCGGCCAATGCAAATGAAAGTGCTGTATCAGCAGTTTTTCTGGAGCACATAGCAACCATGAGAAGACTGGAGAGGCAGGATGGGTTGGGGTGCAGGGGTCATGCTTGTCTACAGAGCTGGGAGACAAGAGATGGTCATGGAGCAGAAAGTTTATTGAAGTATTCCTACTGTATTGGAAGGATAATCAACTCTTTTCTGTCTCTTTTTATCTCTTTGTTCAGGATTCAGATTCAGCCATATTGTCATTGCTTGGTCATGGTCCTGCATCTTAGCTACAGGTGGGGCAGGGCACCTGCCAAACTGTTTTCTGGTGAGGAAGAAGTAATTCCCCAAAAGCACACAAACCATGGTCTTCTTAGGAAGAGATGATTGATCCATGGTGGCCCTAAAACAACAAGGGGCTAATATAACAGTTTAAAAAACAATTAAAAATTAGATTCATATGCAAGAATAAAAACCAATAGATAAAACACAGAGAAAAAGACAAGGTTGCACAGACCTGGATCAGTATGCTGAAAGGTAGTTGAGAGAACTTGAATTTGGCATCTTGTCTTTTCACAGGCTTTAAAGAGTCTGTGAAAGACAGCCCATGCATCACATTTAGTTAGGCTAAGTAAAGGCCTGGTCCGCTCCAGCGACTTTCTCCAGTGTCATCAACGACACTCGCTACCCTGAGATGTCCTCAACTTGGAGCTGGTTTCCCAGCATCAGTGAGCTGAGCTCTGCTGTGTGGGGCTTCAGATCCCTGGAATGTTGGTTCTGCCAGCAACTTCTGATGTTTCCATCTGGGGCACAGTGTCAAGCCCCATGTTATCTTCCATCCTGAAATCAGTTGGCTTTCTTATTCTCAGCTTTGCTCTTGGCCTGGGATGAGTGCTTTACTCTCTTGTGGGGGTTGTTAGTTTTCTTATTCCGGGAAAGGTTCTGGGAAAGATGGCTTGTGTCCCACAGAAGCCAACCTCTGTCTACCAGTCATGAACTTGGCAAAGGTGTGGAGAGAGCAGTGGCCCTGCCTTCACCACACCAGGAGGCATTGGGAATAAGGAGCAAAGTGCAGAAGCAACTTCCTTGCTCGAGGAAGGCTGGATTGAGACTTCATGGGGGTTAACCATCCACGAGAGAGGGGTGTTCATGCCAGCTACTCAGGGTGGCCTCTTCCTGGAGAAAATCTCCCACCAGCCTCCTAGGAGCTCAGAGCAGCCCCTGGAATGGCCCTTAAATGTGTATGGTTCCTTCTTTTTCCTTTTGAAAGTGCATTCAGGGCTTCTCCACTGTGTGGTATTTCTAACCACGCTACAAGACAGGTTCCTACTGAATGGATGCCATCATTAGACAGCCTTAGAACACTGTGGTGTTCTGTCTCAGACCGGAGCTTTGACATGGCATTTCTCTAGCAGTCTGACCTCAGAGAGAAACATAGAAATAGCCATGAGCTTGCCTACCACATTGGCACTCATGCTGCCTGAAACTTTGAGCACCTCATCGAGGAGCTGGTGTGGCTTCTCTGTGGACACCTGGTCTCATCCCCCACCTCCTTGGGGCGAACTGAACAGCTAGAGTACATCTTCTTTGTCTTTTAGGAGCTTCCAAGTAATTTGGCCTCATTGATTTATTTTAATATTATAGACAAAACATCAGGTTTTTGAAAAGAATGATATTTGTTAAGCACACAAAAACCATTTCCTTGAAAGAGTCAAGTGTGAGGTATCAACCCCCTTGATACCAGGAAAGTCACCTGAACCCTGAGAAGTCCCCTTCCTCACCATCTCCTCCATCTTGCTCAACCAGGAACCAGCCCCATGAGCCTTGGAGGCAGGGGCGTGCCTGCTTGCTGGCATCTCTGGACATTGTGCACAGGGAGAATGGATTTTCAGGGGCAGCCAGGACTTCACTTCCTACTCCACACTTCCCAGGCTGCCCATCACAGGGTTGTGATTCCAGGGAGGACACTGATTTTCCCGAACCCAGGCTTCCTCTTGTGGATGACGGGGATGATCACACAAGGCTTTCTGAGCTTTGTAAACTCTATGGCAAATACATGGGGCCCAGTTCCCTGGGCATTGAGGACCAGTTCCCTTTATTCCCACAGGAACTCCTTTATTCTCCTTCTGTCTCTGCCAGTTCCTCAAGACATCTTCTCACAGGGTTGCCTCTGGGAATGAAAGGGGTTCTAGCAGAGTGAGGAGGGGAGGCATGTGTTGCCAAAGCCTGCTTGCTGGGTCTATGCTACCCAGGGCCAGTGTCCTAGGCTGCTGGTTCCCCAGATAACAGAGGGCTGGCCATCCAGGTGAAGGAGGGTGGGAGGATTGGGGGGATGCCCACCCCGTGTCCACAGGCTGAACAGACCTGGGGTCTCCAGGCCTCCCAGAGTTGGTGGAAAGCCCGCTGTGGCTCATCTCAAGGGCTCAGCCTGACCTTACTGTGCTTTCCCTGCAGGACAAAGAAGTGAATTTGGAGCAGGTTCACCGGCGCATGAACAGCCTCATGGATGAAGACATTGCCCACAAGCAGATTTCCCCAGCGTCCATTGAGCTTTCCGCCCTGGAGATGGGGGGCCTGGCTCCAAGCCAGGCCTTGGAGCCCACGCGAGAGTACCAGAACACGCAGCTGTCCGTCAGCACTTTTTTACCCGAGCAAAGCAGCCACGGCACCAGCCGGACACTGTCGTCAGGGCCGGGCAGCAGCCTGCCACTGGCCCTGAGCAGCTCCGCCACCATGCCGTCCATGCAGTGCAAACACAGGTCGCCCAATGGGGGGCTGTTCCGCCAGAGCCCAGTCAAGACCCCCATCCCCATGTCCTTCCAGCCTGTGCCGGGAGGCGTCCTTCCAGAGGCCTTGGACACCTCCCATGGCACCTCCATCTGACCGCGCCGCCCGCCCCGCCGACCGTCCATCCACCCACCCGACCAGCAGAGCTTTTTAATACAGGAAAACCACAACACAAACCACACACACACACGCACACACACACACAGACTCTTTCATTTTTCTTGTACATACGTGTAAATAATGACAGAATGGAGTGGGGTAAAAGTGTATTTTGAATATTCCCAATTTTCGAAGTCAGTAAAAAAAAAAACCACAAAAACTGTATGAATGACTTTGTAAATTTTGTTCTATATGAATAAAAAGGCAAATTACTTGTGATCATTCTGAAGTGCCAAAGAAGCCCCCTATTCCTGGGCCTTTCTGAAGGCAGGAGGGGGTGATCAGATAAGGAGCCCCTTCCTGCTGGGGGAGAGGGGAAGATGAGCAGCTATTCCCTTTAGAGGAGCCCCAAATGCTGCTTGTTCCCATGTCCCATGGTTTCCTGCCACGTTCCTCTGCTCCTGGCCCTTTGTTCCTCTTTAATCCTCTTGGGTAGACCAACAGTGAGCCAGCATTGGCATGACCCCAGGCCACTGCGCTATAGGGTGATCAGCTGTTCCTGTCAGCCTGGAACTTAGGAGGCTCCTGGGACAGGGGGCAGTCCTCTTGGTCACCTACCACATGACGCCATGTGCTGTGGCCCAAGAGAAGCACCCCCCAGTGAGGTGACCATCTCTGAGAGCTTTGCTGCTGACATACAGAGGGGTCATACTATTGGCCTTGTTTTTTACTTTCTTTCCTCAATTAGAAGAATCAACAAGTGATAGAATATGGAAAAAGGCAGATAGGCCCCATCATTGGCTCTGGAGGCTTGGCAGAGGTGGGCTTGTCCTCGTCCGTGGGTGTAGAGAAAGGCTAGGTATGGTGTGAGGGCCAGCTGAGGTGGTGAGATGTGAGGCCAGAGAGAGGGAGGATATCCCCTTGGGTTTGCGACCTTTAGTTTCAGGTCAAAGGACTCTGTTGGAGAAGTGGAGGGAGGCACCTGGTGAGCAGACCAGTGCTCTAGGTGATGGTGAGTGCTGGGCAAAGATCAAAGGGACCATATTTGTTCAGATAGGAAGGAGCCTTGGCTCCTAGAGAAGGAGCAGCATAACTTGGTGTGATGTGAAGACAAGTAACGCATCCCCCAGGGAAGCAGCCCCAAAAGTGAGAGGGTGTCTTCAGGTCTAAAACCCTGCAAGCAGTCTGCCAAATGGCCAGAACCCAGTCCTCCCCACCTGCCTTGCCCCCTTCTCCAGACCAGAAGCCCTCAAGCAGTGAGCCAGCCCATAGCAGGGGTCCCTCTGGCTGGGAGCATCACATGGTCTCTGAGAGTCCCAGAACTATCCCTGAATTGGCCAACCTGCTGGGAAGCTCTGTTCCTTGAGGCCAGAACAGCCAGAGAACCACACTCCCCCCATCTTTCCTGGGGTGATTACACTATAGAACCAGACAGAGAACTATTAGGAGCAGAGCAGTTCCCGGTAATCCAGTAATCAGATCTGTGTCACTTCAGCTCTTCTGAAGACAAAGGTGATTCTGCTCTGCTAACCTGCCAGGATGGTGAACACAGCCCATATCCGGGCCCCAGAGGACTGGGCTCCCTGCCCCTCACCCCTCTCTCTGGGCTAGACGGTAATCAGGGAGCTGAGAGCCCATCTGTGGTCATGGACAAATACAAAGACTATTGACTGCATCTCTTTTAGCCTTGTAGAGTTAGTCCAGAGTTGTGTTTAGGAGGGTGATAACTAGCCCCGGATTGATTTCTCTCCTGAAGTCCTGACTGACATGATTGAGCAGAAAGGAACGGCTGCATCACATAGTCAGCTAAAAGCACCCCGGAGAGAAGAGTGTTTATAATTATGTTATTTATCTCTGGATACTGAGAATGGCCTGGTATTAGCGCTACCAAGGCGATCCATTGACATTTCTCCAATGAGAGTGTGGAGAGCCAGGAGCCGGGCGCATGCGCATAGCGAAGCCTGGGTGGGCGGCGGTTTCCCCGAGGGAGGGCAGGCTTCGTTTTCTTTCCATCAGCACTTTGGGGGCCTTGCCCTGGATGGTCAGTTTTTCATATATATCTATTTTTTTAATCAAATTCTGGTCTCACTGCCTTATCTCACTCCCAAGTCTGTTTTGTGCTGAGAATGATCTGTCTTCTGGGGTACACCATGGATGTCTTCTTGGACAGCTTTGCTTAGAATGGGTGTGAGGGACAGTAGAATGAGGGCAGGTGTGTGTGTGTGTGCGTGTGTGTGTGCGTGTGTGTGTGCACGCGTGTGTGTGCGCGCGTGTGCGTGTGTGCGCCTGTGAGAAAGAGAGCACACACATCTTTGAGGAAAAGGTATTCTGCTTATATTAAAAAAAAAAAAAAACAAAAAAAAAACCCTTAACATCTTATGGTGTTATTCTTCACCATGTTTATGTTATTTTTAAAATTTCCTACCCTTGGCATGAGGGGAAATGATTGATATTCAAGTAAGTTCTCCAGAAAAAAAAATTCCCAACTCGGATTTCTGTGTCAGCTCAGAATGTATCTTTTTTTCATGCTTTGCTCTTTGGATTTATAACTCTGTTTAGACTATTCCATACATTTTAGGTATATTTTGTGCCTTCAGACACTGCAAATAATAATCAGCATTTGGATTAAAGTTGTTTAATAATAAAACTTGACTTTGCTCCCTATCCTCTTCTTCTCTGGGATGAGGAAATGCTATCTGCTTGTTCCCGGGCATGCTGTGGTCATGAGCTGAGTTCTGTCCCATTGGCATGGGCGGTCGTGAGGGAAATTTCTCTGACCAAGTGGATAACAGACAGGCCTGGGGTGTGGAGGCATACCCTCCTTATCTGGTCTATGTCCACAGTCCCCCATATCAACCAGGGGGCAATGCGAGGGACAGACTGGGAAGCAACTCTAATTTTCAGTTATCTAACAATTTCCTGTATAACATGAGTTACTAGAAATCTGATAGGAGAGAATTTGGCCATACGGCATGGAGACGTGTTCCCCTGGCCTCGTGGAGTGAACAACCTCTTAAGCGTCAGTTGGCTTTGTTTCCTCTCATCCCTACACTCTGACCACAGATAAGTTGTTTCTCTGTAGCCTCATTCTTTGGGGAGCCACAGCTTGGCTTTTAATTACCAGACTCTCAGAGGCTCTGTGGGTATCATTCTCTGATGAATATCCATCTGCCTGGCATCACCAGCCTGGGCCCTGGACCCCCCAGATTCATATGTTCCCTAGGCCACCTTGTGCATCACAAGGTTCTCTGACTTCTAGGCCTTCCAGGGAGAAATGACTTTACTGTGAGCCTTGGGCCAAAGAGGAGTTTGGTTTTCATTATCAAGATCTCAACTTCCAAGAACTGAGAGGAGAACATCTGGCCCTGGTTCTTGTGGCCCCACACAACAAGAGGCATCTCCAGTGCTGAGTACAAACTCTAAAGGCTAGGAGGCCGGGAGGCAGAGAGCCAGCAGACATTCCCACATTATCTGAATAGACAGACAGAGCTGGGTAGAATTCCCGAAGGCTACATTTGCTTAAGGAACTGCCCAGTTCCTAAATTGTAAATCCTCCCAAATCTTGCCAAGGCAGAACTAATTCCATACTTAATTTTGTCTTCTCAAGTACTAAAAGAAGAACAAAGACACAAAGGGAGACAAGATCACTGGGTCTGAAGGCCACGATGGCATGGAAGGGAGAGTTGGTACCTCTGGCTTATGTCTTCTCCTTCAATATTCATAGAGATGAACAAAGTCTGGTAGATAATGTGGGGGCCCTGTGTGAACTATGCTTCTGAGACAAAGGGGTTATTTACTTATGGGCCTTTGTCTGCCTGCATTTTCAGTTCCCTTTCTTGAAGAACTCACCTTCCATTCCTGTAGGTACATGCTCATGAATTAGCACCTGTCTCAGCAAAAGCCTTGTTTTGTGCTCCTGGCTTCGGCAACACAAGATAGATAAAGGCTCCAAGAATTCTTCACTGACCTTTCCTTGCTAGAGACACAATAAAAGAGAGAACATTTCTGTTCCTGATGTAACATTCCTCATATCTAAAACATTATTTTATTTCACCCCATTAGTTGCTTTTAATAAATGAAATCAGTTTGATTCTTATTATGCTCACCCTTCATACCAGGAAACTTCAAATAGGTAACAATTTTCTATGTTAATAACTTTAATTATTGTCTTTTCCCCTGCTGCATGGTATGTAGCTAGAGAGGTTAGTTATAAGAAAAGTGCACAAATCGCAAATAAATCAGGTCATCTCCTACAAAAGAGGAAGGGAAAATTGTCAGTGATATCTGTCAGACCTTCCCTGCAGCTTTCATTCTTTCACCTCCGAACTTGACCTTGGGTGCTGAACTCCAGGGAGAGGAGAGGTTCTTTCCACAGCAAGAAAAACTCCTGCTATGGAAATTCGCAATGACCAAAGGTTAGGATCTGGGAGAGGGGGCGCCAGGGTGAGTGAGCAAACATGTCTCAAGGAGGGTTCAGTTGCTGGCAAATTCAAGTATACAGTTGCCAGGGCAACCAGGTGTCCAAACTCAGAGGAAAACAAAATATTCACCAACAATGAGACTTCTCAACCCACAAAGTAAGTATACCCAAGCACACATACACCTGTACATTGTTTACAGGCGGACACTGGGGTCCCTCCTTGCACACTCATTAGTTCAATCGTGGGCATATAATGTTCTGGAAAGCATGCAGTCACACACCTGGGCAATGCAAGCAGAGGAAGTCCCACTGGCCAGACGTGGAAAAAGAATCCAGGGGAAGAAAGAGGCTATTTCAAAGCTGTCCTGCCCAGTGCGTAATCTCATAGCAACAACCAGGCAATTGATGCGGTGCCATCGGCTGCTGTGGAAGGTCACGTGTCTCCCGCAAAGTGGCCTCTCTCTGGCCAGGTGTGTGCACCATGACCCATCCTCTGCCACCAAACACTTGCTCTGAAATCCTCCCGATTTTCCACCCAAAACCCCTAAATATGCCAAGAAGTCTCGAGTATTCCCCAAGGCATCATAATGGTTTCTAAATAAGAACACTTATTATCATATTCATATCAGCAGCTGTTTATTGATCAAGGATAATGGTGCGGGGATTGTGTCACACCCTTTACATCCCTCTCTCATCCTCAGACCAGCCCTGTGAGGAAGAAAGTACGATCCTAAACGTATAGGAAGGAAAAATGAGACTCACAAAGGCACGGTCCGCAAGCTGGTAAGTGACAGTGCTGGGATTCACACCTCCCCATCTGGCTGCCTCTGTAGCGTATGTTCTGTCAGAGCTGCTGGTTCTCCTGGGTCAGGAGCACGGCCGGCCCCAGCCACCCAGCACGTGCTGGTTTTCTCTGCCCCTCAGCGAAGGGCACCAGCACTGCCAACTCCCCTGGCCTCCAGGTCTGCTACCTCCTCTCTGGTGGCTTTGGGGCATGCTGGTGAGTATCTGGTTTTGCACCCCTGCATTGGCTGTGGCCAGCCTGGGCTGGCAGGGTCATTCTTCACCATAGCACCCAGGCCAGGCACTTGCTCCCTGGTGACTGCCCTCAGCCAGACAGGGCATCCAGGTCTGTGAGGTTCACTCAAGACGGCAAGATGGGCTGCTTCTCCTGGGGTCTCTCTTCCCCTCGTCTCTCCTCAGAGCCTCTCCTTCTGCCAACAATAAACTGTGCATCAGGCCAGGGGAAATTCCGGGGCTGACGAGTACCCTAAAGGACTTCAGGATTCTCCCTCAGAGCAGGAGTGCCTGCCGTGAAGTCCTTGGGTAGATCTCAGAGATGTTTGAGAACCTCCTAAGATTACTTGCCAAGGGGGGCCTGGGTTGGTTTAGTTGGTTAAGCGTCGGACTCTTGGTTTCTGCTAAGGTCATGATCTCAGGGTCATGAGATGAAGCCTATATAGGGCTCTGGGATCAGCGGGGAATCTGCTTGAGATTCCTTTCGCCTCTCTCTGCCCTCCTCCCGACCTGCTCGCGGGCACACCCTCACTCTCTCTCTCTTTCTCAAATAAATAAATAAAATATTTAAAACTGCTTGTCATATTGCTGAGTATATAGTCTGTATTTTTTCCAGAACAGGGAAATCTTCCGATATATTTCCATGTAGGAATATATAGGAAGAAAATCCCATATTTTCCAATATATTCTTAAAACTCTCGGGGCACCATGCTGGCTCAGTGGGATAAAGCCTCTGCCTTTGGCTCAGGTCATGATCTCAGGATCCTGAGATCGAGCCCTGCGTCTGGCTCTCTGCTCAGTGGGGAGCCTGCTTCCCTTCCTCTTTCTCTGAAAAAACAAAACAAAACAAAACAAAACAAAACCCTCTCTTGTAAGCGCTTAAGCCAGTGCCTTGAAGAGCTGGGAGTCAGGCCACTGTCTCATTCTCTCAATGCCAGTGTTTAGGTGCACTCCTGTTTCAGTGCTTATCTGGGGGAGGCAGTAATTAAAGAACAGTAGCCAGAGGAGGGAGCATGGAAAATGCATTGCAAGTGAGCCCCCCCCACCCCTGGGTTTAACCCAGAAGCAGGGAAATCCCACTGACAGGGCATTAGGGATGCTGCAAGGTGCAGGGGAAATGGGCCAATGCTTATGTCTTAGTGTTCAGGAAGGCAGCCCTGACAAGGCAAGGGATACTGAAACTTGGCCAGGTCTGGGCTAGAGCCCTACTTTGGGCATGTTTTGGCCAGGGGACCGCGAGCACATTGTTTTTTTTTTTTACTTTTTTGAATTTCACTGCTTCAATCAGAAATTGATGACAGTAAACTCTATCTCTGTCTTTTTTGAGAATCTCATAACTAATAACGTTAACGAAAGCCAGAAGGGATCGAGTGTTTACCACATGCCAGAGCTTTCACTGTAGCATGCATTTGCTCCTACTATTCCTGTCCACCATAGCTGATGAGAAGGAGAAGACGCAGGGCAGTGTAATGACGTGCCTCCGTGGTGGAGAAGGGGTAGGATGTCGAGGAAGTCTACACAGAGCCCGTGCTTCTCCTCGTGACCTGGTATCAACACCTTACTCTGCAAGCATTAGTGCGGTTCCAATGTCCTCTGCACTGGCTTTGTTCTCTTGGGTCTGGCTCCTGGGGTGGCAGGCTCAGGAGGAAGGGATTGGTGTCTCCTAGACCCCACGTTAGACAAATGCTGAGTGTCAATAAAATAAGTAAAACTCGGTTTATATTTTGGTTCTGGATTTTCTAGCTGTGTGATCTCAGATTTGAAATGAGGAGCAGGTGCTATCTGTGATCCATAGAGTGAAGTTTGCCCAGTTTCTAAGCTCCTCTCTTCTTACATCTGAGCCTCTTGTGAAACCTACACAGATCCCAAAGGCCAGCACTGGCTCCTGACAAGCAAGGCCACGCTTACTTACCTTTGCTTCGTGGAGGTCAAATTACCTTCTTCTGCATTCAGGTAGAGTCATATGTATGGTCCTGTGCTCATACAATAGGTGCAAACTGGGGATGAGACAGATCTTGCTTAAATTTTTTTTAAAAGATTTTATTTATTAGGGAGAGAGAGAGAGAGAGAAAGCATGAGCAAGGGGGAGGCAGAGGGAGAAGCAGGTTTCCTGCTGAGCAGAAAGCCTGATACTGGGCTCGCTCCCAACACCTGAGCCGAAGGCAGACACGTAACCAACTGAGCCAAACGGGCACCCCTAAAATCTGATTTTTGCCACTCACCAGACGGATATCCACAGTCTCACTGTGATCCTTTCCAAACCTTCATTGTGTCCCCTCACCCACCATGAGTCTTGCCCCCTGAGCCGTGGTGCAGATCCATGCTGATGCATGTCAGGGGCCGGGGCAAATATCCTCTCGCTCACGGCAGCTCTGGGCACGATCAGCACACCGACAGCACCGCCTGTCTCGGCGGGAACCTCAAGGCTCTGTTAGCCTACCATGTCCTCCGAAGTGTTCACGTCTTTCCGGCTTGGGCAAGAGGTGGAATCGCCTGCCTGGGCAGAGAGAAACAGCGTTTGCACTTCCACCCTTAGCACGTGGATGTTGGCTGAGTGCCCCCACTCCTGCCCCCACTCCTGCCGCAGGGAGCTGATGGTGTCAGCAGTCCTCCCGTCTGTTCCTGAGACCCACTCAGGTAATAATTCTGAGTGCTCCCAGAAAACAAATGGAAACCAGCCTGGCATTCTGGAGAGGCATGCCTTGGTTGTAAGCTCTTCAGTCCGTGCCCTCCCGGCACCTGACTTTCAGGTGTGCTCCTAATGAGATGCTGAGAAGTAGAAGCAGGCTCTGGGGCAGGAGAAGCTCCAAAGTTAGTAGGGCCCCTGATGAGGCAGGCATGGGAATACGTTCCATAAAGCCTCAGACCTTCAAGAGCCTCCTGGCATGACAGCCTTTTGCTTCTGAGGTAAGACCCAACTTCCTCACATTCTGTGCAAAAATTAAATGCATAAATTTAGTGCAGCCCAAAGTACACGTGCTGAGATGATTTTACATTTACTCTGTCTGTGCCTCATTTTTAGCTGCTGCCACTTTCTTCAGTCTGAAGCTCACAATAGCCATATTATTGTCCTCAGTCAGCAGCTTGTGGTCTGGACAAGCTACATTATCTCATGGAGAAGATGCTTCTCACATTTGGGAGGAAATGGCAGAGCAGGCAGCTGAATCAGCATGGGTCCTGCCCGCCCAGTTAGAGAGGGCACACTGAAAAAGAAGGATCTGGGGAGAGGGACTCTTCAGAAAGATGTGCTCTTGCCACAGGTCATGGAAAGTTGCAGGATAATGGAAACACCTAGGAGCAGAAAAGCTGGGTCCCTTAAGTCCTCACAGCCAAAAAGGATGTTTGGAGGGGGCGTGTCTTCTCACTGCCAGAGAGGTGGTTGGGAAGGGCTGTCCGTCCCTTTCCCGAGAATGAGCCATCGACAGTGATCCAACAGGGAGTGAGCTGGAAGAGCCCATCCTCTGAAGCACCCTCTCCACCTCCAATCTCCTGCCAATCACAAGAGCAGAGGAAAGGGAGCCCATTGAGGCAGGTTGCCCTGACCAACCTGGGGCACGGAGCAGGGTGGAAAATTAGTATGGAGGTATGGCAAAGATGGAGAGATAAAAGATATTTAATACGGAGCGGGGTGTCCAGAGACGAAAGCAAAAGGATTCACATAGATTATATGCCTATCATGTCCTAGGAGAATTAATTCATTTCTTACATTGGAAAATTATGAAATCTCTTTCTGACAAATGAAAATGAGACTCAGAATAACTAAGTGGTTTGCTCAAGGTGATCCAAATCATCCGTCAGTCTACATAAAACCTGTGCTCTTTCTATCCTGAATTGGCCTGTGTGTTCAGGAGGTAAAGGATGTGAGAAACCATCAGACAGAGGGTCGCTTCCCAAGATCTGGGGTTCAGCCATCCAGGGTTATAAGCCTGTGGGGAAAGGTAGGCAGAGTGGAGTAAAGAGCATGCGGAGAAAACACTCATCTACCTTTTCACAGCGAGGGCAGAGTGACTGTATCCTGCACAACTAACTTGGTTGTTGGCCAGTCTTCTGAACAGATCCCCCCAAAATATAAAGGCAGTATGTTGGAATCAGAAAAGTGTGCTTTTGAAGTCAGGTTCTTCTACTTTCCAGCTACATGACCAAGAGTAAGTCACTTAACCCCTCTGAACATCAGCTTCTGCATCTTTGAAATCTATACAATACGGGCAGCAGTCCCATCTCAAAGGAAGAAATAAGAAAACTTGGAATAAAGCCCCTCGTGCCAGCATCAGTGGCTGGCTCAAAGCAAGTGTTCAATCAATGATGACCATGACTAGGGTAGGAAACAGGGTTGGAAAGGGCTTGATGATCACAATTTTCAAACATACTTTCTTTAAAAAAATCATAAAATACACGCAGAAAAATGCAGAAGTCATAGCTGTACGGCTCAGTTAATTTTAATAAGCTGAGTGCTCCTGCATAGCCATGAGCGAAAATAAGAATAGAAAATTCTTGATTGAACCCTCCAGAACCCCAGTGGTCGTCATGGCCATCAGTTCTGTAATCACTGACTAGTTTCCTATACATTTGAAATACATATACTTAGAATCAATGATCTCTTTTTGTCTCTTTTTTTTTTTTCACTCGACATTGGCTTTAGAGACTTATCTACGTTTCTGCGTGAAGTTCATTTTCATTGCTGTTGAGGATTTCACTGTAAGGACATCACAATGTATATATTTTACTGGTGACAGACTTTGGGTCTGTTTTCATTTTGAATTAATTTAAGTCGTGTTCCTATGAACGTTTTTTGTGCATGATTTTGGGTGAATTGATGTATGCTTTTCCGTTGGAGTGCCAGGCCATGGGTATGGGTCTGTGTGACCTTAGGTAGACACTGCTAAAAAGTTTTCAGAAATAGTGGTAATGATTTATGTACTTTATCTGTGATGTTTGAGAGTGCAATTGTTCCCATATCCTCACTGTTGTTAGTGCTGTCAAATATTTTAATTTCAGCTCTTCTAGCAGGAACGTAGCATACCTATTTGTGCCCTTAACTTGCATTTCCTGATGAGTAATGAGATTGAACCCTTAGGTATGCTTCTGGAAAATGCGGCTCTTCCACACCACAGCTTGCCTCCTCACTCTCTTTCTGCAATCTTCTGATGAAGAGAAATTCTTCATTGTAATGTAGGTTCCCGTATCAGCTTTTCCCTTATCCTCAATGCTTGACTTGTGCTGTTTTGAAAGTTTTGCTTAATGCAGGCCGGGGAGGTCTTCTCTCTGTGTTCTTTGTTTTTCTTGGTTGACTTTTGTTTTGCCTTTCACATTTACATCTATAACTCTCCTGGAGTTGATCTGTGAGTATGATGTGAAATAGAGGTTAAAAACATTCTTAGAATACAGATCTTTATTATTCCAGCACCATCCACAGGAGAGAAAAAAAAGTCCCTTTGCCATCAACATCGCAGGATCACATTTATCTTAAATCAAATATCTAGTATGTGTTGGCCCCTTTTCATATTCTGTTCTGTTGGCCCATACGTCCATTTGGCACTGATATGGGCCTGTCTTAGTTACCATGACTTGGAGGTCAGTCTTGATACTGATGTGTAAACATGTCCTTTACACCAACACGTAAAGTTTAGAATCAACATTTCATTTCCACAGAAATCATCTTGATATTTTAGCTGAGACCGCTCTGAATCCAAAAACGAACTTGAAGATAATGGACACCTTTCCATTCCCTACTTTTCAACTTTTCTGTGTTCTTGTACTTAAGGTCTGGCATCTGCAAGCAGATGGAAGTGTGTTTGTGCATGTTTAATTTATGATAGTTTCTTAAATCCTTAATTGAAGTGATAGTCCATTCACATTCAATGTAATCAATGTATTTGGGTTAGATCTATAACCTTACTACTTTTTTCTATTTGTTCGTTTTGTTCTAGGCTAATTATATCCCTTTTTGCCTTCTTTGTAGTTAAAATAAGCTTTGTTATTCAATATCTTATCTCTGTTAACCTGTGGGTTATGCATTCTTATATTTTCCAATTTCTTAGAGGAAATATCCTAAAAACAGATATGGTATTTTTACTATGCCCAAGACAAGGCTGGGACCTTAAAAATACTTTAAATTCATTTATCACTCTATTTCCCACTCTATTTCTTTTATTATTTTATTTCTCCATTTATTTTTAACAAGGTGTGATGGAATCATTGCTATATACATTCAGGAATTATTTATCAATATATTAATCTTTGCTGTGCCTCTCCTTTCTGAATTTTTTTTCTGCCTCAAAAATTCCCTTAAGATTATCTTTAGCAGTTGGTCAGTTGATGACATTATCAACCCCCCTTTTTTGGGAGAAGGCTGGAAATTCATCTTTAATTTTTCCTTTTAGGGAATGTTTTCACTGGGTACAGAATTCTAGGTTTCTTATTTTCTTTTGACACCTTATGAATATCATTCTTTTGTCCTCCTCTGGCTTCCAGAATTTCTGCTGAAGTCACTTCTTATTACCTGTAGTTTTTCTTTGAACATAATATGTCTTCTTTTCTGGCTGCTTTTAGGATTTCTATTTGTGTTTGGTTTTTAGCAATGTTACTATGATATTCTCAGGTGTGGTTTTTAATAAATTTCTTATGTTTGGTGTTTAGAATTTTTTGAATCTATGAGTTATTGTCATTCATCCATTTTAGTAAAATTTCAACCCCTCTTTTCTGTCTGTGGCTCTACGTGTATTTGAACTTGTATTTTTTAGTTTTTATTTATTTTTAAAAATTTATTTATTTGACAGAGAGAGAAATCACAAGTAGGCAGAGAGGCAGGCTGAGAGAGGGGGAAGCAGGCTCCCTGCTGAGCAGAGAGCCCGATGCAGAGCTCGATCCCAGGACCCTGAGATCATGACCTGAGCTGAAGGCAGAGGCTTAACCCACTGAGCCACCCAGGTGCCCCTGAACTTGTATTTTTTTTTTTTTTTTAAGAAATCATACTATATAGGTCTCTTAGGCTTTTTTTGCTGCATTTTTCATTTTTTAAAAATGACCATCTTTAGCTAGTCTTAAAGACTGATTATAATTTTTTTTTCTTTGTCTAAATCCTAGATCACCTATGGGTCTGATTTTATTATTTATATTTTTCTATTTTTATGTTTTTAATGTGCTTTTTTTTGTCCTATGTTTCTAAAAACTTTTCCCACCTGTCACATATTTACATATTCATCCTTATTAGAGTAAGTATTACTATTTTTAATAGGCTATATTTTTAGAGTACTTTTAGGTTCACAGCAAAATGGGGTGGAAATTAGAGTTCCCATATATTCATAGTTCCCACACATGCACAGACTTCTCCCCTATCAACACTCCACACTAGAGTGGTACATTTGTCATAATCAATGAATATACATTGAGACATCCTGTCACCCAATGTCCATTGCTTACAACAGGGTTGATCACATTCTCTGGTTTAACAAACGTATAATAACATATACCCACCACTAAAGTATCACATAATCATTGCACTGCTCTCAAAGTCTGTAATCCTGCTATTCACCCCCCTTTCCCCCTAACTCTTGTCAACCACTGATCATTTTATTGTCTTCATAGCTTTGCCTTTTCCAGAATGCCATATAGTTGGAATTATACAGTATGTGCCTTCTTAGATTGGCTTCTTTCACTTAGTAATAAATATTTAAGTTTTCTCAATGTCTCTTTATGATGTGATAGCTCATTTCTTCCTAGCACTGAATATATTCCATTGCCTGTTTATTTACTCATTCGCCTATTGAAGGACATCTTGTTTGCTTGGTAATTATGACTAAAATTACAATGAACATCTGTATGCAGGTTTTTGTGTGAACATAAATTTTCAATTCTTTTGGGTTGAAATATCAGTGATTATTAGCTCCTTATACCAAGATATACCAAACATTTTGCATTTTGGCCATTCCAAATGGCCCAATGTAGTAGTATCTTGTTTTAATTTGCAATTCCCTGATGACATACAATGTTGAGCATCCTTTCATATGGATTCCTTTCATAAGGATTCTTCAAATATTCTTAGTTGTGGGGAATTCCCTTGCAAGAAAACTGGAGCTGGAACACTCCAGGACTGGGCAAACCTAGCAGTAACACCAAACGAGGACACAGGGACCCCACTTTAAAGGTCTGATAGACTCAGTATAATACTCAGACCAGCAGAGCAGGGCCCTGAGTCAATAGCCATCAGTACAATGGCAGCTATCCTTGAACCTGAGCTTTTGACATGAGTTTGCTTAAATTGGGTTAATTATGTCTTCTCTCCTTGTTTTTAAATAATATTCTATTGGATGCATTCCACATGTGACTTAGCAGAGCTTAGCAGAATCCATTCTTTGTTATATGTGTCTTGGGGATCTCAGATGGATGGAGAGAATGTACCTGAATAGACTGCATGGTCCGTTCCGACCACAGAAATAAATAAAAAGCAGGATGGGCCAAGAGACTCGGTCAACTTTTATCAAACACAACAAAATGCAAGGCATCAGCTTCTTCTGGGGATGCAGAGATGCACAGACACTCCCATGAAGATATCAAAGCATACTGTAGGGAGACTATAATGGGAATGACCTTGCATTCTAGTCTGCCAGAGACAGTCTTAGATTATGCCTATTGTTTCAGAAGTTATTACTAGCTTCAATTAGAAGGACAAATTACCTGGCTACTCTAGCTACCATGGATGTATTTGTTAGTTTTATGGTCAACTTGTCCTGCGCACAGCTCCCAGCTATTTAGTCAAACACAGTGTTGATGTCATTGTGAAGGTATATTTTAGAACAGGCCAACATTTTTTTTAAAGATTTTATTTATTTATTTGACAGAGAGAGAGATCACAAGGAGGCAGAGAGGCAGGCAGAGAGAGAGAGAGAGGAGGAAGCAGGGTCCCTGCTGAGCAGAGAGCCCATACGGGACTTGATCCCAGGACCCTGAGATCATGACCTGAGCCGAAGGCAGCAGCTTAACCCACTGAGCCACCCAGGCGCCCCCAGATCAACATTTAAATCAATAAACTTTGAAAAAGCAGTTACCCTTAATAATGAGCAGTTATCCTCATCTAATCAGTTGAGGTCCCCAGGGAAGAAGGACTCTACCTCCCTTCTGCCTTCATACTCAAGTTACAACATCTACTCTCCTATATCTCCAACCTGATAGTTTGTCCTGTAGATTCCATACTTGCCAGACTCTTCTATAAATGCTTGAGCCAATTCCTTAAAATAAATCTCTCTTTCTTCTTGAGTACACACACCCACACCCCCCCCCCCAACACACACACCCTATTTCTGTTTCTCTGGAGCATCCTGAAGAATACCATGGACTTACTTATCAGGGCCTTCAGGGACATAATGGCAAGAGGCTTTGTTCCTTCAACACTCAATCATTTGAAGGGCAGGCTGTCTAAATAACAAGGCTGGTGAGGGAATAGCTGACGGAAGAGCCTGGGAATTCTATGGAGTTCTGTGTCCCTGGTAACCGGTGGGCAGGCCCTGGAAGAGGAAGTGAGGTGTAAACTCCGAAGGACTAGTTTGCACTTCTGATAAAGTGTTCCCCAGGTAAAGTGAACTACCAAGAGGGTTTGATCAGAGCACAACCTGGTTCAGTTTACTTTTTCCTAACGCTCTCTCTAGCAGCAGATCAAGTGGTGGGATGGAGAAAAGGATGACAGTAGAGATAGTGAACGGGTGGGGTGCTGGCCAGAGCTCGGAGAGTGAGATCATGATTCTGAGGGAAGGCAGCAGCAGCGAGCATGGACAGGACAGAGATAGATTTCAGAAAAGTTCTCCTTCCTTTCTTGGTATTGTGGCACCTGTTGGGTGACACCTATATCCTGAATAAACCCAATCACCTGCTTTCTCTATTCCTACATCCAGACAGTGGAGCACAGGTGCTGAAAACAGCACGACTGAGCAGATTGCTCTCCTCATAAATGACTGGTCCCCAGTCTCAAAGAGACCTGAAATTTCTACCAGGACTTTCTGGCCAATTCAATCTTTACTTTCTTCCAGAAACTGTTCATATTTTTAAAATGCATGAACGTGGCTTTTCTCCCTCACTCAACATTTTAAAAACTAAGCTTATTATTTATTTATTTATTTATTTATTTTTAAAGATAGAGGCACCTGAGTGGCTCTGGGGTTCAGCTCAGGTCCTGATCTCATGGCTCCTGAGACTGAGCCCCATGTCCAGCTCCCTGCTCAGTGTGGGTCTGTTTGGACAGTCTCTCCCTCTGCCCCTCATACATGCACTCTCTCTCTCTCAAATAAAGAAGTCTTTAAAATTTTTTTAAAGATAATTACAGATTCACACAGAGTTGTGAAAAAGAAAACAGAAAGATCCAAGGTGACTTTGGTCAGTTTTCTCTAATGATAATGTCTTGCAAAACTACAGCAAGGTATCACCACAGCATATTGGCATTGATCTAGCTAGGATAGAGAATGTCATTGCCATCACAAGACTTTTTATTTTATTTTTTTAGAGCCACACCCATTTCCTTGTGCTACTCCTTAACTCCTGGCAACTGCTAACCCATTTTTCATTTCCATAATTTTGTCAAGAATATTACGTATGTGGAATCACGTAGTATATAACTTTTGGGAATTGTTTTTTATCACCCAGAATAATTCTCTGAAGATTCTTCCAAGTTGTTATGTGTATTAATAGTTTTATCTTTTTGATTGATGAGTAATATTTCATGATGTGGCTATACCTCTCTTACTTTAACTATTCACCCACTGAAAGACATTTTGGGTGCCTCCAGTTTTTGCCTATTACAAATAAACCAGCTACAGAAATACATGCACAGGTTTAATGTGAATATAAACATTCATTTTTATGGAATAAAAATCCAGGAGTGCAATTGCTGGATTGCAATTGCTATGATGGCTACATGTCGGTTTTATAAGAAACTACTATGTTGCTTTCCAAAGTGACTTCACCATTTTACATTCCTACCATCAATATGGAGGTGATCCAGTTTCTCTACAATCTCTCTGGCATTTGGTATTGCTATTATTTTTTATTTTAGTCATTGAGGTAGGTTTGTAGTGAAAGCTTGTTGTGATTTGAATTTTTATTTCCCTAATGTCCAGTTATATTGAACATCTTTTTTTTTCCACCTGATTATCCTCTTACTGAAATATTTCTGTGTCTTTTGCCTGTTTTCTAATTGTATTATTTTATTGTTTAGTTTAGAGAGTTCTTTCTATATTCTAGATACTAGTCATTTGTCAGATATGTGGTTTCACTGGAAGAGGTTTTTGAGAAGACATGACTGCCAAGTGACTGCCAAGTCACTCCTCCCCTGTCCTTGGGCTATGGGTTCTGCTTACCTTTCCCACTGTCAGGGACTTCTCCAAGAGCACAGACTTGAGACAGTGATGTGGTATTGAAAACATCTGCAGGGTATACACGACTGAGCCCAATTAAGGCCTCTATAAACTCTGAGATTCTGGAAGGCAGGCGAAGCGACCCATTAGTCTGGCTGCAGCACAAGACCAGCATCCTATGTAAGTTCCCTTTACTTATTAAAACTGTCACTCACCAACCTGGAGTGGCCTGCCTCTTTCCTTGCTCTCTCCCTGCCCCTCATGTACGGGGTCCAGAGATAGACTTCACCTGGAAAGCTCCCCAAAGGATTTTGAATCAATGGGTTTGCAAATATTTTCTTCCAGCCTGTCACTTATCTTTTCATCCTCTCTGTGGGGTCTCTCATATGGCAAACATTTTAAATTTTGTTGGAGTCTAATTTATCAGTTTTTCCTTTTATGTATGGAGCTTTGAAGTCACGTTTGCCTTGCCTTAGGTCTCAAAGATATTCTCTTTTTAATGAGTTAGTTTATAGTTTTATATTTTACATTTATGTTTGTGATCCATGTTTACTTACTTTTTGTATAAGGTATAAGACTTTGGTTGAGTTTCGGTTTTTTGCCTGAGGATGTCTGCTTGTTCTACCACTCTTTGTTAGAAAGGCTACTTTTCCTCTGTTGGCTTACTTTCACTCTTTTGTCAAATTCTAGTTGGGCATATTTATATAAGTGATTTCTGGGTTCTCTGTTCTGTCCCACTGATCTCTATGTGCATTCCTCCATCAATATCACATAATTGTGGTTACTATAATTATATTATAAGTCTTGAAATAAGACAGCTGAATTTAATACCCTTCATTCTTTTTCAAAATTATTTTGGTATTCCAGTTCTTTGCCTTACCATTGCATTTAGAACAATCTTGTCCAGGGGCAACTGGGTGGCTCAGATTTTGGCTTGGGTCATGAGCTCAGGGTCCTGGGAATCCTCATCAGGCACACTGCTCAGAGGGAAGTCTGCTTCTCCTTCTCCCTCTGCCCCGCCCCCACTTGTGCTCTCTCTCTCTCCCTAAATAAATAAATAAATAATCTCTAAAAAAGAACAATCTTGTTCATACACAAAATTCTTGCTGTGAATGTTATAGTAATTGCATTAAACTTGTATATCAATCTGGAGAGAACTGACATTTTTACTTTGTTGATTTCCAACCTATGAACATGGTATGTATCTCCCTTTATTGATCTCTTCTGTGATTTTATGGAAAGTTTGTAGTTTTTTTAGCATAAAGTCCTAAACATATTATATTATACTTACACTGAAGTGTCTTAGGTCTAAAATAAATGGTATTATATCTCAAATTGTCATATCCATGTGTTCATTGCTATTATACACAGAAATGATTTTTGTATGTTTATTATATATCCTACAACCTTGTTGAACTCATGTATTAGTTCTAAGAAAGTTTTTTGTAGATTTCTTGAAATTGTCTGTGTCACTTTCAAATAGAGATAATTTTATTTCTTCTGTATGTCTTTTTTTTTTTTTTTGGTTTCCTTTTTTTTTAAATTAAATTTATTTATTTTCATCATAACAGTATTCATTATTTTTGCACCACACCCAGTGCTCCATGCAATCTGTGCCCTCTATAATACCCACCACCTGGTACCCCAACCTCCCACCCCCCAACCACTTCATTCCCCTCAGATTGTTTTTCAGAGTCCATAGTCTCTCATGGTTCACCTCCCCTTCCAATTTCCCCCAACTCCCTTCTCCTCTCCAACTCCCCATGTCCTCCATGATATTTGTTATGCTCCACAAGTAAGTGAAACCATATGATAATTGACTCTCTCTGCTTGACTTATTTCACTCAGCATAATCTTTTCCAGTCCCATCCATGTTGCTACAAAAGTTGGATATTCATCCTTTCTGATGGAGGCATAATACTCCATAGTGTATATGGACCACATTTTCCTTATCCATTCGTCTGTTGAAGGGCAGAAAGATTCCCTTATTTTTTTTTAATAAACATATATTTTTATCCCCAGGGGTACAGGTCTGTGAATCACCAGGTTTACACACTTCACTCTTCTGTATGTCTTTTATTTCCTTTTTTTGTCATGGATAGAACACCAAGACAATGTTAAATAAGATGCTTTGTTCCTGATTCATTCTTTGATGATTAAGTGTAATGTTAGATGTAGTTTTTTTTGTATTTTTTAAATCAAGTTGTAGACTCCAATATAGGCCCACTCAACAGTCAAAGACAACCTGACAAGAATAGAAGTCTAGAATCCTCATTTGACTTTTGTTGGCATGGGTTGAGGAAAAACCATGGTTTTGAGGGTTGGTTTTTATTTTGTTGTTTTGTTTGGTTTGGTTCAGTTTGGTTTTACTATAGTAGAGCAGTTTTATCTACACTTTTCTGTCTTGCTAGGCTACCTACTTCCTGGTTCTTCGGTTAGAAAGAGTAGGCTTTTGTCGAAGGCCTTTTTTTTTTTTTCCCCCTTTGTCTGTTATTATTTGTGTCTAGGTTGCAGGCTTCTTTAGCAACAAGTCTGGAATGTATAACACAAAAAGAAGATGCAGGGAACTCACTACTATGTTGTTCCTTCTCATCATAATGCCCAGTCTGCCACCTTTTCCTCATACTTGAGAATCTTCTTCTATTTGCGTTCTATATAGTGTTAGAATATGATTTAGAGGGAGTGATATGGAAAAATATATCTACTCCATCTTCCTTGAAGCAGAAGTTCTTGCTCAACTGATTGGACTCCATGTCCACCTTACAGAAAAAATGAAACAACTAGAAGATACCAAACAAGAATTCCCTTATCTTCTCAATTATAAACCTGTAAAATGATTTATATCTCCCTCCAAATTGCTCTTCCTTTTGTTTTTTCTTGTTATAACAGAGGAGACTTCCCACTTTGGAGCCAAAACCCAAACCTCCTACAGAACACAAGATTCCATCTGCTCCTGCCTCCCAGGAACATTAAAAAAAAGATTATTTTTCTTTTTCTCTTATACATGGATTCCTCCTGTTAACTAGATTTTTCTCTTAGATTTTAATTGTGTTCAAGCCCTTTCCATTAAATACAGGTAAAATCTTGATTGCACATTTCGTTTAGCTATTGCTCTGGCTCTTGAACTTCTGCTTCAGCCACCCTAACCTTTGAGTGACAAGTATGCTTCACAGTGCTTGTGCCCCAAGGCATTTTATTCTCCTCTATTCAACTCCTTATCTTTCTATATTCTTCAATTTCTGGCTCACTCATCATTTCCTGTTATATTATTGCAGTGTTTCATTTATTTGATAGCCACCTTATTTATGCCAATGCTATTCCATTGGATTTTAAGAATCATGAAGGGAGATAATGCATTTACTGCATGCCCTTATATTCCCTATGTATAGCATAATATCTCACAGAATCATTGAGAAACACAAAATGCATGATGCCCCTGAATTGTGCATTGTTGCAGGTGGAATTATTTACTTCATTTGCAGGGGGATTCAAATAAATACTTTGGAATGAATGAATGAATGAATGAGAGTAAATCAATGGGACTTGATATTGATTGCATATGTGTATAAGAGTATCTAATACAAAAAAGTAAAATGTCATTCTTAAGTTTTGACCTTGAGCAATTTTATCCATTTTAATGCCATTAACTAAAATAGAGATTACAGAAAACTATTTGAAGAGGAGGGGGAGGGGGAGGAGGTTGGGTTTAATTTTTGGCATACAATTTTTGCTATGTAAGTGAAGAGCTCTGTCTTAAATTGAGGTCTGGGCTTGGGAAATTGGTTTGGAATCATCAGCTTATACATGGTATTTTCAGATATATATGTAAATAAATCTATTCAGTGGAGGAGGGAGAACAGGTAAAATGAGAAGAAAAGAGGGTCAAAGATACGACCCTGAGTAGCCTACCTTAAGATTAAAAAATTGAATCATCATAGAAGTCACAAAAAGAGGAATTTTCGAAAGGAGGCTATGATAAGCACTATTAAAGTTATAAATTTTCATTAAGATGAGGAATGGAGTGGGGACTATGGACTATGGACTTAGTCTTTCCAGAAGGAGATGGCAGGGGACTCTGAAGTGAATGGAATGATTGATGGTAAACACAAGTCTGCAGTGGACACTCAGTGGCACGGCAGGGTCCAGGGAGCTCTTTGACAAAATGAGGTCCTACTGAAGACTAGGATATTTGAAATCTAGGGGACAGGTGGGCACATAAATAGAGAAGGCAAAGGGATTTTAGAGGAAAGTGGAAGGAGTTCATGCTTAATGATCTCAATTTTCTCAGTGGCACATACTACTTATTCATCAACTGAATGAGGTCAGGAACCTGGTGGGGTGTCTGAAGATAAAGACAAGGCTAAGTGTCACCCCTGTGGTGAATAGGAAAGGGATCCAACATGAGCAGGGTAAAGGATTTTTGAGTGAAACTGATAGCTTAACAATGGCTGAATTCATACATGTGTCATGGATTTTATCCAATAGCACTCTGTATCCCCAGGGTGACTAAGGGAAAAACAGGCAGTTGTATTAATTCAGGTCTGGACATCATTAGAGTATGTGCTGAGAAAGATTAAGGGATCAGAGGAGTGGAGGGATTTGGTAAACATGCAGTTGTAATGCCTGACATCATAACCAGGTTGATAGGGAAGAAAGTAAAGCTGGGCTGAGATTGGTGAATTGGGAAGATAAAGCAGGACATGGGACTGGAGTTCTCTGTGAGGCTTAAGTTAGAGCATTATTACTGAGACAGGTGAAGAGTGACTTTAGGTAGATGCTGTAATGTTAAATCAGAGATTACAGAAAAGAAGCAATGAGGAACCGATAAAAATATATACTGTGGTATTAGACGCACCTGGATATAAGTCCTATCTCTTAGTTATTAGCTGTGTGTATTTGGAACTCAGTTGTTTCATCTGTAGAAATAACATTAGTTCCTATGTCCAAAGCCTGCAGTGAGGATTGAATGTGATAATGCACGTGAAGTGTAGGATATGGGGAGCTTTGTAGGAGTAGGTAGATATCTCTCTTCTTACTATATGGTGATCATAATGTGACCTCAGAGTGTGGCCGTGAGTGAGTATTTGAAGATGTGCAGAGGTACAGGATTTGGGAGTGGAGAGGACTTGAGACCAGGGGTACCAGAAGGATGATTCACATGGGTAGATAACAGTATCCTTGCTTTGTCTCTTGGGTTGACATGAGTGTCATAGCTGTAGCCTAGAGATGGTCTTCATGTTTCCCCTATGCCACAAAAAAAAAAAAAAAAGGCAAAAAAAAAAAAAAAGCAAAAGCATCCCAAGGCTCAACCCAGCTGGGACCTCCTTGCAAATGAAGGTACACATGCTTGTACATGTGCCACTGAAGGTACAGCTTTGCTTGTTCATGTAGATCACAGTGCTTCATTTGCATAAAAGGATGCCCAGGTTTTAGTAATGAGACCTTTTTAATTGTTTGGTTTCTGCACATAAATTGGTTCTGAGTCAGCCAAATATGCTCATAATTAGGAGACAAACAGCAGAGGCCAGTGAGTAGCATTTTCTTTTGCTTATTTAAATAGTTGGCTAACTTGGAGTCAAGCCATATTGATTCTGAGAAAGCTTTATTTAATTAGTGCCCACATGTGCCTTCAGCACTCTGTAGTCAGTGAGGACCCAGGTATGTCTGAGAGTGACTCCAGGTACTTCTCAGGAGCATGGTCACCTTGTGTCCTGCATAGAAGATGAAGAGAGTCTGGCCCCTGCAAGATGTCACTTTTGTTACCTCTGCAGAAACCAACCAAATCAGCACCTGTGGGACATCTATAGTCCAGCTGACAACCCATTAAAGCCCACAGATCTTGGTGATGAGCATACCCTGAAAGACCTCGGGAAGATAAGTCCTGGTACCTAGCTTAAAAGAAGAAAGAAACCTAGCAGTTAGTAAGTGCCTACTGCTTACACGTATTCTTTTAAGTACATTACTAATAGCAAATTATTTAATCATTACCTTGTCCTACAGCAAGGAAAACTAGACTCAAAGAAGTAATTGCCTGGCCTTAGATCCCACAAAGTGGTGAAACTGGGAAATGAATCCAGGTGTTACAGAATCTAAGGCACATATGGTTAGTGGACTGCTAGTGTGGTTTTTTTCTTTTGTGTCTGTATATGTGTGTTTTTGTTTTTCAGGGCTTACTGAGCACTTCGAACAAATTATGTAAAGTATTATGTATTTATAAATTAAAAATAGAGCTTCCCTATAAATTGAAAGACTGCCTATGTGGGGAATATCCAGGGCCAAGGTGAGAGACTGGCATGTAAGAGCAGGCTATTCATTGTCCAAGAACCAAAAGCCTATTGGAAAAGTGAGGGTGAGACTCACTGGGGCTGATAGTTATTTACAAAGTCCCTAAGAAGGCCCCTGGCATGTTTCAAGAAAATCAAATTTCAAGGTCTGTCATTCTTGAATCTAACAGGAGATGGACACATTGGATGTATGGCATCCATCTTTCTCTTTGGCTTAAAGAACCTAAGAAAAATTGAGAAGACAGATGAAGACCAGAAAGACACAGGGATGGTATAAGGATGTAATGTTTGAAGGTACATGAGATTCTGGCAGAAGTATTTCATTGGGTTAATGGATAGAATCAATGAGATATCTCCTTAGCAGGGAAAAGAAACAAAACAGAAATGGCAATTAAGTCCAAGAGTAGGACTTGAGGGTATTCAGCCATCTAGTTTGCCTAGGACTGGCATGGTTTTGCATTGAAAACCCTACTTCTGGGAATCCCTCATTCTGGAATGAGTCAGAAATGAGCCATCAATGTAGATTTCATGAAAGGCTCAGGATAAAGGTAGGGAGAGATGACAGAGCAGCCAAGAGCTTGTCACTATAATGGATAATCTCTCTAAGCTTCAGCATCCTTAAATATAAAGTAGAGAGAAGGATTCCTTTCTTGTGTGGTTACTGTGAGGCCAAGGGTATAAAAAGGATTGGAAGAAAAGGGACAAGGGACTAAAATCACAGAACATTTGAAACCATGCTGACACTACATGGTCTCACTCAGTACTCCTTTGTACTATTATTATAATTTTCCTTGTTTTATAGGAGAAAAATAAGTTAAATGAATTAAGGTCTTAAGTAGCTTATCCCAAGTTCTATGACTGGGAAGTGGTAGGGTTACATTTGAGAGCCAGATAGTAGGGATAGGGAATTAGAGATAGCTGAAAGAATTTACTTGCCAGTAGGACTTGTGAAAAATCTAGAGTTGGTTACCCCACTACCCCAGTGAGGCCCTGCTACTGGGAAGAATGGCTGGGGATGATGCTACTCTCGTTTGAAGTGTTTAAGCTATAGGGTGCTGGATGGGTCTCAAAGGAGCTGAAGTTTTTGACCTGAAATTTTGTATTTCTTTTGAAGGAGAAATAATCACTTTTGGAATTTTTATTGTTGGCTATCCCAAGCAATAAGTCAGAGACAAAATGGAATAGGATCTCCTACAGTAATGCATATGGGTGTTTGTCAGGGATTATTTCTTCTTAACTTGAAAGAAGATAATCAGCTCAGAGAAGAGAAGATGTCTTTGGGTTTGAAATCTTTTTACAGAAGCTGGTTGGCAAGCATTTAACCAGGTGGAGATATATACACCTTAATCCACTGCAATCCAGAAGTCCACTCACTGGGAGTGTTTCCATTGGGAAATTAATCATTTCTAACTGAATTAACAAGGGAGGGACCTTCCCAGACCCAGCTCATGGGAACTTCAGATCTCCATGGGATATCCCTGGGTCATGGCTCTTGGAGCTTCATGGAGGCTTGGAGATGCCACCCTGCTTTGAGGAAGGAAATTCCAATCAGACTGGCCTTTACACATAGCACTCCAACGTTACTATAGGATGTCTCAGAAAGAACACATGGCCTGCAAATGTTGATCTTTGAAATGATAACCTTCTTTTTTTTTTTTAAAGATTTTATTTACTTATTTGACAGACACAGAGATTACAAGTAGGCAGAGAGGAAGGCAGAGAGGGGGGGGGGGAAGAAGCAGGCTTCTGGCTGAGCAGAGAGCCCAATGCGGGACTCGATCCCAGGACACTGGGATCATGACCTGAGCCAAAGGCAGCAGCTTAACCGACTGAGCCACCCAGGCGCCCCTGAAATGATAACCTTCTAATTTTTATTCATTAGCTTTTAATTTCTGTAGAGATGTTTCTTAGTGGGGAAAGAGTGACAGCTAATCAATAAAGAATTTGAAAATTATCCATTCACAAACCCCAATATAAAACTTACTGAAGCAAATACTGGCAAATGGATGCAAAATCCTGTGGGTAAAATATTCTTGTGGAAAAAAGAAACTCATGTAGTCACAAATATTACTGCCCAGTTATTTACCAATTATATAGATGTAGGTATATAATACAGTATAATATTACATATATGATAATAAAAGTACAAAGGACAATGAAAAATAAAGCTATACTATGTCTATTTTCTTATATTCATGGCAAAGTTGTATAATACTTTTATTTTTTATTTTTTTAAGACTTTATATATTTGATAGAGAGAGCACAAGTGGGGGAGCAACAGGCAGAGGGAGAGGGAGAAGCAGGCTTCCCCACTGAGCAAGAGCTTGATGTGGGGCTCAGTCCCAGGACCATAAGATCATGACCTGAGTTGAAGGCAGATGCTTAACTGACTGAGCCACATAGGTACCGCTAATGTTAACTTTTCCTGCTATAATTTATAGAACTACTAAATGTAATACAAAGATGTATAGCTGAAATTCTGACAGAAAAATTAAAACCAATCATTAAAAAAGGAAGAATACTTTTTTTTCTTCTGTACTCAAAGTTATTTAATTATTTTTTAAATTTTATTAATATATAAGGTATTATTTGCTTCAGGGGTAAATACCTCAATATCATTCTCAATGGAGAAAAAACAGAGAGCTTTTCCCCTAAGGTCAGTAACACTGCAGGGCTGTCCATTATCACTACTGCTATTCAACATAGTACTACAAGTCCTAGCCTCAGCAATCAGTCAATAAAAAGAAATAAAAGGCATCCTAATTGGCAAAGAAGTCAAACTCTCATTCTTTGCAGATGATATGATACTTTTTGTGGAAAACCCAAAAGATTCCACTCCAAAACTGCTAAAACTTAGGATATCCTCTTCAGGATATGAAATCAATGCACAGAAATCAGTTGCATTTCTATACACTAACAGCAAGACAGAAGAAAGAAATTAAGGAGGCTGCCTGGATATAGTATTCTTGGGTGCATATTTTTCTCATTTAGTACTTTGAATATATCATGCCAGTCCTTTCTAGCCTGCCAGGTCTCTGTGGATAGGTATGCTACCAATCTAATATTTCTACCATTGTATATTATAGGCCTCTTGTCCTGAGCTGCTTTCAGGATTTTCTCTTTGTCACTGAGACTTGTAAGTTTTACTCTTAGATGATAGGTTGTTGACCTATTTTTACTGATTGTGAGGGGGGTTCTCTATGACTCCTGGATTTTGATGTTTGTTCCCTTTGCCAAATTAGGGAAATTCTCTGCTATAATTTGCTCCTATATACCTTCTCCCCCCCCCCCTCTTTCTTCTTCTGCTGGGATCCCAATTATTCTAATATTGTTTCATCTTATGGTATCACTTATCTCTTGAATTCTCCTCTGTGGTCCAGTAGTTGTTTATCTCTCTCTTCCTCAGCTTCTTTATTCTCCATAATTTGGTCTTCTATGTCACTAATTCTCTCTTCCACCTCATTTATTCTAGCAGTAAGAGCCTCCATTTTTTATTGCACCTCATTAATAACTTTCCTGATTTCAACTTGGTTAGATTTTAGTTCCTAAATTTCTCCAGAAAGGAATATTATTTCTCCAGAAAGTGATTCTGTAGTATTTTCCATGCTTTTTTCAAGTCCAGCTAGCATCTTGGTAATCGTCATTCTGAACTCTACTTCTGACATTATACCAATGTCCATATTAGTTAAGTTCCTAACAGTTGGTACTGTCTCTTGTTCTTTTTTGTGAGGTGAGTTTTTCTGCCTTGTCACTATGCAGCTAAGGATAGATGAATGAGAGAACAAAATACTAAAAGGGTAGCAATGACCCCAGAAAAATATATGCTAATGAAATTGGAAGAGACCTGAGACCTAAAACGGGGGGAGGGGGGTTGAGGAGAAGAAAGGAGGTGGAAAAATATATATATATTTTCTATTTTTATTTTTATTTTATTTATTTATTTTTATTTATTTTTTTCCCCTCCTTTCTTCTCCCCAACCACCGCCCTCCCCCCTCACCCTGGTTTTAGGTCTCAGGTCTCTTCCAATTTCATTAGCATATATTATTCTGGGGTCATTGCTACCCTTTTAGTATTTTGTTCTCTCATATATTTTACATGTATGTATATATATATATATATATACACATATGTATATATATTTAGACTGGTGAATAGAACAGAGCCACACACTTGGATTTGGGTGTATTTTAAAGAATTAAAACACACACACACACACACACACATACACACACACAAAATAAGGGTAAATGATGAAGCAATGGAGTATGACTGTAAAGATGAAAATTAAAATGATTCTTAAAAAGAAATTAATAAGATAAGAAGTTGGTTGAGGGGGTGCCTGGGTGGCTCAGTGGGTTAAAGCCTCTGCCTTCAGCTCAGGTGATGGTCTTAGGGTCCTAGGATCGAGCCCAGGCTCTGCTCGGCAGGGAGCCTGCTTCCTCCTCTCTCTCTGCCTGCTTCTCTGCCTACTTGTGATCTCCATCTGTCAAATAAATAAAGAAAATCTTAAAAAAAAAAAAAGAAGTTGGTTGAAAAAAGAAAAAAAAAAGAGAAAAGAATGTGATCAGGCTGGAGACTAGAACAATGCCATGTGCTAGATTTATTGTATATTTTGATCTGTTAGAAGAAACTGTATCCCAAAATTCTAAAGAAAGAAAAACCTATATGTATACAAAAAATACGGTTAAATACAATGAAGGGATAGAATATGCCTATAGCAATGAAAATTTTAAAAGATTTTTTTAAAAAGCCATTTATAAGATAAAATAGTTCAAAAGGGTTAAAATAGGAAAGAGGAAAAATTAAAGAAAATAGAATAAGAAAAAAATAAAATTAAAAAAAATTAACTGTAAAAGATTAAAGAATCATGGGGGGAAAAAGCCATGAATTCTATATACCGCATTTCCTTAACTCTGGAGTTCTGTAGTTCTCATTGATCAGAGAACTTGGTCTTGGCTGGCTGTTCTTGCTGATCCGGTAGATGGGCCTGCTGCTGTGATTCTCAAATGTCTTTGCCCGAGGCAGAATTACACCCCCCTTGCCAGGGACCAGGCTAAGTACTCTGCTCAGGTTCACTCTTGGAGCTTTTGTTCCCTGAATGCTTTCAGAAAGTGGCGGCCTCCCAATTTCCTGCCCAGAGGAGCCTCAGTGCACCCTCAGAGAAAAGCAGTCAGTCCCTCCTGTCTCTCTGGTCTCTGGCTGAGTTCCATGCTCACCCAGCCTGTAACCAAAGGCTGGTGCATGGCCCTGTTTGGAGTCTCCAAACCCAGCCGATTCTTGTAGTGTGGTCCTGTGCAGGGAAAGAAGGTGAGTCTCCCTGGATCTGCCACTTGTAGGATCCCTGATCAAGGAGCAGTGGCCTGACTGTGCCTTGGATCATGATTTAAGGTAACACTGAGCTGAGAGCCCCCTTCTCAGCTCCATCTCTGCAGCTGGCTTCCCTGCTCTGATACCTGGGTGCTCTGCCACACTCAGACACTTCCAGTCTTTTTGTGACCCTGCGGGTCCTGAGACCACACTGTCCCTGCAAGGGCTCCACGGGCCCCCCTCCCCTGCTTAGCTAACTCTGGAGCGATGTCCCTCAGTGAAGCTGACTTCTAAAGATTCCTGTTTTGTGCTCCGCTGCTGTACCACTTGCTGGGAGCCCCCCCCCCCCCCCGCGTGGTCTTGTCCCATATATCGCCTCAAATTCACTTCTCCATTCTATGCGTCCTACCTTCCAGTAAGTCGTCACTTTTCTGTTCTTAGAATTGCTGCTCTTCTTCTCTTCAATCTCCTTTTGAGTTTGTAGGCATTTAGAATGGTTTGATAACTATCTAGCTGAACTCCTGGACCCTGAGGATATTTAGGTCTCTTAGTGCTCTGCTATCTTGCTCCTCCTCTGAAGAAACACTTTAATTAAAAGGCACAGCCTATCAGGTTAGGCTATTTAAAAATGACAACAAAGTTTAGCTATATACTGTCTATAAAAGATGAAATTTAAATATACTTAGATAGTTGAGTAAAAATTGATAAAAAAATAATACCATGAAACCAATAACTGATAAAATTATAGTGGCAATATTCATCATAGACCAAATAGGCTTCAAATTATGGGAATTTGTTATGGAGAAGAGTATTTCATAAAAGTGAAAGAATTGCAAGTTGGTGCAGCTGCTTTGGAAAACAGTGTGAAGTTTCCTCAAAAAGTTAAAAAAGGAGCTACCATGTGACCCAGCAATTTCACTTGTGGGTATTTACCCCAAAGATACAGGTGTCGTGAAAAGAAGGGCCATATGCATACCATTGTTTATAGTAGCAATGTCCATGATAGCCAAACTGTGGAAGGAGCCAAGATGCCCTTTAACAGATGAATGGATAAAGAAGATGTGGTCCATATAGACAATGGAATATTAGCCATCAGAAAGGATGAATCCCCATGATTTGCACTGACATGGTTGGAACTGGAAGAGATTATGCTAAGTGAAATATGTTAAACAGAGAAAGACAATTATCATATGTTTCACTTTTATGTGGAACATTAGGAATAGCATGGAGGACATTAGGAGAAGGAAGCGAAAAATGAAAGGAGGGAAATCAGAGAGGGAGACAAACCATGAAAGACCATGGTCTGTGAGAAAAAACAGGGTATAAGAGGGGAGGAGGGTAGGGGGATGGGTGAGCCTGGTAATGGGTATTAAGGAGAGCATGTATTGCATGGAGCACTGGGTGTTATGCACAAACAATGAATCATGGAACCTACATCAAAAACTAATGATGTACTATATGGTGACTAATGTAACATAATAAAATAAAATAAATAGAAAGTATCAACTCATTAGAAATAGTCATCAATCATAAATTAATAGTAATAAATAACACTATTAAAATAATAAGAGCAGAAAGCAACGAGAGTGAACAGAACAACAAATCAAAAAAATCAACAAAGGAGAAAATTGTCTTTAAAAAAATTTTCATGAATGGACACTTCAATGGTTCAAGAATGTTGAATTCTTTCATTTCCAGTGGGGTTGTGCTCTCAGGGTTGTGGGATTGACTCCAAGTCTGGCTCTGTGCTCAGGGAGGAGTCTGCTGCTCTCTTAGTAAATTTCAATAATTGATACAGTATTACCAATATAATTCCCAAGTTCTACATTAGATCCTCAGACCTTACTCACTTTGTAATTGAAGGTTTGTCCCCTTTGACCAACATCTCCTTATTTCCTCCATCTCCAACTTAGTCCTGGTAATCACTTTTCTATTCACTGTTTCTATGAGTTCAGTTTTTTTTTTTAAGATTCCACATATAAGTTATAACATGCAGAGTTGGCATGGAATCAATAGAATACAGAAAGAAAAATCTTTTCAAAAATTGGCGTGAGAACACCATTGAGAGAAATATCCATAAAGGAGAAGCAAATTAACATCAGCTTTTACTTTATGAAACTTACTTCAAGAAGGATCAAGGATCTACATGTTAAAGTTAATTATAAAAAGCATTTAGTGGAAAAGAGAATATCTTTGCATTATGGATGTATACACACATTTCTTAGAAAGGGCACAGATAACAAAATCCATAAAAGGAAATGGCATGGATAAATCATACTTCATCAGAATTCTGCTGATAGAAAGACATTCTTAATAAAATGTAGAGGCAATCCAAAGATAGAAAATATTTTATTTATATTTATAGTACAGAGCTGACAAAAGACTTGCATCCAGTATACATAAAGAACGGTAACAACTTAATGAAAAAGTCAAATAATTAAATGAAAAGATCAAAAAATGATAGCAGAATGATTAGTTACCGTGTGTAAGAGTGTTGCACATCATTGTTCTCTCCCTTCCCTCCCTCTGAGACTCCTTTTTTGCTTTTTTTTTTTTTTTAAAGATTTTATTTATTTGATGGAGAGAGAGAGAGAGAGAGAGACCACGAGAGAGAGAACATAAGCAGAGGGAGTGGAAGAGGGAAAAAGCAGGCTCCACACAGAGCAGGGAGGCTGATGCTGGGCTCAATCCCAGGACCCTGGGATTATGACCTGAGACAAGTGCAGGTGCTTAATGACTGAGTCACCCAGGTACCCTTCCTCTATTGCTTAGATGAAGCAAAGCTGCAGTGCCCAGAACTCCTCTTTGGAGAGGCCCATGGAAGGAACTGAAGTCCTCAGTCCAACAACACAATGAGAACTGAATTTTGCTCACAACCAAATGAGTGAGCTTGAATCCCATCCTTTCCCAGTAACATCTACAGATGACTAAGGCTGAAAATACACTTACATTTGCTGGCACTCCAGAGAGATTCTGAGGCAGTGGACCCAGCTTAGCAGTGCCAAGATTGTCAACCCACAAAAATTATGAGATAATATATGTTTGTTGCTTTGAGTTACTAAGTTTTGTGGTAATTTACAATACAACAATAGATACCTAATGCAGTGACTTTGTAAGAAAATCAACTAATTTATTGGCTCCATTTCCTGTCTCTCTGTTGACCTATTTGTCTGTCTTTACCCCAAGAATACAATCCCGTGATTTTTACACTCTTCAAACTTGGCATTGCAAGTCCTCTAATTTTTTTATTCTTTCTCAAAATTGTTTTAGCTATTCTGGGCCCACATTGATTTTAGAATAATACTACCAATTTCTGAAATAAGTAAGTAAATAAATAATAAAAGTCTGAAGTGATTTTGACCGAGATTGCATTGAATTTAGGTCATCTGGAAAGAGTTGACATCTCAACCACATTGAGTTTTCTAAACTATGAATATGATAGATACCCTTCTCTATATATAATTTTTTGTCTTTAATTTTTTTCCTGCAATGTTCTCTAGTCCTTAGTGTTTTATTTTTTTAAGATTTTATTTATTTGACACAGAGTGAGTGAGCAAGAGAGAGAGAGACAGAGCAAGCACAAGCAGAGGGAACGGCAGGCAGGAGAGAAGCAGGCTCCCTGCTGAGCAAGGAGCCTGATGTGGGGCTTGATTCCAGGACCCCAGGATCATGACCCAAACCAAAGGCAGCTGCTTAACTGACTGAGCCACCCAGATGCCCTTCCGTAGTCTTTAGTATAGGAAATATATTTATTACATGTTATATTCTATAGGAAATTCATGTATTTTAATTTTTCCTATGTATGTTTGATATTTTTGGTGGCACTATTATTTTATAAATTTTATTTGTCCATTGTTATTTGCTAGAATTAGAATTAATTGTATATTCACATTGCCTTTTGGGACCATGCTAAATTTAATTTTTACTTGTGGTACTTTTTAAAAAAATTTTTTTATAACATATATTTTTTTATAAACATATATTTTTATCCCCAGGGGTACAGGTCTGTGAATCACCAGGTTTACACACTTCACAGCACTCACCAAAGCACATACCCTCCCCAATGTCCATAATCCCACCCCCTTCTCCCAATCCCCCTCCCCCCAGCAACCCTCACTTTGTTTTGTGAGATTAAGAGTCACTTATGGTTTGTCTCCCTCCCAATTCCATCTTGTTTCATTGATTCTTCTCCTACCCACTTAAGCCCCCATGTTGCATCACCACTTCCTCATATTAGGGAGATCATATGATAGTTCTCTTTCTCTGCTTGACTTATTTCGCTAAGCATGATACGATCTAGTTCCATCCATGTTGTCGCAAATGACAATATTTCATTTCTTTTGATGGCTGCATAGTATTCCATTGTGTATATATACCACATCTTCTTGATCCATTCATCTGTTGATGGACATCTAGGTTCTTTCCATAGTTTGGCTATTGTGGACATTGCTGCTATAAACATTCGGGTGCACGTGCCCCTTTGGATCACTACATTTGTATCTTTAGGATAAATGCCCAGTAGTGCAATAGCTGGGTCATAGGGCAGTTCTATTTTCAACATTTTGAGGAACCTCCATGCTGTTTTCCAGAGTTGCTGCACCAGCTTGCATTCCCACCAACAGTGTAGGAGGGTTCCCCTTTCTCCGCATCCTCGCCAGCATCTGTCATTTCCTGACTTGTTGATTTTAGCCATTCTGACTGGTGTGAGGTGATATCTCATTGTGGTTTTGATTTGTATTTCCCTGATGCCGAGTGATATGGAGCACTTTTTCATGTGTCTGTTGGCCATCTGGATGTCTTCTTTGCAGAAATGTCTGTTCATGTCCTCTGCCCATTTCTTAATTGGATTATTTGTTCTTTGGGTGTTGAGTTTGCTAAGTTCTTTATAGATTCTGGACACAAGTCCTTTATCTGATATGTCGTTTGCAAATATCTTCTCCCATTCTGTCAGTTGTCTTTTGATTTTGTTAACTGTTTCCTTTGCTGTGCAAAAGCTTTTGATCTTGATGAAATCCCAATACTTCATTTTTGCCCTTGCTTCCCTTGCCTTTGGCGTTGTTCCTAGGAAGATGTTGCTGCGGCAGAGGTCGAAGAGTTTGCTGCCTGTGTTCTCCTCAAGGATTTTAATGGATACCTTTCTCACATTGAGTTCCTTCATCCATTTTGAGTCTATTTTCATGTGTGGTGTAAGGACATGGTCCAATTTCATTTTTCTGCATGTGGCTGTCCAATTTGCCCAGCACCATTTATTGAAGAGGCTGTCTTTTTTCCATTGGACAGTCTTTCCTGCTTTATCGAAGATTAGTTGACTGTAGAATTGAGGGTCTATTTCTGGGCTCTCTATTCTGTTCCATTGATCTATGTGTCTGTTTTTGTGCCAGTACCATGCTGTCTTGATGATGACAGCTTTGTAATAGAGCTCGAAATCCGGAATTGTAATGCCACCAACGTTGGCTTTCTTTTTCAATATCCCTTTAGCTATTCGATGTCTTTTCTGGTTCCATATAAATTTTAGAATTATTTGTTCCATTTCTTTGAAAAAGATGGATGGTACTTTGATAGGAATTGCATTAAATGTGTAGATTGCTTTAGGTAGCATAGACATTTTCACCATATTTATTCTTCCAATCCAGGAGCATGGAACATTTTTCCATTTCTCTGTGTCTTCCTCATGAGTACTTTATAGTTTTCTGAGTATAGATTCTGTGTCTCTTTGGTTAGGTTTATTCCTAGGTATCTTATGGTTTTGGGTGCAATTGTAAATGGGATGGACTCCTTAATTTCTCTTTCTTCTGTCTTGTTGTTGGTGTAGAGAAATGCAACTGATTTCTGTGCATTGATTTTATATCCTGACACTTTACTGAATTCCTGTATAAGTTCTAGCAGTTTTGGAGTGGAGTCTTTTGGGTTTTCCACATATAGTATCATATCATCTGCGAAGAGTGATAATTTGACTTCTTCTTTGCCGATTTGGATGCCTTTAATTTCCTTTTGTTGTCTGATTGCTGAGGCTAGGACCTCTAGTACTATGTTGAATAGCAGTGGTGATAATGGACATCCCTGCCGTGTTCCTGACCTTAGCAGAAAAGCTTTCAGTTTTTCTCCATTGAGAATGATATTTGCGGTGGGTTTTTCATAGATGGCTTTGATGATATTGAGGTATGTGCCCTCTATCCCTACACTTTGAAGAGTTTTGATCAGGAAGGGATGTTGTACTTTGTCAAATGCTTTTTCAGCATCTATTGAGAGTATCATATGGTTTTGTTCTTTCTTTTATTGATGTGTTGTATCACATTGACTGATTTGCAGATGCTGAACCAACCTTGCAGCCCTGGAATAAATCCCACTTGGTCGTGGTGAATAATTCTTTTAATGTACTGTTGAATCCTATTGGCTAGTATTTTGTTGAGTATTTTCGCATCTGTGTTCATCAAGGATATTGGTCTATAGCTCTCTTTTTTGATGGGATCCTTGTCTGGTTTTGGGATCAAGGTGATGCTGGCCTCATAAAATGAGTTTGGAAGTTTTCCTTCCATTTCTATTTTTTGGAACAGTTTCAGGAGAATAGGGATTAGTTCTTCTTTAAGTGTTTGGTAGAATTCCCCAGGGAAGCTGTCTGGCCCTGGGCTTTTGTTTGTTTGGAGATTTTTAATGACTGTTTCAATCTCCTTACTGGTTATGGGTCTGTTCAGGCTTTCTATTTCTTCCTGGTTCAGTTGTGGTAGTTTATATGTTTCTAGGAATGCATCCATTTCTTCCAGATTGTCAAATTTGTTGGCGTAGAGTTGCTCATAGTATGTTCTTATAATAGTTTGTATTTCTTTGATGTTAGCTGTGATCTCTCCTCTTTCATTCATGATTTTATTTATTTGGGTCCTTTCTCTTTTCTTTTTGATAAGTCGGGCCAGGGGTTTATCAATTTTATTAATTCTTTCAAAGAACCAGCTCCTAGTTTCGTTGATTTGTTTTATTGTTTTTTTGGTTTCTATTTCATTGCTTTCTGCTCTGATCTTTATGATTTCTCTTCTCCTGCTGGGCTTAGGGTTTCTTTCTTGTTCTTTCTCCAGCTTCTTTAGGTGTAGGGTTAGGTTGTGTACCTGAGACCTTTCTTGTTTCTTGAGAAAGGCTTGTACTGCTATATATTTTCCTCTCAGGACTGCCTTTGTTGTGTCCCACAGATTTTGAACTGTTGTATTTTCATTATCATTTGTTTCCATGATTTTTTTCAATTCTTCTTTAATTTCCCGGTTGACCCATTCATTCTTTAGAAGGATGCTGTTTAGTCTCCATGTATTTGGGTTCTTTCCAAACTTCCGTTTGTGGTTGAGTTCTAGCTTTAGAGCATTGTGGTCTGAAAATATGCAGGGAATGATCCCAATCTTTTTTTTTTTTTTTAAAGATTTTATTTATTTATTTGACAGAGAGAGATCACAAGTAGGCAGAGAGGCAGGCAGAGAGAGAGAGGAGGAAGCAGGCTCCCCGCTGAGCAGAGAGCCCGATGCGGGACTCGATCCCAGGACCCTGAGATCATGACCTGAGCAGAAGGCAGCGGCTTAACCCACTGAGCCACCCAGGCGCCCCGATCCCAATCTTTTGATACCGGTTGAGTCCTGATTTAGAACCGAGGATGTGATCTATTCTGGAGAATGTTCCATGTGCACTAGAGAAGAATGTGTATTCTGTTGCTTTGGGATAAAAAGTTCTGAATATATCTGTGATGTCCATCTGGTCCAGTGTGTCGTTTAAGGCCTTTATTTCCTTGCTGATCTTTTGCTTGGATGATCTGTCCATTTCAGTGAAGGCAGCGTTAAAGTCCCCTACTATTATTGTATTATTATTTATGTGTTTCTTTGATTTTGTTATTAATTGGTTTATATAGTTGGCTGCTCCCACGTTGGGGGCATAGATATTTAAAATTGTTAGATCTTCTTGTTGGGCAGACCCTTTGAGTATGATATAGTGTCCTTCCTCATCTCTTATTATAGTCTTTGGCTTAAAATCTAATTGATCTGATATAAGGATTGCCACTCCTGCTTTCTTCTGATGTCCATTAGCATGGTAAATTCTTTTCCACCCCCTCACTTTAAATCTGGAGGTGTCTTCGGGCTTAAAATGAGTTTCTTGGAGGCAACATATAGATGGGTTTTGTTTTTTTATCCATTCTGATACCCTGTGTCTTTTGACAGGGGCATTTAGCCCATTACCATTCAGGGTAACTATTGAGAGATATGAATTTAGTGCCATTGTATTGCCTGTAAGGTGACTGTTACTGTATATGGTCTCTGTTCCTTTCTGATCTACCACTTGTAGGCTCTCTCTTTGCTTAGAGGACCCCTTTCAATATTTCCTGTAGAGCTGGTTTGGTATTTGCAAATTCTTTCAGTTGTTGTTTGTCCTGGAAGCTTTTAATCTCTCCTTCTATTTTCAATGATAGCCTAGCTGGATATAGTATTGTTGGCTGCATGTTTTTCTTGTTTAGTGCTCTGAAAATATCATGCCAGCTCTTTCTGGCCTGCCAGGTCTCTGTGGATAAGTCAGCTGCCAATCTAATATTTTTACCATTGTATGTTACAGAATTCTTTTCCCTGGCTGCTTTCAGGATTTTCTCTTTGTCACTGAGACTTGTAAATTTTACTATTAGGTGACAGGGTGTGGGCCTATTCTTATTGATTTTGAGGGGCGTTCTCTGAACCTCCTGAATTTTGATGCTCGTTCCCTTTGCCATATTGGGGAAATTCTCCCCAATAATTCTCTCCAGTATACCTTCTGGTCCCCTCTCTCTTTCTTCTTCTTCTGGAATCCCAATTATTCTAATGTTGTTTCGTCTTATGGTGTCACTTATCTCTCGAATTCTCCCCTCGTGGTCCAGTAGCTGTTTGTCCCTCTTTTGCTCAGCTTCTTTATTCTCTGTCATTTGGTCTTCTATATCACTAATTCTTTCTTCTGCCTCATTTATCCTAGCAGTGAGAGCCTCCATTTTTGATTGCACCTCATTAATAGCTTTTTTGATTTCAACTTGGTTAGGTTTTAGTTCTTTTATTTCTCCAGAAAGGGCTTTTATATCTCCCGAGAGGGTTTCTCTAATATCTTCCATGCCTTTTTCGAGCCCGGCTAGAACTTTGAGAATTGTCATTCTGAACTCTTGATCTGACATATTACCAATGTCTGTATTGATTAAGTCCCTAGCCTTCGGTACTGCCTCTTGTTCTTTTTTTTGTGGTGAATTTTCCGTCTTGTCATTTTATCCAGATAAGAGTATATGAAGGAGCAAGTAAAATACTTAAAGGGTGGCAACAACCCCAGGAAAATATGCTTTAACCAGATCAGAAGAGATTCCAAATCATGAGGGGGGATAAAGGGAATAAAAAGAGGTTCACAAAGGGAGAACGAAAAAAAAAAAGAAAAAAAGAAAAAGAAAAGAAAAGAAAAGAATTTTAAAAAAAGAAAACGAATAAAGAAAAATATAAAATAGAAAAATATATATATTAGATAAACTAGTTAAAAAACGTTAAAAAAGAAAAGGGAAAAAGTTAAAAAAAAATTTTACCAGAAGGCGAGAAAAAAACCAAAAAATGAAAAAGAAAAAAATTAAATTATCTGCAAGACTAAAAAAAAATCTCAGTCAGAAAGCCATGAGTTCCATGCTTTGCTTTCTCCTCCTCTGGATTTCTGCTGCTCTCCTTGGTATTGAAACCGCACTCCTTGGTAGGTGAACTTGGTCTCAGCTGGATTTCTTGTTGATCTTCTGGGGAAGGGGCCTGTTGTAGTGATTCTCAAGTGTCTTTGCCCCAGGTGGAATTGCACCGTCCTTACCAGGGGCCGGGGTGAGTAAACTGCTCAGGTTTGCTTTCAGGAGCTTTTGTTCCCTGAGCGCTTTCCGTAGAGTTCCGGAGGACGGGAATACAAATGGCGGCCACCTGGTCTCCGGCCCGGAGGAGCGGAGAGCCCGGGGCTCCACTCCTCAGTGCGCCCTCAGAGAACAGCGCCCAGTTACTCCCGTCTGCCTGACCTCCGGCCGCGCTCCGAGCTCACCGAGCCTGCGACCGGTTCAAGGTCACCCCGAGCTGCGAGCTTACTGTCGGCTCTGTCTCTGTAGCCGGCTTTCCCGTTCCAATACCTGCAAGCTCTGCGACACTCAGACATCCCCAATTCTTCTGTGACCCTGCGGGACCTGAGGCCACGCTGACCCCGCGTGGGCTTCGCCCCGGTTTAGCCTATGGAGCGATGTCCCTCAGCGGAACAGACTTTTAAAAGTCCTGATTTTGTGCTCCGTTGCTCCGCCGCTTGCCGGGAGCCGGCCCCTCCCCCTAGGGTCTATCTTCCCGTCGTTTTGGATTCACGTCTCCGCCAGTCCTACCTTTCAGAAAGTGGTTGTTTTTCTGTTTCCAGAATTGCTGTTCTTCTTCTCTTCGATCTGCCGATGGATTTGCAGGTATTTGCAATTTTTAGATAAGCTATCTAGCTGATCTCCTGGTAGCTGAAGTAGTCTCAGCCTGCTACTTCTCCGCCATCTTGACTCCTCCCCACTTGTGGTACTTTTTTAGTATATTCCATAGAGAATGTGTAAATCATTTTCTGCAAACAAATCAACAATTTTACCTCTTCTTTTCCAATCGTTTTCCTTTTCCTCTTCCTCTCAGCACCTCGCCCCACCCTTTATTTTCACTAGATTGGACTTCCAGTAAAATGTTAAATACAAATTAGGACAGCATATATTTTTGCCTTTTTCCTGATCTTTGTGGATAATCATTCAATATTTTACAATTAAGCATGATGATAGCTACAGTGAGTTTTTGTTGTTGTTGTTGTTGTTTTTGTTGCATAATTGTGCTTTATCAGAATGTGGAATTTCTCATCTGTTCTTGGCTTCTTAGGAGTTATTATCATGAGGAGGTGGTAAATTTAATCAAATGCTTTTCTGCATTTACTGAAATAATCATTTTTTCCCCTCTTCATTCTATTAATGTGAATTGTGTTGCTTGATTTTCAAATGTTAAAACAACCTTGCACTCCTGAGATAAATTGCACTTGATGATTTATTATCCTTTTTAAAGACTGCTGAAAAGATTTACTAATATTTTATTAAGTATTTTATGTCCATGTTCATGAACGATATTGATCTGCAATTGTTTTTCTTTTAATGTCTTTGTTGGGTATTGGTATCCATATTATGTCAGTTTTATAAAATGTATAAGGAATTGCCCTTTGCATTTTGAAAAATTTTATGTTGAATTTGCATTTTCTCTCACAATGTTTCATTGAATTGTTGTGAAGTCATCTGGGGCTGGATTGTTTTTTGGGGAAAGATTTTTTATTATTACAAAGTTATAAATTATTAAATTGAAAAAAAATTTATAATAGATATTGAAATTTTTAGATTTCTAGATTTTCTATTTTTATTTATTTTTAACCTTGGTCAGTTTTCCTTTCCAGAGGTTTGTACCATACCATAAACTATGGTAAAGAATTTATTGTCATAAAGTCTCTTAACACTAGTCCTTTATTATCTTCTTAATTTTTATAGACCTACAATGATATCACTTATTTTACCCCTCATGTTGGGAGTTTGGGTTTTCTCTCTTTATCTTAACCATTCTTGCTAGATTTTTGACTAATTTTATTACTATTTTCAAAGCACTGAGTTTTCAATTTTTATATTTATCATTTTTCTATTTTAGTGGCTTCCAGTATTTATTTTTTTCCTTCTACTTACTTTTGGTAGAATTTGCTTTTTTTCTAGCTTCTTAAAGTGAAGCTAAAGTAATTGGTTTCAACCCTTTTTTGTCTACTGTAGTCATTTAAAGCGATTTCATTTTTTTTAAGCACCTCTTTAGCTATAACCTACACATTTAGGAATGTCATATTTTCATTATCACTCAGTTTGAAATACTTTTCAATTTTCTTTTGATAACTTGTTTGACTCATGAGTTATTTAAAGTGGTATTACTAAATTGCCATATAATTGGGGATTTCCTGGATCTCTGAATGCTGTTTATTTCTAACTTAAAATCCCTTTGGCTAGAGGATACGTTCTGTGTGATTCCATCCTTTTATATTGATTGAAACTTATTTAATGACCTAGAATATTGGTCTACCTTGGTGACTGACTGTCCCATATACAACTGAAAATAAGAGATATCTGCAGTTTTGAGGTGAGATGTTCTATAAATGTCAATTAGGTCAAGTTTCATGATAACATTTTTCACATCTTGTCTTTTACTGACTTTTGTATACTTACTCTATCAATTACTCATAAAGGAGTCTTAAAATACCCAGCTGTAGTTTCTCTTAGCACTCTGCTCTGCCCTTAGCTTTTCATCTGATAACCTGGCTGATCTTGATCATTTAATTTCACTCTGTTCCCCTCCCACCCACCTCTGCTCTTGGAGGGTATTTGTCTCACAGCAGGGGGAAGGGCCCATGTACCTCACTGCAGTATCTCCCAGCACTTGTCCTGCATCCAACCTTTCGCATCCTATCCTTGAGCCTTCAGTGAAGATCAGTTTCAGAGAGTTGGTGGGTGGGATGGTGGATAAGGTGGATCAGAACTTCAAATTACCATGCAAGTCCACTCACCACCATAGCAAGTATGTCAAAAATTTTTGTATATTCTGGGGAGTCTGAGTGTCTCAGTCAGTTGAGTGTTTGACTCTTGGTTTCAGCTCAAGTCTTGATCTCAGTGTTTTGAGTGCAAACCCCACATGGGTTTGGTGTCCAGCAGGGGTCTGCTTGAGATTCTCTTTCTCTCTCTCTGCCTCTTCCCCTACCCCTCCCTCTTTCTCTCTCTCAGATAAATAAATCTTTAGAAGTTCCTGTAGTTCTCCTAAACCTCCTCTATGATAGAATATTTTCCCCTTTACAACTCTCCATGAGCCATCAGTTTCATTTATCCTATAATGTATTTATCCTTTCCTGGAATTTAGTACATTTGCATTCTCAAGTTTCTGATTTTTTTTTAACTTTAATTTTGTTGCATAACCAGCTTGTTTCAGTTGGTAGTATAGAAACAATGGATTTGTGCAACTTCCTAAATACTAACAGAAGGAGAAAGTCTATTTCAGTTCATTTTTCATTTTAGGTATTACTTTTTAAAGTCTATTTTTGAATATGTAAAACATTTACTTGGTTCAAAATTAGAAGTATGTAAAAAGTATAATGTGAGAATTTTTATTTTAATTCTTCTCTCCTTTTAAAAATAATGTCTGTGTTTTGCTTCTCTTTTTTAGTATTTCTATTTTTCAGTATAAATGTGTGTGTCTGTACGTGTGATATGCAGATAGATAATGTAGGTAGATTAATTTCACATCCATTCTTACATAAAAGTAGCATTCTAAAAATTGTTTTTTACTTTGTTGTATAATAAACAACAACAAAAATTAAAGTTGATTATAAAATAGAAAAGTAAAATAATGGTAAGAATAGAGACTAGTGAATAATAATAAATGAACATATTTGTGTAATCAGTATAATTGCCAAGAAATAAAGTATTAATTGAAGCCCATAACTCTCCCGCATGTCCCCTCTAAATTATTATACTCTTCTTTGCCACAAATATATCAAACATCCAGGCATTTACCATCACTAATTAGTCCTTCCAGCTTTGAAATTTTATAGGTGAAAGTGTACAGACTTTCTTTTGTGTCTGACTTATTTTTTCAACAGTGTATTTGTAAGAGCCAACAGTGGTTTTATGAAAAGCCTTAGTTCATTCATTTTTATAGCTTCATGCTATTCCAATGTATGAATATCATGAAATTTTGCTTCTTTATTCTTCATTGATGTTTGCTATTGAAAACTGCATTTAAAATTACACACCATCTGAAAAAAATCATAGCTTTAATTCTTACTTTCTGGTCCCTATACATTTCCTTTCTTTTTCTTGCCTCACAATGTCAAATAAAAGTAATAAGAGCAAACACATTAGTTGCTAAATGTCGAACGGTTTTTTTTTTTTTTTTTTTTTTAAAGATTGAGTTAAACATTTATATTCTGGGTTTACTAGCAGTTGTTAATTTGTGTCATCAGTAGAGGTTGAATTTTATCCCATGATACCTGGGTATCTTTTGAGATATTTTTATCTCTTGTTCTCTTAATGAGTCATATTACATTGATTTTTGAATGTTAAACCAACTCTGCAGCCCTGAGATAAACTTAAATTGGAAATAAAATATTGCAATTTTTATATATTGCTGTATGTTTTTGCAAATATTAACTTTTAAAATTATCATTTATATTTATAAGTAGAATGGGCCAGTACTTTTACTTTCTTATAGTGCCTTCATTGCATCTTAAAACCAATTTAATTCTGTTTTTCTAAAATAAGATGGTGAGTGCTCTGTCTTGTCTCATCCTCTGAGATGATCTCTATAAGCTTGGTGTTATTTCAGCATTACAAGTTTAGCAGGTTGTCCTGTGAATTCTTGTGGGGCTGCCCTTTCATTTGTGAAGAGTTATTATTATTATTATCATTATTTTAAGGATACAATTTCCTTGGGAGAGCTCAGTTGGTTACCCATCTGCCTTCGGCTCAGGTCATGATCCCAGGGTTCTGGGATTGAGTCCCATATCAGGCTCCTTGCTCAGCAGCAAGCCTGGTTCTACCCCTGGCTTTCCTCCTGGCTTATGCTCTCGCTCACTCTCTCTGTCTCAAATAAATAAATAAAAAGTCTTTAAAAAAAAAGGTTACAATTTTCTTAATAAAGAAAGGACCATTTATGTTATTTCCCTGTTCCTATGTCAATTTTAGTAAGTTATGATTTTTCTTTTTTTTGTTATGATTTTTCTAAGAATATGTTCAATTCATCTAAATTATGAACTTCATTATCAAAAAGTTGATCATAATACCTTCATTTTTTAAAAATTTTGTGGTCATTACTTATTTTTTTTAAAAGATTTTATTTATTTATTTGACAGAGATCGCAAGTAGGCAGAGAGGCAGGCAGAGAGAGAGAGGGGAAAGCAGGCTCCCTGCTGAGCAGAGAGCCCGATGCGGGACTCGATCCCAGGACCCTGAGATCATGACCTGAGTTGAAGGCAGAGGCTTCAACCCACTGAGCCACCCAGGCACCCCGATACCTTCATTTTTAATTGTGATATCCTCCTCCTAATTCTGGGATTTTTTTTTAATCTTTATTAATATTAAACATTTTAAATAATTTTTTTACTCTTTCTAAGAAAACAGTTTTTGTTTTTGTCAACCCTTTCTATTATATTTTTGTTCTCTATTTCATTTATTTCTTTTCTTACTATATTGATATTTCTTCATATATTTCTTTTGTGCTTTCTTTTTTGGTTTAATTTACTTTTGTTGTCTCTGATTCTTGCCCATGGTCACTCATTTTCTTATTTTATATAAGCATATCTTCAGCACAAACTATTTTTGCCTGGAGACCTCTTATACCGTCTAATTTACATAACACTTAAAATGAATTACTTTGTGTTTGGTTTTGCCAAAGAGTTTCAATAGTTTTCCAAGCATTTGAATTTTACTTTTGTTTTTCTCATTTGTGAATTATCATATTTTATTTCCATAGGAGACAGAGGACATTTTTACCCACCCAAAACCCTAGGCAGGAGCATGCTCACTTCTCATTTCCCAGGGCCATAGGTAAAGAGGCAGGTATTCTCTTTCTCTCGTCATTCAGGTACAACACTTCCATGATTTTGATTCTGAAATAGGCCTTATTTGCTTTCCTTGACTCATTTGAACCCAAAGCCAAGTATTCGATTTATTTATTTATTTATTTTTTAGGATTTTAGTTATTTGTCAGAGAGAGAGAGAGAGAGTGCATGCAGACAGAGTGGCAGGCAGAGGCTGAGGGAGAATCAGGCTCCCTGCTGAGCAAGGAGCCTGATGTGGGACTCGATCCCAGGACGCTGGAATCATGCCCTGAGCAGAAGGCAGCCACTTAACCAACTGAGCCACCCAGGCATCCCCATATCTGTTTCTAAGATAGTACTAAAATGCCAGATCTTCCCTCTGAGGCCTTAATCTGTTATGCTTTACTGCAGGCTTCTGCAGTCATATCTAAGGGCTTATTATGAATTCTACTTAATTTTGTTCCTTGTGTCTGGGTTTTCTCTTAAGTTTTGGAATAGGTCTTTCATTGGGATAGAGGGTTATACTACATCTTTCATCACATTGCTGGACTTCTGATTCTGGACTACCTTTATAAAAGTTGGACTGGAGTCTGATTATTTTGTATGTTTCAAATGAGGGGAGTGACAATATCAATGCGGATATGATAGAAATGAAGGGATACATTTGGATGATCAGAAAACAAGACAAAATGAATGAATTGCATGACATGTATTTTATTCTTTTGGCAAGATAGCCAACATAGAAAAATGCCACTCCCAAGACACCTTGAATATAAAAAGTCTTAGCAAAGAATGTGTCTGTGGAATTAAGTATAAATAAATCAGAACATAAGAATTATAATTCTCCATAATGCAAATTTATGTGGAATTTGAAGTTTAATATAAGTTTACACTTGGGAAAAATTTAAGCCTATCAACATGTATTGGGTTTCAGTGAACTTGGCTTCATTCACCCCTGATTTAGAGTGTTCTAAAGTTTGCAATTAAAAGCTACAACTGAATGGTCGCTGAACACAGACTCATTAGTACAGAGTTACAAAAGCTTCAGAAAAATCACCTAAATTGTAGACCTTGGCTATTCACAAGGCTGCTTGGTTTTGGCAAATCAATGTTTTCTTTTTTTTATTTTAAATTTAATTTAATTTTATTTTTTATTTTCAGCATAACAGTATTTCTTGTTTTTGCACCACACCCAGTGCTCCATGCAATCCGTGCCCTCTCTAATACCCACCTCCTGGTTCCCCCAACCTCCTACCCCCCGCCCCTTCAAAACCCTCAGATTGTTTTTCAGAGTCCATAGTCAAATTAATGTTTTTAAAGTGTTAAGTGTGTGTCTGGGGAAGGGATTGTGTATTTATTGCTTACAGTCTTTTATTCTATCTCAGACTTAGAGATGTGCATCACTAGAATGCCACCATTCAATCACCCAGTATAAAACCTCCTCCTTTTTTCCTTCAAAAATTTGGAGTAGTTTCGAGTTTACTGCAAAATCCTCCATAGCCCCCTGCCTCCACACATGCATAGCATCCCTTGTTATCAACATCCTCCAGCAGAGTGGTTCATTTGTTAAAACTGATAAACCTACACTGACACATAAAGACCAACCAAAGTCCGTAGGTGACATTATTGTTCACTCTTGATGTTGTATATTCTACGGGTTTAGACAAGCATATAATGACCAGGATCCACCATTATAGTATCATAGAAAGTATTTTCACTTCCCTCAAAATCTGTTCTCTGCCTCAACACTTTTGCCTTTTCCAGAATGCCATATAATTGGAATGTATTGTATGTAGTCTCTTAGATTGGATTAATTCACTTAGTAACATGCCTTTGAGTTTTTATTTCACCCATTCCTAACTCCATTTATTTTTCCCAGAACAGGTACCATAATACATAATACATCACATGGTTGGGAGCATATATTCATGCTTAAAATGATCAGATTGTAGTAGATAATATTGGGGTAGCCTGATGAATCCCTTAACTCCATGAATGTTGACTGATAACACTCCCAGTTGCCCCTTGTCTGGAGAATTGCTCTTAGTTGCATGGGAGACCTGTCTCTTACCCTGTTTGCTCCCATCATTCTTTCCTCACAAGAATTCCTCTCTCAGGCTCTTCTTTTAGAGAATCTAAACGAAGACACTGGTTTGTCACAGAAATTAACAATGTGATTCACACAGACACACACACATATACATAAATGCAAATATTATATGATTTATAGGTTTTATAAGTTTTAAATGTATATGTAATTTGAGTATACTCTAAATATTATAGATAAATAGAACAATAACTATAAATTTTAAATATATCAAATATATTTATACAAATTTATATATGATTTATTATAAAATATAAATTATTATAAAATATATGATTTATATAATATGTTATATCACATATTATATATCAATATATTATATATATATATATATAAAACAAAAGAACCAAGAATAATCAGAATAATTTGAAAAAGAGTAACAAGCGGAGGGATCCTCTCTGATAGATGTTATGATTAAGCAAATATTATATCACTTAAAGAGAGCTTTAAAGCCTTGAGATTTTCAGGAACAGGGGTATTAACTTAAATAAGGGAACAGAATAGAGAATACACATGTATGCATATATATATATATATAGTTATACAAACATATTCGAACACATGTTAGGTAACAGAAACATGCTGAGTGAATGGACAGTTGATATGTGATAGAATTGACTTACAAATAAGTGGGGAAAGAAAGGATAATTCAGTAAATGTTTCTGGAACAATAGTTTATGTGAAAAAAATATTATAGCCCATCTTCACACTATAAAAACAAATCAGTCCCAGTCAGTTAAAAAAATCTAAATGTGAAAAGTAAAACTCAAAAATGTTTAACAGAAGATATAACAATATCTTTATGTTCTTGGTATAGGAGAGTATAGTTGGTTATTTTATCCACAAAAAAAACCCCAAATAGAGGAAAATGTGGATTAGTTTTATTATTAAAAAAGTTTTTGTATCTAAAGTGTAAACACATTAAAAAGATAAACCACAGATGAAGAAAGCTATTCGCAATATATAAAACTGACAAAGGACTAGTTTTTCCTATATATAAATAAAAGTTACTATAAATCAGCGAGAAAACAGATAAAAATGGAAAAATAGACAAAAGATATGAAAAGGCAAATCCAAAAGAGGAAATAAAAACAAGATTTTCAACCTCAGATGATGCTTCATATTCATCAGAAAAATAAAGTTCTAAAACAACAGCTAACAATCCCTGAATGTGCCACATGTTGACAAGGACGTGGAGGAACAGGCTGCCTGGCTGCTGAGAACGTAAATCAGTATTAGCACTTGGGATTACCATCAGCAACATCTAGGGAAATGTAAATACCAAAGCCACAGGAATTCCAGTTGTAGTTTGATGCCATAGGTGAGCCCATGTGAAAAAAAAAAATGCTCATTTCAACATTATTTGTAATGTCAGAAGTATTGAAATATTCTGCCCATCAACAAGACAAGGAAAAATAATATATGTGTCTTTATACAATGAAATACTCTACAGTCAAAATGAATATACCTGATGTGTCAGGAACAACAGAAAAAAATTTAAATGTAATGTGGAATATATCAAGCTAGTTTTAAAAGGATATACATAGTATGATGTCTTTTTTATAAAGCTTTAAACATGGAAAGTAATACTATGTGTTACTCCTGCACAAATATACATTTGATAAAAATATAGAAGCATGAATGGAAATGATCAGTAAGGTCAGACTTGCTTTAAACTCTGGTCAGGGGAGGAGGGAGTGTGTTCTTAGAGGTTTAATTTTCAGCTACATGTGGGTTGAATTTTACCAGTAATGTTTTATTCCTTAAGCAGAGTGGTGGTATGTGGTTTTTTGTTGTATTATGTAAACATTTCTATACCCCAAACTTTCTTGGAAAAAAAAGTGTATATTTCTTGCTGTTTCCTATATATTTAAACTTACAGACACACACTGCTTTGTTTTATACTTTATTCCAAAAGGATTTGTTTTGTTTCATTTTTAGTATTACCTATAAAGTTCTATGTAGATCTTCCTGAATATTTCTGAGTGCTGTGTCCATTGCTCACATTTTACTTTTATTCTTCCAGCAAGGGACAGATAATTCCCTTCCACCTTTTTGCCTGTCTTTGTAAACCTGTGTAGGAGATTGCTTTGTGTATTGATGGATCATAGAATGTAAACGTATGTAGTTTCACTCAATATTCCCAGATAGCTCTACATCAGATAGTCCCAAATAACATCTCATTTTATACTTCTACCAGAAGTGGGTGAGGGTTTCTATTTTCCCCACAAACTTTTAGTCCATCATTGGTTAACAAAATCTATAGCATCTGTTGGCAAACGGGAATTTTTTTTTTTTTAAAGACTTTTATTTATTTATTTAACAGACAGAGATCACAAGTAGGCAGAGAAGCAGGCAGAGAGAGAGGAGGAAGCAGGCTTCCAGCTGAGAAGAGAGCCTGATGTGGGCCTCGATCCCAGGACCCTGGGATCATGACCTGAGCCGAAGGCAGAGGCTTTAACCCACTGAGCCACCTAGGCGCCCTCAAATGGGAATTCTTAAATGTGATGTAGAAGAATTAATTCATCTTTACTTCATACTATGTGGGTTTTCTTCTTCTTCTTTTTTTTTTTTTTTTTTCCATCTGATTTAGGAAGTTCATGGCTACTTAATGGTTGCAAAGGTATTTGGGGTTGAGGACAGGTTGTTCAAAAAGTTCTATCATTCTACCAGGAAGTGCAGCTCTTTGAATGTTCTTAGTTCAAGAACTGTTCTCTATCTGGGAAAATGATCCTTCTCAACCATAAGGGCAGTTTCAGGAGGAATGTCCCTAGAGTTTAAGGGGAAAGGACTACATTTAGAACACCAGAGCACATAAATTGTCTGGGACACTCAGTGGGGTATGAGCTGTCCCCAGAGGGCATTCTCATCTGTGACTGAGACACTTGAAAGCAAGACTTAACCCAGCCATACCGGGCTCAGCGTTTCCCTTTCTGCACCTCAGGGTTCTCATGGATAGTATGAAAGGGATGGACAGTAAAATCTCTATTATCTCCTTAGTCTATGATAGAATATATTTTTTAAAGATTTTATTTATTTATTTGACAGAGAGAGATCAGTAGGCAGAGAGGCAGGCAGAGAAAGACGGAGAAGCAGGCTCCTTGCTTGCGGAACAGACAACCTGATTCAGGGCCCGATCCCAGGCCCCCGAGATCATGACCTGAGCCGAAGGCAGAGGCTTAACTCACTGAGCCACCCAGGCTCCCCTATGATAGAACATTTTTTTAACCAATTTATTAATTTCATCATTCCAGAACTGCAGGAATCAAGTTTGGTGATAATTTTTCACATACCCTGGACCAAGCCATTTATGAATCAAGGTGATCTCAGAATCTAGGTGAGACCATATTAAACTGTTCACAACGTGTATTACTTTAGCTTAACTGCCATACATATCAAATCTCAAGCCTCAATAATTCACTGCGATAGAAACCAATGTCTCATCCATTTACTTACTTATTTATTTTTTAAAAAGACTTAATTTATTTATTTTCGAGAAAGAGAGTGAATGCGAGAGGAGGGAAGAGGCAGAGGGAGAGGCAGAGAGAGAATCCCGAAGCATACTCCATACTGACATGGAGCCCAAAGCAAGGCTGGGTCTCATGACCCTGAGATCATGACCTGAGCTGAAATCAAGAGTGGGCATTTACCTGACTGAGCCACCCAGGCACCCCAATGTCTCACCCATTTAAAGAACACTGAAGGGTTTCAAGTTGGGTAACTTTGAAAGTTATCATTCAAGGACCTGGGATTTTTCCATCTGTGGTTCTTCTCTTCTTAAGATTCTTGAAGTTCTTGCTAGTCACCTTCCAGATAGCAAAGAGAACAGAGTTCACTGTAGGAGGCTATACTTAGCCTAAGCTTTGAAGTGGCACACATCACTACTGTTCTCATTCTCTTGGCCAGAACAGAGCAGTCTCTGACATAACAAGAGTACCTGCCAGGCATCTGCAGAAGACAATTAGTTTTGTTTTAATTTTAATTTTTTTAGTTTTTAAAGATTGATTTATTTATTTTACAGAGTGAGTGTGCAAATGAGTGGGGGCAGGGGCAGAGGGAGAGAGAGAATCCTGAAGCAGACTCCCCACTGAGTGTGGGGCCCAATGTGGGGCTCTATCCCAGGACCATGAGATCATGATCTGAGCTGAGACTAGGAGTTGGCTGCTTAATGAACTGAGCCACCCAGGCACCCCAATTTTGTTTTAGTTTTAGAAGGAATGTGACAATATTAAATAACAGTGCTTCAAAACTAGGAGGGAATCACCCATAATCCCATGCCAGGAATAAAGTATCTGTTAGTATTTATGCAGTTTTACATAGCTGTAATTTTAGAGGGATTGTACTTGAATAGTCCCCCCATAGTTCCCCTTTCCTCTCTCCTTCCTTCTTTCCTTCTTTTCCCTTCCTTACACTCCATCCTTCCTTTCTCCTTTCTTCCCTCCGTCCCTCCGATTTTCTAACTTATTTAAACATTTTTGATGATCTACTGAGCTAGATAGCAAGAACACAGACATCAATAAGACACAGCATTTTAAATTTGCCCTCAAGTTCCACTAGTGTGAGAGCAGGCAAGTAACCAATCATTATACCATAATGTGATGAGGGCCCCCCAAAAAATGTTTAGAGAAGGTAGTCTGGACTGAGCAATAAAGGATACATAGACACTAGTGTAAAAAAAAAAAAACAACACCTCAGAGTCTTCTGGAATGGGGGGCACCATTTTCAAAGGCCCAGAGGCATGAGACAGAACAGTGAGCTCTGAAAACTGCACATAGTTGAGACTGATCAGAAAATAGAGTGTGTATGAGCAGTGGTGAGGGCTGAGTTGGGAGACTTCTGATGAGTCAAACAGTGAGAGATTTTTAATTCTGGTAAGGAGTTTTTAGTTTAAACACAAAAAGTATTATTGAATATTTTCATCAGAGAAGTGATATGATCAGAACTTTGTTTGAGAAAGATAAACCTGGTTACTGTGTGGAAAAAAAATTGCAGGGGGAAGAAATTGAAGACAACATCCCAATTAAGGAACTAGTTTCACAATTCATATGAGGTGTGATGGTGGGGGGGACTTGTGTTTGATTGGCTTTGGAGACAAACATGTAGTATTCAAGAGAGATTTCTGTGGTAGAACAAACAGGGCTTAGGAATTGACTAGATATGAAGAGTTGGAGAGAGAAATATGTTTGGATTGCCCCCCAGGATTCCAGTTTGGATCATTTGATTGACAATTATTCCAGGAATGATTAGGGAAGAAGAGTGAATAATGAATTCAGATTTATATTTTAATTTTTAGGTACTTTTGGAAATATAAGCAGAGGAGAGTGGTAGGAGGTAGATTGTAAAACTGAAATTCAGGAGAGAGACCTACAGGGAAATTAATGTTCTTAATTAAATGTATAGGGTGAAAATGACCCTATACATCCTACACATGTCTGGAGACCATGTGTAGAGTATGAGGACCAATGTTTAAGTGAAGAATAAAAGAATAAAAACTGACAATGGAGTCTGTTATGAGGGAAGCAAACAAATAAAGATGAGCCATGGAATAAGAGTATCATTAAGTCACAGAAACTAAGAGGAGAAAATTTTAAGGGCTGAGAAGAGATCAAGAAAAATAAAGATGAAAAAGTGCCCATTAGATCTAGCATCAAACTGCTCATTGGCACCTTTGTGAGTACAGTTTTTATGGAAAAGAACCAGATAATTTGGATTGAGCTGTGAATGGAAAGTGAGAAATCAGAGATAATGACAGTAGGTAGATATTAATAAGGAGAAGAGAGAATAAGATAAAATCTCTAATGTTAATCTGAAGAGAGATTTTTTTCCCCAAGTGGAAAAAAAATTTTCTGATGTATAAATGCTTTCAGGAAAAATCTTGCAGAGAGGGGTCCTTTGAAAATAACAGAATGATAATAGAAGGAAGAGTAATTAATAGAGTGAAGTTTTGAGGAGACAGAACTGGAGGAATAAATTTTTCATTTTAATAGGCAGAAACAAGAAACAGTGATTCTGGATGGGGTTTCCTTTGTCAGTTCAATAGTGGGAATTGGTGGTGGATCTCATGTGATGACTCCTATTACATTTGTGATGAAACATAAACTGCTGAGAGAAAGCAAGATGGTAGGGTCAGATGTTTAAGAAAAATGGAGATTTAAAATCACCATTGTGGACAAAGATCTCATGGGAAACATATAATAGGAACACTGAATAGTGCTGGGCACTGGGCACCTCCTGGAATCAGAGATGCTGCAATGGCTACCATCCCAAGGATCTGCTTTGGAGGCTTTCTCCAGCAGTGTTCAGTGTCCTCTTTGTGGAGGTGGGAAAGGAAGATAGTTGAATAGTTGCATACTTGTCAGGTGAGTTTGGCAAAAGAAAGTAAATAAAATGATCAACTAAAAATCTAAAATGACTATGGAAGAAGGGAAAAACCTCCATGGGACTGGTGAGTCTTATAAGATGGAGACCAACTGACACTAGTTAGTGAAAGAGGAAGAACGCATGACTTTCATTATCAACTTGCTTTTTAAGTGATCAATATAGTAAAGTGGATTTTATTTTAGTGTACCATTCTATGACTTTTGAATTAAGAGACTATTTTAAAGCACTTTTAGCCTTGCAGAAAATTCAACAGGTGGTACAGACTAACCCATATGCCCCCTACTACCCCATCCCTCATACACAGTTATCAACATCCTGTATTAATGTGGTAGTTTTGTTTGACTTGACAAAGTGATATTAATACATTTTAATTAATGGAATTCTATAGTTTACATTAGGATTCACTTTTTCAGCTGAAAAGCTCTATGGGTTTTGACCAACACAAATGCCTTGTATTCACCATACACTATAGCTTTACTGTCCTAAAAATCTCCTGTGCTCTACCTATTCATCCCTTAGTCCCTAGCAACCACTGATCTTTTTTTTCTACAGTTTTACCTAAAATTCATAATGTCACATGGGAGGAGTCATACAGATGTGGCCTTTTCAGACTGGTGTCTGTCACATAATAATAGGCATTTAAGGTTCATCCCTGTCTTTGATAACTCTTTTCATCTGTACCTTTTCACCTGTGGCTTGATAACTCATTCATTTTCAATGCTGAATAATATTCCATTATTCAGGTGCACCAAAGTTTATTTACCCATTTATCTACTGAAAGACATTTTGGTTCCTTCCAAGATTTGGCAGTTATGAAATTCATGTGTAGGTTTTTGTGTGGCCAAGAAGGAGAGTTATTGCTGGAATGTATGGTAAAACCATGTTTACCTTTGTAAGGTACTGCTAGACTATCTTCCAAGTATCATTTTGCATTTCCACAAGAAATGATTTGAGAGTTCCTGTTGTTCTGAATACTCACTAGCGTTTCATGTTGTCAAGTGTTCTAGATGTAGACTATGCTAAAGGGTGTACAGTGGTACATTATTGTTATCTTAATTTGCCATACTTAGGGACTAGCGATGTTGAAAATTTTTCATATGTTTATTTGCCATCTGCTTTTCTTCTTTGGTGAATTCTCTGTTCAGATATTTTGCCCATTTTAATTGAGTTGTTTGTGTCCTTGCTTTAAAGTGTTAAGAGTTCTTCATAGCCCTTTATTGGATATGTATTTGGCAACTATTTTGTCCCAGTCTTTTACTTTTTGCATTCTCTTAATTGTCTTTCTTAGGGCAGAAGTTTTACATTTCAATGAAGCCCAGTTTATCCAGTTCCCATCTATTCCCACATTTTATCATGAATTAATACCGAATTTCTTCAAAATAGTTTCCTTCATCAGTTGATCTGATAATGTATCTTATCTTCTTTGGACTTTGAATATGGTGTGTCACATTGATTGCTTTTAAAATAAAAGTCCTAGCAACAGCAATCAGACAACAAAGAGAAATAAAAGGCATCCAAATTGACAATGAAGAAGTCAAACTCTCTCTCTTAGCAGATGATTCTTTTAAATGTATTGAAATTTGTTTTTATTACCCAGAATATGGACTTGGTGAATTTTCTATGTGGACTCAAGAAGAATGTATATTTTGCTATTGTTTTGTGGAGTGTTCTATAAATATCATTTTGATCCAGTTGGTTGGTGGGTTTGCTTGCTAATAGTCTGACTTCTAGTTCTATTACTTAGGGGCATGTGTTGAATTCTCCAAATATGACTGTGAATGTTCCCATTTCTCTTTTAATTTCTGTCAGTTTTGCATATGGACTTTGTTCTTGGGTACATATATATATAGGATTGTGTTTCTTTTTCACGAATTGAATCTTTGATCAGCATGCAATGACCCTCACAATCCCTGGTAACTTTCTCTATTCCAAAGTCTTCTTCGTCTGATTTCTTAAAAATATTTTATTTATTTATTTGAGAGAGAGAGAGAGCAAGTGTACCAGTGGTGGGGGAGGGGCAAAGGAAGAGGGAGAAACAGGCTCTCTGCTGAGCAGGAAGCCCAGCATGGGGCTTGATCCACAGACCCTGGGATGATGATCTGAGCCATGCTGGTGCCCCCATCTCATATTAATATAGCTATTTTAGCTCTCTTTGGATTAATGTTTTCATGAGACATAATTGTCTATCTTTTTACCCATTTTTTAAAATATTTGAAGTGAGTTTGTTGTAGGCAGCATATAGTTGTGTTATTTTAAAAAGTCCATTCTGGGGCGCCTGGGTGGCTCAGTGGGTTAAGCCGCTGCCTTCGGCTCAGGTCATGATCTCAGGGTCCTGGGATCGAGTCCCGCATCAGGCTCTCTGCTCAGTGGGGAGCCTGCTTCCTCCTCTCTCTCTCTCTCTGCCTGCCTCTCTGCCTACTTGTGATCTCTCTCTGTCAAATAAATAAATAAAATCTTTAAAAAAAAAAAAAGTCCATTCTGAAAACTTCTCTCATTGAATTGCTATATTTAGACTGTTGACATTTAATATAATTATTGATAAGTTTAGATTTAGGTCTACTATTTGATTGTCTGGGTTCTGGCTGTTTCCTCTATTTTTCATTCCCCTGTCATTGGGTGAATATTGTTTTTTAAATTACATTTTAATATATCTATTGTGATTTTGACTTTATCTGTTTACAGAGGTTTTTAGTGGCAATTCTTACAGTTATAATATGCATACTTTATTTTTTATTAATTCCAAAGTATTTTATCACATCAAGTGGAATTTATAAAATCTATCTTCATATAGAATCTTTACTCTCTGCCTTTTATGTTTTGGAGTCTTACATACTACAATTTACATTAAAAACCTAATTAGACAATGTTAAAATTTTTCATTTTCAACCATTGGATATATTTTTAGAACTTGAGAAGATAATAGTCTGTTACATTGACCAAGAAATCTACTATTTCTGTTGCTCTTCCTTCATTCCTAATGTTTGAAGTTTCCTTCTGATACCAATTCACTCCCCACCGCCTCCAATTCTCTTCTGTCTGGAGAATCAGCAATTCTTTTTAAGCAAGTGTGCTAACAAAAGTTGTCTTAATTTTTCTTCATGTGGGGATGTCTTTATTTTATCTTCACTCCAGAGGACAATTTCACTGTAGGTAGAATTCTTGGTCAATAGGACTTTTCTTTCCTCATTTAAAAAAATATGGCACTTCTGGCTGGTCTAAAGGTATTAAGCTGGTGGCGCCTGGGTGGCTCAGTGGGTTAAGCCGCTGCCTTCGGCTCAGGTCATGATCTCAGGGTCCTGAGATCGAGCCCCGCATCGGGCTCTCTGCTCAGCAGGGAGCCTGCTTCCTCCTCTCTCTCTGCCTGCCTCTCTGCCTGCTTGTGATCTCTCTCTGTCAAATAAATAAATAAAATCTTTAAAAAAAAAAAATAAAGGTATTAAGTTATCTCAATTGATTGCTCACTCTCGGTTACAGATCAAACTCCCTGTTCTACTCTTTCCCCCCTTCTCACTACTGCACTTGACCAAGAATTAAAAAAAAAAAAAAAATTGGGATGCCTGGGTGGCTCAGAGGCTCAAAGCCTCTGCCTTTGGCTCAGGTCATAGTCTCAGGGTCCTGGGATCGAGCCCCGCATCGGGCTCTCTGCTCAGAAGGGAGCCTGCTTGCCCCCACCCCTCGACTGCCTCTCTGCCTACTTGTGATCTCTCTCTCTCTCTGTCAAATAAACAAATAAAATCTTCAAAAAAATTCAAAAAGTGCTGCTACTTTCTGGCCTTCATGATTTCTGGGAAATATATAGTCATTTGAAATCACTGCTTCTTTAGTGATAATGCATTGTTTTCTTCTAATACTTTCATAATTTTTTTATTTGCTTTAATTTTCAGCAGTTTGATTATAATGTTTAGGTATGGATTTCCTTGGGTTTATCCTGCTTAGGTTTTACTAACTGTGACTTACATCTTTTGCCAAAATTGGGACATTTTCAATCATTTCTTCTTCAAATACTTTTCCAATACTGTACTTCTCCACTTTTAGAATTCCAGTGACATGAATGTTAATGTTAATCTCTTGTTATTGTCACACACAGACTCTGGGGCTCTGTTCATTGTTTTTTCAATCTGTTTTCTCTCTGTTCTTGCTATTAAGTCCATCCAATGAGTTTTCAGTTTTGGTTATTATACATTACAGTTCCAAAATTTTTATTTGGGTTTCTTTTATATATTCTATTTCCTTGCTGACTTTCTGTTTTGCCCTTTTTTTGAGTGTTTACTATTGTTTCTTGGATCATTCGTGTAATAGCTGCTTTTGTACTCTTTTCCAGGTAATTCCAACATCACTGTCATATTGACATTTGTTGGTTATTTTTTCCCATACAAGCTGAACATTTCCTGTTTTGTTTTTATTTTTAATTTTTGTAAGGCAAGTAGTTTTGGACTGTTTCCTGGTATTTTGAATATGATGTATGTATTTCTGGGCCTTATTTAAATTCTATGGAAAACATTGTTATTATACTTTTAGTAGTTAATTGCTCTGGCTTGGTACAACTACGAATTTCAACTTACCTTCCATGGTCTGTGCACCCAATCTCAGTTTAGTGTTTAATGTCTTGCAGTGTTACTCAGAATTGTGCCAGGTATGTGGCACCCTGACTCAATCAGGGACATGGACCATGATCTGTTTATTAGTTCAGTTTTCTCTAACTCTTTCTTATACTCAGCTGAATGGGATCCATGTCTGAGTGAGCCCAGGAGTTCTGACACCACTTTGTAGGATAGTTTTCTTGATATCCTCCTTCTCCACAGTCTCCTGGTTCCAATATATCCATCAGTTTTTAACAGATTACAAAGGGCCTCTCTGGAGCCCCTCCTTTTTATCCTCCAGACAAAGTGCTGTGGCTTTATTTGTCCTCCATGCCCTGCACTTCTGAGACTGCACCTATGTCTGGGGTCAAGTGGAAAGAGGACATGGGGGGAAAAAAAAAGCAGTGGTGGTTCACTCTACACTCCTGAGGTCCCAACCCCACTGACTAGAGGGGCCTCTGCCTCTGCCACTTCCATCATACTATTGTTTGGGGACTGGGCATGAGACACCAGAGAAAAGAAAACGAGCAAATAAAACAACAACAGCAAAACTCCAGAGGATTTTCCCATTCTTTTTGCAATTTCCAACTTCCCTTTCCAGCTCTTGGATTGAGGACCAGAGGGTTCTTCCTAGAGGTCTCTCTGTGCTGATGACCACTGCTAGGTTTCGGTTTGATTCACATGCAGACCAAGGGATCTTGGAAGAAAAAAACCAAACAAACATGTAAACTCACTACTACCTTGATGGCATTTTGAATTCTGGTCTTCTTTCCCAATCCACCTGCTCCTGTTTACTTTTCAGAGTCATAAAATAGCTCTACCAGGTATTGAATCACAGCAGTGGGAGAGATGTGGGGGCATACTGACTCTACTTAACAAAACTTAAGACTTGCCATCAGGTGTGTTTTTCCAGTTTTTAACTTTTTTATTTTAAGCTAACTTTAGACTCACAGAAGTTGCAAAAAGATTAGTGTCTGTGTATTCACCCTGCTTTCCCCAGTGATAGTATTTTATATACCATTGTGCATTTCCCAAACCAGGAAGTTGGCAGGGGCACAGTACTATTGATTAAACTATAAACCCAATTTGATTTTCATCAGTTTTGATGGTGGAGGAGGTGGTGTATAGTACTATGAAATTTCAGCACACCTCAGTCAAAACAGAACTCCTCCATCCTTAGAAGAAACTCCTTCATGTTACCTCTGAATGGTCATACCTTCCCCCACACCTAATCCCATGCAACTGCTGATCTGTTCTCCATCACTGTAATTTTGTCATTTCAAGGTTATTCTGTAAATGGAATCTTATGGTAGATCCATCAGTTTTTTAATAGAATCCAATCTTGGGAACCATGTGTTTTGCTGCTATTAGGCATTCAGACATTCAGCAATATACGTTTACTGGGACAAAAACGGCAAAAGATTGCTCCCTTTCCTCAAGTCCCTTTAAAATGTACAAGAGTTTAAAAAGAAGGAATTATAGCCCTGGATATATAAAGTGACTAGGGTCTGTTAAAGGACCAAACACTCATTACTGCCCATTTCAGAACACCCAACTGCTAGCCTTTGAGGGTCAGAAGGAAACCAGTTTCCTGGACATAATACATCTGAGTCATTGCCTCAGCTCACAAACTATGACCTGGGGTCCAAACCTGCTCTCTCCCTAGCCCCAAGTGGCTCCTCTGCCTTCATGTGGCTGTGAGGACTGGAGGAAGGTATGCTAACATGCACATTGAAGCTATAAAAAAAAAAAAAAAAAGAGGCACATTTAAACACACCTATTATCACTGTGGCTTTGTAAAGAAAATATTTCAACTCCTGATGAATCTCAGTGTTCCTATATTTATTTTTAGGGGCAACACAACAGATTGTTTCTTTGTTTACCCTTCTATTTGCTCATGAACCTGAATGGTTCATCATAGCAGCAGTCACACAGGAACCATCGGAATGTATATTATTATTTATTCTGTATCTAGTGTCATAAAGCTTCATAAAGCTCACCAGGTGCCTCGAATGATATGAACCAGAGACTACAGACCTTGCTGATACATTTGGGCACTCACTGGGGAGAAGGAACTGGAGGCCCAAAGATGAGGCAGGCAGTCCTGGGAGTGAGATTTGTCATCCTGCCTGCTCTTGGTGGTGGAAATGGACATAGAGCTCAGGAAGCTCTGTGTGGCCAGGACACACAGGAGGAAGTAGACAGCAAGAAATCTTGATATGGATTTCACAGGCAAAGGTTGTGGTCCCTGTCCTAGCATGGATGGCTTGACTTCTTCAATTATGAAAATGCAACTCTTCTTGTCCTGTCTTCTGAAATGAGATCCTAGGGGATAGGGTGTTGTGAGAGATGGTGGGGAATGATCAAAGGAGAGCAAAGCTAACCCACATTTATAGATTATCTCTGTCTGCCTGGACTGAACTAGACATTGGCGTATAGAAGAAAGAACCCACAGTGTGTTACAGAAAACAGACCAGAGGTGAATAAATAAATGTACAATGTTATGTCTAAGAAAGTGATGAAAGTTGAGCAAGGCTATTAAGCAGAGATAGGTAGTTATTTTTGATAGCTTGGTCAGTGAAGTGTTCTGAAGATTGACCTTGGAGCAGAGACCTTGATGAACTAAAGGAGTGAGCCATGTAAATATCTGAGGAAGAGTATTGAGTAAGAAGGAACAGCACGTGCAAAGGCCCTCAGTTGGGGCACACTTGGCAAGTGGGGGGAAGGGCAGCGATTCCATCGGTGGAGCGGTAGCCCATCAGGCAAAGGGGAGGGGGAATGAGATGGGATTGGAATAGCAGCTGTGCACAGGCTATGCAGACCACAGGGAGGCCTGTGGATTTACTTCAGGATGATGAGGACCCATGCAAGGGCCGGGATGGGGAAACTGCATGGTCCTGTCCATGACTTTAAAAGTTCCCTTTGAGTGTCGTGCTGATGTGTGGAAAATAAACTAGTGTCCAGGCAGACAGAGATAATCTATAAGAATGGATCTGTGTGTGAGTGACAGTCACTTGCTAGGCTAACATCCTGTAACATTTGATTCCTATACCAACCCAGGAGCTAGGTAATAGTCTTCCCATGCAGAAGAGCAATAAGTCCAGCAACCTGGTCCAGGTCTCCCATGTAAAGAAGAGTTGAGTCTGGATTTGAACCCAGGACTACTTCACTTCAGAGCTCTCCTTGAATCCCATTCATAGCCCGAGCATGGCTGCCTTGCTTCTGAGAGCCCAGGAAGGCCAGGGCCTCTGCATTCTCCTCTCTGCCCATATTCCTTCCTTGAGTAATGGGGACAAGATGCATTTGTGTCATTGTCACGGTTAGAGCTCCCAGCTACTTTGTGCCTTTTGCACAGATAGGCCCCTCCAGGGTGCCCACGGTGGTTGTCAGAGAACATGTGCTCTGGCCAGGGGAGGCTGCCCTCTGAGAACATGCTTCTCTCTGGGGATTGCTACCTCGCTGGTGAAGATACTAGCCACAGGTGGGGCTTTTCTCTATTCCTGATTCAGTGCTCTCTTCTCAAGAAGTGTGGTTTCTCTCAATGTGCTCACTCTTAGAGCCTAAATCCTGCAATTAGCCAGTATTGTCCTTCAGTGAAATAGTAACTGATGTGAGTTGTTAGAGAATTATGATGATCTCTGACCAAATGCTCTAAGGACACACAAAAGAGGAAAGAAGTGTTCTTCCTAATACCTGATGAAAAAAATTCAGCAATTTTGCAGCCTTGAGCAGAGTGTGGCGGGAGTCATGGTTTCCATAGTCCCATTAGACCTGTATAATGCCTACAATTCTTCTTTTTCATTGGTGAGGTGACACCAGGGCCAAATTTCTGCCATGGCTCCCCATGCACCAGGCTACCCTTTGTAGCAGTGCTCAGTGTTCTTCGTGAAAGAGGCGACATAGTGTAGTCAGGAAGAGCCCAGTCTCTGAGATCTGATTGTCTCATTTAGAATCCTAGCTCTGTAACTCACTGATCTCTACTGCTGGGAGGGATTGTGGTGTATCCCGATCTTCTCTGTGAGGTGCAGTGTAACCAGTAAAAGCTCCTTTTGCTGTGTGGCTGTTCATGATCCCATGCCAGAGCCCAGGCTGGCTGCAGTGGCCACTTTCTCCAAGTTCATGAGACTGGGGGCACTCAATGCAATTGCTTTCAAGAACAAAATGATTGGACGAGGAGAGCTGCCTGAGGCCCGTCCTGCCTCACAGTCTTACCTTTTGTCTCTTCTTCTTTTTCTTTTTTTTTAAATTAAATTATTTATTTTCAGAAAAGCCGTATTCATTATTTTTTCACCACACCCAGTGCTCCATGCAATCCGTGTCCTCTATAATACCCACCACCTGGTACCCCGACCTCCCACGCCCCTGCCACTTCAAATCCCTCAGATTGTTTTTCAGAGCCTTTGTCTCTTCTGGTGACAGGGGGGTGACACTCCATTAGGGTTTTCTCACCTCCCTCATGGGGACAGACCAAACTAAGGAGGACAGCCATGTGTTCCTTGGGGGCAAAACAGGTTTTTTCTCTTCTCCCTCCCGTGCTAGGTTCAAGGCAGTATTTCCCTGTTGTTCCCCTGTCTTTCACCTGGCATCTGCAAGTCCCAATCAGCCAAGATTTGTCAAATTTAATTTTTTTGAAGTTTGTTTATGGACCAATTCTCTCATTGACTCTGCTTTCTAAGCCTGCTCAATGACCCTCTGGGGATTCAGGCTCACCTGTTTATTTCTCCCTGAATGAAAATAGGGTATAATTTAGAGATCCCTGAAGTTTATTTTTTACTCTTGATTGCAACTCAAGTCTGATGAGACATTTTCCATATTTTTACTATGTATCAATCATTCTAATGAAATTAATGGAAATAGAAGCACTTAGATCCCTGTGCTCAAATCACTATCTTACCTAAAGTCCTAGGCAATACCAGATTTTGTTATGTACTTTGAATGATATGAGGTGCCTACATTTCCTGGATAAACCCTCTTGATGCCTCTAAGTTAACTCCTCCTGTGAGATTCCATCACCTTCCCAGGCAGGGTCAGGGGAAGTTAGGAGTTTCCAGGAGTTTCCTCTTCTCATGCATAACAAGGACATTGCCTTGGCTTTAAATATCTTTCTGGCCAAACTCTGGGCCTGTCACAGGATCACTAGCACTTGACACATGTCTACTTTGGACCCAGTTCTGACAGTTGCCACTGTTTTGTAGGCCTGAACTTTGCACCTGTGTGGCTGCTTACTTCACAAAGGTCTAGAATAGAAGTTCCATGAGGACAGGGACTGGGCTGATCTTGTTCTCTCAGACCCACATTGGTGACTTTCCCAAACCCACATCAGTGTGTCTCCCAAACCCACATCACCATCTAGCATATTATAAACCCTGGGCATTTACTGAGAAATGAATGCATGTGGTCAGAATTATGGGCTAGATACTTTTCATGCTATATTTCTTCTGCATGAGGGAAACTTTGTCTGCCCAGAGCACATGGAAGATGTTAACAAACTATTTCAAAAGCTTTGGTGATAGCGCACTGTGGCATATATTTAAATATAAATAAATAGATAATTAAAATAAATGTATAAATCAAGTCCTAAAGAAATAAACCTCTGGTTTTCATTAAGAACTTTCTTACTTTGCTCTAGTCCTGTTTAACTGATCTAATAGTTGATAGACAAATGTTGACTACCTACTCCTATCAAAGGGCATCGTCAGTCATTATATACATAATCTAGCACCTCAGACAACCCAGCTAAGTCATCAGGCTCCATGAGATTCTTCCCAACCCAAGGAAACTGGGACTTTGTATATGTTCCTCCTCAATGTTAGCCAGGTACTTCAGAAACTGAGTTGACTCCATCAGACAGCTCTGATTTTTGTGATGTTAACTCAAGAAATCATTGCACAGTCTCTGTTTTTATTTGATTTCTCACTCTGCCCTGCTCACTTTTATTCAATCTTCTGGTCATTCTTTCTTTCTCTCTCTTTTTCTTTCCTTCTTTCCTCCCTCCTTCCTTTCTGTCTTTCTTTCTAAATATTTTATGTATTTATTTGAGAGAGATGAGAGCATGAGGAGAGAAGAGGGAGAAGAACAACCAGACTTCCCAGGGAGCCCACTGCCGGACTCCATCCCAGGACCCTGGGATCATGACCCAGGCCAAAGGCAGACATTTATCCAACTGAGCCACCCAGGTGCTCTCCTGGTCTCCTGGTCTTTCTTATCTAGCAATGTGAGGTATCCTTTTTGAGAACATTTAAGAGAACATGGAAAAAGCAGCAAGGAGGGAAACTATCCCTCTGTAGAAACGTGGTAGAAAATAGAAATAGAAAACTGGTAGGCAGAAGTTCTAGGAACACAGTCAAGCCCTAATCCCTGGAGCCTGTGGATGTGCAGAGATATATTCCATGGCTGTGTTGTGTTATATAGCACACTTGACCTATGTAGAGAAGGAAAAATTCTTCCTCTACCCTTCCAAGATCTTCTTTAATGAAGAATGAAACTGACATAAGACAGACTAACAGGAGAAAAACCAGAGTTTCATTGCTTGTACACGGAGGCCCAATAATGAAACTGAGACCTAAAGAAATGACCAAAGCAGGTGCTTGGTTAGCTGGAGCTGCCGACCACCCGCCGGTACCTGTGTGACAATAAACCTCTTGCTGTTTGCATCCAGTGGCAGTGTTGGATTCTTGGAGATTTCAGTGGTAATGGCACTTTCACCTTTCCTGCAGACTCCTCTCCTCAAGGACCCAGGCATGAATCCCTGAGGACTTGGAACAGGCACCAGAAGAGGGAAACAAGTGTACCACCCAAGGGCCATAGAGGAGAACCTCCAAGGGAGCACACTCAAATAAGCAGGTATGAAAGGAGTCTTTTGGAGGAGTCAAGATGGCGGAGAAGTAGCAAGCTGAGACTGCTTCAGCTAGCCGGAGATCAGCTAGATAGCTTATCTAAAGATTGCAA